>NW_025814896.1:81136169-81166169 GCF_022079265.1 Lynx rufus | reverse complement strand
AATGGATGTTGGGATCTCAGGCCCTTTCCCTGCCACTGCCATTCTCACCCCTGGTATATTGTCATCTTGCTGCAGGATCCACTGAAGTGCTCTGTTACGTTCCTTTGCTGCTTTCTTGTTAGAGCCTTCTCCTGACATGCCAGGAAAAATGCCCAGTGGTCTAGGCCACCATCCAGTCTCCACCTTTCTTCCCATCAAGATGCAAGAGTTTCAGAGCTAAAGGGGTTGATACTTAAAACCCAGAACTACTCAAGTTCTGGGAACTGAGGACTCAGGCCTAGGGCAACTACTAGCATTATTCTAGTGGTATTTTATTTATTTTTTTAGAGCATTTTTTTAAATGCTTATTTCTATATTTTGAGATAGAAGGGGGGGGGGAGGAGCAGAGAGAAAGAGGGACAGAAAGAATCCCAAGCAGGCTCTGCATGGAGTCTGATGTGAGGCCCAAACTCACGAACCATGAGATCATGGACTCTTAACCGACTGAACCACCTAGGTGCCCCTCTAGTGATATTTTAAATTAATAGGTTTTTGTGGGTTTGTCTGGCTGGAGGATGCTAATAACAGTGCTTCTTTTGGAAAATGTATTCTCAGTTCTGCAAAATTATCTTCTAAATAAATTTTGCAACCCATTTAAAAGTGAGTGGATTCCCTCAAAAAGTTAAATAGAGAATTAACATATGACCCAGCATTCCAATCTTAGGTATATACCCCAAAGAACTGAAAAACAGGGATTCAAAGAAATGCCTGCACACAATGTTCATAGTAGCCAGAAGATGGAAACAACCCAAATGTCCATCAATGGATGAATGAATAAACAAAATGTGGTTATATGCATACAATGCAATATTATTCAACCACAAAAAGGAATGAAGTAGTGGTACATGTTATAATACGCATGAAGCCTGAAAACATTATGTAAATTCAATGAAGCCAGACACTAAAGGACGACTACTATTTGATTCCACTTATATGAAATATCTAGAATAAAGCACATTTCTAGAGACAGAATGCAGATTAGAGATTCCAGGGGGATTACAAGAGGAGAAAATGGGAAATTATTGTTCAATGAGCACAGACTTTCTGTTTAGGGTGATGAAAACTTCTGGAAATAGTAGTGATTGTATAACACTGTGAATGTATTAAATGTTACTGAATTGTATGCTTTAAAATGGTCAATTTTGTGATACGTGAGCTTCAAATCAATAAAGAAATATGCTCAGTATCTAGAAGTATATAAAACTTGAAGTAGCAGATAAAGTATGTTTTGTTCTGTAAAGAACATATGGTGGGAAAAGAGGACTGACTTAAGAGCTAGGAAACCCAAAAAGTCCAGTTTAAGCCTTAACTCGGCCATTACTACTCAGGCCTTCTTAAATGAGTCATTTCCCTCTCTGAGCCTCAGTTTCATCATGTAAGGAATATGATACCATCTGCTCTGCTTAATTCTGAGGCTGAGATTCAGAAACGGCATAGCAAACTAATACATCAGGGAAAAAGTACTAATTGCTATAATAAATGGAAAGTTGGAAGCATTGGAACCCCAAAAAGGAAAAGGATGAATATATACTTTCTCTTTCTAACACCTTATCTCTTACTTCAGATGCTAACTAGGCTTTACGCAAATCTTGAGAAACAATTATTTGGTCTGGAAGAGGTTCAGTATAGTCCAGGGTAATTGCTGGAGCTTACCAAGCTGGGGAACAAAGGCAATTTTAGTCTGAATGTGCAGTAGCCAACCCAGTCTAGATCAGATTCTGTCTTGTGCAGTAAGCAATATAAAGCCCCAAAGGGATGCTAGAATCAATCTGTAGTCCATGACTATCTTTCAGATTATAAATGATCTATAGGTGAAATGGGACCACTTCAAAGCTTCAGTGGTAATATGTGGGATGGGAAGGAGAATTTCAGTCTGTTTTGGTTAGAACCTTCAATAAATCAGGCTCCAAGTTTGAAAAAAGGGAAGGAAACCGAATTTGTAGCTTTTTTTTCTAGTGGCACAAGGCTTCTTGTATAGTAACATCTAATTTATCCAATACAATGAGGAAAGGTGTTGAAAGAATTTGTTTAAAAAAATTAGTCTCTTCAAAATATTTAAAGGTAATAATTTTAAAATGTATACAGAAATTATACTACCTAGTATTTACATTTTTATATAGTTAACATAACTAATATTTTCAAAATCCCCTAGAAACCGAAGGGAAAATGCAAATATGAAACAATATATTAGTTTATGGGATACTTGTTGAATTCACACGAATGTACAAGACTGAGCATACATGTAAGTTGTTAAGGCAACAATAAATATGTTCTAGGTAATCTAGTATAATGGGAAGGATCCTGTATGATAGGGTTCTGGTGACCTGAATTCCAGTCCAAGGTCGGGCACTTACTGATCTATGTGACTTGAGCTTTCCCTGTAACTCTGTCTCCTCTGTACAATGAGAAGGTTGGGCAATAGTGTTCAAAAGACAAGGTGTTTGTTTTTTTTTTTTTTTTTCTGGTTTTAAATTTTAAGCAGTAGAACCTTTTCTTTAAATGAACTCTTCCAAGAAGTCTGCTATTTCGAATAAATAAACTCAGAGCTGCTCTGTTTGAAGTAAGGTAGGAAATCCAGACGCCTGTCTGCTTTCTGCTCTCTTATTGTCCTGACAGCCCCGAGATGCCTCTGAAGAAGCTTTAGGGCTCCAAAGAACACAGTTTGAAACCCACTGGGCCAGATAAAGCCAAAGGTCTCTTCCTGTTCTAATATGTTCTGATTTCACTAATGTAGGCATTTTCAAATGTCCCATATAAATGCTTATTTTTGGAGGAGTTTTTTAACTGTAAATATATTTTTGGAAAATAGAGAAGAAAAATTCAGGAAAGCTTTCCAATTCTAATCTACTACCATCATTTTACTAGTCTACTTTAACACGGCTAATAAAAGTAAAAAATTACTTATATTAAAGGAATGAATGTTCCACTTTATGTTTTGACTTTTTTTCTTAATATAATTTACTTTTAATTTGGTATAAAAATCTGAATTTATTTCTCATTTTTACGCTTCTTGTAGGAGCAGCATTTTAAACAAATACATACATTCCTTTAAAATATACACATACACTGTTTTTTTTCCCCAGTAGCTCACTCTGCACTTAGATCTATACAATCACTATTGGCAATCAGCATTAAAGGGCAATCTACCCTCTGGTTAGGAGCTAACTTGCTGCTCTAACCCATTTTTATAAACCTTCCCATATACTTTAATCCTTTCAAATGCAACTGTGACACAAACTATTACAGACTTTTAAAAACCTGTTCTCTTGGAAAAAAAAAAAAAAAACTGTGGAGCATCAGTAACCAGATAGTATTCTCAAATTTCAGTGATCTAGTCCATGGAGCCGTCCCCTATGCATAGTGCTCTGTTTCATGCAGTACATGGCTTTAGCTGGCCAAATCTTTTTTTTTTCCCAATGAATCAGTAGAACAGTGAAGATCTTACTTTTTTTTTAAGCAGTGGCATATCAATGAGGCACAGATGTGTATTCCAACTCTGCATGGATGAGCACACTGTTCAATAGTGCTGGCTCACACGGTATCAGGGCGAGTTATCACTTCCCATGAAGGCACTCTTATCACCAGGGCCCAGAGAGGTGGCTGCAAATCGCAGCCTTTTTATTTTCAAGGCAGTTCTGCTGAACATTCAGGCTTCAAAGATTCACACTTCCAAAACTCTATAAGAGTTTGTGAACGCTCAATTTGCCAAAACTGTTTACAGTGTAATTGGGCACCGTACCTGTGTCCATGAGATAGCGAAGGCGCTTCTCCACCAGCGCGGCACGGGTGTCAATTTGCTTTTGCTCATTCTCTAGTGCTGCCAATTCTCCTACAACATACTGACTGGTGTCTTTGAACCCTTTCTGTTAACGAGAACAAACAGGAAGGAAAAAAAAATCACTTGTAAGTTGCATTTTTCCTTTCTACAAACACTTAGTAAAGCACTTACCTAGAGAACCAAATAACACCGTTAGTATCACCCTTAGTATGAAAAAGCAACTCCCTGTGATTCAAGAAATTTTCATAAATGCTATGTATAGCAAAACTTTTGCAAATAGAGAAAATCTCAGCTGTTTAGTATTATATTTATAATTTAACACCCAGATTTGCCATATTTAAAAAGTTAATGCAGAGAAAAAAATTCTCCTTAAAGTCAGAGTTATTTAAGCATGGACGACGATAGAAGACAATTTTCCTCTTGGTGACTGTCAAAACAAACACCAATGACACATTTCATTCAAATGTGCAATATGCAAAAATGGAGCCTTACTAAGGAAATGATTCTTAAAGTATCTATCCTGAAAAACACAGACTTATTCTTACAAAAATACAAAATTAAAGAGATACATTTCTTGCTGTCATAGTAAATATACTATTTAAAATGCTTTTTAAAAATTATAAAAAAGAAGTTTCTAATATCTCCAGTTTTCCCTCCAGCTGGCTGCTCTATTTTAACATGTCGTTCTGTTGATGTATCACTAATTATTGTAGCTGCGAATTCTAACTTGACAGGTGGTTTCAAACCTTGCTGCAAGGATCTAATGCAACTAGTGCACTGATTTGGTTAATCTCCCATCTAACCAAATTTGGATTTCAATTTGAAATGTTACTTTTTACAATCATCCATGTTTAAAAAATTATCCTTAGAAGTTTTATTTGAAGTAGCAGTTCTATTATAAAGTACCAGTAGAGTCTTAATTTTTATTTTCATATTACTCATTTAAATCATTAGGGGGTAGGGTTATTACTTGTGGTAGAGTTACAAAGAGATTAATTATGGCTCCCTTTGTAATACCTGTTTACCTTGTGACATTTCCAGAGCTAAGTTTCCCAAGTAGCTGAGGAATACTGAAGAAATGCTTAAGTGATTACTTTCACTACCACCATTACTAGCATCAGAATTTATAACATTATGTATTCAGAGAAACAAATATGAACAATCTCTTCTATCAAATCCCTTCCCTACCTAGAAGCATATTAATCTCTAAGAAGCCATGAGGAATTATCTTTGGGTCCTCCTTAAACAAGAAACAAAATCAAGAATTACGTTATTTATGAGCATATTCTGGAATCACCATGATCAATAAACACATCTAACCATACATATGACTTATCTATCTTTGGAACTGGTAAATTCACATGTGAACTCTATATCAGCTTACTGTTAAATTGATTTTGGTGGTTGACAAACTTAAAGATCAAATGTATTTTAGGAAATCATAAAACTGATAATTTTTCAGTATAGTGTGATCAAATAAGTTACTGTATTTTTTAAAGATCCATAAAAATGGATATTCTCCCATCTCAATATGAAATATAACAAAATCATAACAGAATAAATGTAAATGGTAACTTTAAAATCTGGAATAACCTATCTGCCGTATAGCAGAGCATTTCCAAAAAGGACTTTCCTTTTTTCATTCCCATACAAAGGGGCAAAACAAACATAGTCTGTAAAGACAACATGAGTAAGAAAGATAAAAGGAAGCAGAAATGATAAGCAACATATAAACTCATTGTTTTTACAGACTGGCTCAGTTAAAAACAGTCACAAAGTTTATTACCAGATTTCTTTAGTGTGAGTATACAGTATACTCAAGTATTCTGCAACTTATAAATTATACCAAATATTCCATCTCGATATATGAGTGAGCTGTTCTGTGTACTAAAACCTGTCTTAGTACAACTTACAAATGAGAAGTTTTTAAGGACCCTAATTTGTAGTCTGTAATTCTGAGTGCACTTATAAGGATTTAAAAATCCAGCAAAGACCATTTTAACAGTAAAAACAATGAAAATATTTACACAAACTACAGATAATAAAAAAGTAGCACCGCTCTTAGAGAGCTATGCTTCCAGACAAAAATTCAAGTTAAAACTTGTTCTTCCTGCTTCTGTCCCGCAGCTGTCCATCAAAAGCAGCTTTCTCCCTGCGGTCTATCAAATATTTCCCTCACAAATCAATTTTACACATGATCAGCCCATACCCCTACTGAGCTGAACCTCCCCGTTAATTAAGTGAAGAAATTACCATATATATTATATTAATGCAAACATCATTCAGCTAGTAATTCACGGCTGATCTGGATAATGGAAAGGTTGAACACCCATTAACCCAAGCCAACAAAATGGGTTGGCTGAGAAATTCTAGCAGGTCTCATGTGACTTTTCCCTCTAACTGCAGCTCTGCGGTATCTGCTATTGTAATAATTAAAATCCTCCTGGTAGATCAATACTGGAATCTCTTTATGGGAAGTGCCCTGATGGAAATGTCTCAAGGAAGCTGGGGCTGTGGAACTCTGAAAAATTCATTTTTTTTTATCTGACAATTATCACCACACTGCAGACTAATTCAACAGTGCACCCCTCTCACTCTGCTTTGAATGCACTGGAGATTGACATCTTAAAAAACCTAACATCTCATTTTAACAAATAAAGGCACTATTTCCACATACAGTTTGGAATTATCAGCAATCATGAAACCACACAAAAAATTAATATACATTAAGCACTTCATCTTCTGATGGCTTCCTCTGAGTTTCAGTTATCGCTGTCTTCTCCTCATTTCCTTTCTTTGTATCTTCCTGTATTGATCTCTGCCTTTTCATCTCTTAAAAAAAAAGGGGGAAAGACATGTAAAATTATTATAAAGCTTGATATTTGTGTATTGAAATGTGGATTTACACTATCAGCTTATATATATATATATAGCTAAATACTATTAAATCATAAGATGGGAAAACACTTTTAAAAGTGTTCCTACCTGGTCTATTCTCAACATATTGACTGAAAGACTGAAGTTGAGTTTTTCTGACTGTAGAATCCTTGCTGAAAACAACAGGATTTCTAAATCGTTCTGTTGCTTTTTGTAATCGTTCAGTCCGGAGATCTTCTGTGCCATTCTAAAAGTAAAACAAACGTAGTTAAGACATCCTGATTGTATAAACATGAAATTAAATATTAGCAAAACAACTTTTACTGATTTAAGATAATGCCAAATTAGAAACTTTGTGAAAGAAAAAGGATTTCAAAGAGCTCTAAGTAGTTCAACTACAAGTGCTGTTGCCTGTAACCAAAACTTTGGGAGACATAGTTTAGATGGAGGATCACTCTTGATAACTTTGATTCATTAGATGCTGTAAAGCCCTGTGTCTTCTCCCAATGATATGCATAATTTAAAAGCCATGGTGCTTCTGTCTGGTCCCCCACTATTCTGCCCCATCGGTTTGTACAGTCCCACAGACTTGTATGACAAGAAGAACTAGTTTCTAATTTTATGCCCATTGAGATAAACCACTAATGCTGGATGAAGGCTAAAAGGTAGGATTATAATACTACCCCACTGAACTGCATTTCATCAGCTATAACTTTCCAAAGCCAGATTTGTAAGTAAGCCCTTTACAGCTAAGGAAACTACAATTATCTTTTCCAGAGCTTCCTATGTTAATACTGGTAACAAATTCAAATGGTTCTATCAACAAGAAATATCCCAGAAGACTGAACTACTGCAGTGTGTGGAAGCTGCAGATACCGAGGTGCTGTGTACCAAACAAATATTTCATTTTATACCTAATCTTTTATTATTTTTATTAAGTGTTTTGAAAGTAAATAGGGAAAGGCTAAGATGCATGACTAATAGCTAAGCCTGCTGAATGCTGAAACTGGTTATCAAAAGCTACCAAGACTTTGCCCTTCCTCTGCATTGAGACAATCAGTAATGAGGGAGCCCTCCAATGGCCTATTCTCTAGCCTCAAGGAGGCCTGGGATACAGAATCCTCAGGGGAAGGTAACAGTTTATCCTTTTCCACAAACACAGAATGCCTCATTTATAAACGTGTAAACTGCATTTTATTAAAAAAAATAAAACCCCAAATCAATGCTGAAAGCTTCAAGAGAACAGATGGACTCTATATGTTCTTTATAAGTACCATTTAAAAAATCTTAACTAAAAAGATCCACACAAAGACAAGCTGTTTAAAGCACACCTTTTGTTGAAATAACTTTAAAAATTACCACATAAGAGATTTTTAGATAGCGAAACAATTTCATCTATTGAGACAATTAAACCTTAAGAATGAAAATACTCCCATTTTATTTTTTCAAGTTACAGAATATCTTTATTATTAGTATCATGTACATACTATGTTAGCTATGTAGCTGGGATAAAAACAATTTTGGCTTTTATTTATTTGCTTAAGAAAAGTGTGTATTCTTATAGCTATTATTATAACTGCCCAATGGTTTAAAACTCAAGTCTTTACCAAAATAAACAAACACGGCTAAATTTTTTGAGGCCTGGCAACATGCTGAAATATCAGTGCGATTAGCCAGCAAATCCCATCTTAAGAAACGTTTTTATGACTAGGGACTTCTGCCACTTTACAAATGTATTCCTCTAAACCCACTAATTCAGTTAGCCTTTTCAATCCATTGTATTATTCTTAGGCCAGCATCATTCTGCATTAAATCCACTGCAGAAAGCTAAATTGAACGCAAAAAATCAGACCTGATCCAGGCTTCCTTTTGTTCAAAGATAGAGACCAAAAGTCCTCTGGTGCTGCCACACACTTTCATCACCAATTTATAGAAACCAACAGTATAAGGGAAAAGCAATGAAAGTCATTGTTTTGGGACTTCAAAGCATCTGTGTGTCAGAGGAAGGAAATCCTTTCAGTCAGCAGGGCAGTCCCCATAGTCCGCAGGTGGGTGAAAAGTTATACAGGACTAGAAGTGCCCTAAAGCTACAGAAATATTAATTATGCCATGAGAGGAAAAGAAGGATGGCTTGCTGAGGATAGTATAAATAGCCTAAATAATAATAATCTTCATGTGACATTTGGCTAAAATATTACTGATACAAGTTAAGATTCATATTGGCACACAACACTTGCAAGTATCTTTATATACAATCACATACCATCTTCAGTTATTAATTAACATTAATTCTAATTCATCTAAACAGGTCAGAGGTTGAGGGTAATAGAAAAAATGCTGGAATTCTCTTAGCAATATTCTTCTTAGCAAATATATATACATATAGAAGTTGAAAACAGTTTCTACACTCATGAACACAACAAATTAAAGTAGTAGTTTCTCTGGAAAGCAGTGATTACCATATTGCTACTTAATTGATTTGCTATTCAATAAAAAATGTCTATCTTAATCTTAATGTGAAGAACTTGTAAGAAATTGATTTTAGGTTTATAAGGTGCCAGTGGAAGCTAGAATGCACACAGAGACAAATATTTTAAACAATTTACCTTAATGTCTTGCTCTGAGCTCTCAGTTATAGCTTTCTGTGCAGCACTGGAAAGTGAATTTGCCACCTGTGGCTGAGCCTCTAGGAGCTTCTTTAGCTTCAAGTCCACCAACTTAGTGTTTTGTTCTGTTAAATACACAAATACTATGAATAACTGAGATGCATTGAGATATGTAGGCTATCAATTTAGGAGACATCACAAAAATATTACTATATTTTTAAAAAAGACATTAGATTTGTGAAGGAACCTATCAGACCTGACAAATGCACAACTCTTCATATATATATAAACTGTAATACACACTATATAACTATAGTATAAATGAGTAGTCTTTAGGTATGTTAACTATACACTTTTTTAATTGAGATACAATAGATATGTAACATTATATAAGTTTAATGTGTACAATGTGATTTGATACATTTATATAATGCAATATAATTACCACTGTAGCATTAGTTAACTCTTCTATCACATCATATAATTATCATTTCTTTTTTGTAGTGGGAACAACTAAGATATAATCTCTTAGCATATTCTTCATATACATGTATACACACACACACACACACACACATATACATGTATATATAATCATATATATTTTTCTCCCCAAATCAGTCCCCTTAAAGAATATAGTCAACATACCTTAAGACCATTCAGTTGCATCATATAGTTAATAGTAGCTATGTTTACCTGAAAACCTAAGCCTGCATTCGATGTATACATTTATATAAGTAACTGCATAGGTTTTACATAATAAAACAAACTATCTACAAAGTAGATATCTAAAAGGGGCAATACAATTTACTCTTGTTACATTATTTCATTTTCAATTCTTCTAGTATATTAAATTTATACACATAATACCATATTAAAACAAGTTCTCAACATGACTCAGTCATGTATACATTGTTGGAATCAATGTTTAAGTGTGTACATTTATACCCAGCATTGAAATAGGGCATATGTTTAACAAATACCTTAGAATTAGAGGGCAGAAACACAACAATCATATTTTGGAATATAATAATTATGGATAGAAATTTAAAATAAATAAAACATAGCTACAACTTTTAAAATAAATAATTTCAAATTAATTTTAGCAAGTACCCTGATCTTTAATAATAAAATAATTCAGAAACAAATGGAAACAAATAATTATATTTAAACAAATTCACTCAAAGGAACTGTTTAATAAAATGGTTGTTAAAAGACATGCCAACCATTTGGTGAATGATATTTTTCATAAAGATTAATAAGTTTTCTAATTATAAGACTCTTAATAAATGCTATTATCATTACTTTCATGCAAATTGGTCAGTTTATATTGCCAGGCTTCTCTTTTAAACAATATCTGATGAACTATGGTCAAATCAAGATAAAGATTAAACAATTTATTATTAAAACATTATGACTTTTATATACATATTAAAAAAAGAATTTTGGGGAAAATAAAGAAAGGCTCAAAATCATAAAACATGCTACGTGCTTCCAGATTCCAATTTGCACTCCTATTTCTTATTGCCATGAACTAAACTATAGTGTGGATTGGAAAGTCTGTCCTATGTACAGGCCAACACTTACTGGCATGCCTGAGAGTTGTAAACAATGTTTTACTTAATTCCAAAACCAAAAAGACTGAGAGGTGTTTTGTTTGACATACATGAAGTAGGAGTTTTTAAAAAGGACAAGAGTCAAGCTGGTTAACCCTAATATATATATTTTTAATGTGAATGGAAGTATTGGAAGTGTCACTTTCATTTTTTTAAAAATTTGTTTTATTATTTTTTTAAGTAATCTCTGTGTCTAACGTGGGGATCTAACTCATGACCCTGAGATCTAGAGTCACATGCTCTACCAACTAAGCCAGCCAGGTGCCCTTAGCCCTAATATTAACCAACCATTAAAGTAGCCCACCAAGTTGCTGTAACTAAAATGAGAAAATTCCCCCCACCTTACCTAAGAAATGACTAATTTTTCCTATCTTCATACTCTACTGCAAAATCAGAAAATATGTATCATTTACTGTCAATGATTTTATACTTCCATAAACTGAATCTTGATGCTTTAATTCTATACCTATAAATGCCCTCAGCAGTAGTGTTACTGGTTTCTGATAAAGCCTTCAGTGGTGGTTGTGGTAAGGGGGTGGGTAAGCAACAACTATCTTTTCCAAAAAGAAAAAAGAAAAAAGAAATCTACTATATTTTAAATAGAAAGAAATAAAAGGTAGTCCTAATTTTGGGTTAAACATTTAAATTTTTTCCTTAAATATCAGCATCTTCCTGGATTTGCACAATTATAAATATACTGATTTCCATTTAGTAAAAGTGTAGCTTAACACTAGGCCATGAAGGAGTGACTGAGAAAGGGCATGGGTTTTCTTGGGTGCTCCCTAAAGTCAGGAAGTCCTTAGCTGATTATATTTTGGAGAAATAACACTAGGTTTCAAACAGAAGAAGAAATAAAACAGGTTAGCACTGCAGGAACATGCCAGGGTTAGGAAAAAGAATACCTGTTTTCACTCCCTTTAGATTTTTACAGGAAAAGATAAATATTAGGGACCTCACTTCCTCACTTTTAAGTCTAGAGAGATTGCCAAACACTTTTTACTGCTAGAAGAATTCAATTCAATAAGCATTTATGGAACCTCTCAGGTATACAAAGCTTTTGATTACTATCTGACGCTGACTTATAAAGGTAATGCATCTAGAACACTCAACTTTTTTTTTTTTTATTTTTTTATTTTTTTAAATTTTTTTTTTTCAACGTTTATTTATTTTTGGGACAGAGAGAGACAGAGCATGAACGGGGGAGGGGCAGAGAGAGAGGGAGACACAGAATCGGAAGCAGGCTCCAGGCTCTGAGCCATCAGCCCAGAGCCTGACGCGGGGCTCGAACTCATGGACCGCGAGATCGTGACCTGGCTGAAGTCGGACGCTTAACCGACTGCGCCACCCAGGCGCCCCTAGAACACTCAACTTTTAAAGCAAGAGTATTTTATATTTTAAACACCAACTCAGTGATTATTGGTATAATATTTACTGACATAAGATATGAGATTAATAGCAGTCTGTATAAGCAGTTTTCAAAGTGTCTTATTGTAATTAGTTATTAAATAGTGTAAATTAATTTATTAGTACTATGTAAATATCTAAAGTAAGCACAAAATTTGCAAAATAATATTACAAGTAAGACTATCAATTCTAAACCAAGTCAGAAAATCTGATCCATGGTTGAGGTTTACATTTGAAGTATTCCATAGATACTACATCTATACCTTATAACATCACATCAAAATATTTATGCTGAGATGGGAACCAATGTTTGAATGCCTATAAGTTGTCTCATATAACATAAAATATAAAAATGAACTTTAGTAATAAGAGAATGCAAACTATAATTTATTCCAATTGTATTGCTAATTTTAACACTAAATCTAAAACAAAATAACATAAAATTGATGGAAAGTGGACTTAGCTAAATGATTTGTGAGGGCATAGGATGTAATAAAGCTACAGAAAGAATTTATTATCATTATTGATGAGGTAATAATAAAAATATAATTATAAAGTGTGCCATGCAGCAGGATGCAAAATATTTACAATTTGAAATTACCGGGAGTATCAAGGTCATTTTCTAAGTTAGTAAGTTCATCTCCACCTCCTACAACAAAGCCTTCAGGAATCTCCTCGTTAGTATCTATCTCAATATTATCATTTTCATCTGTAGGAACATGTAGCAATAATGTTAGTATATTATTCTATTTTATATCATTCATCCAAAACACTAAAGTAGAAAACCCAGTATTTTAATGACAGTTATTCAAATATAGTCTGACAGATCAGCAAGAAATCAGTTTTAAGTCACTTTTCACTACTGGATTAACATTTGTATTTTACATTCATATGTCAAAGATGAATTGTCACATCAAAGAAGTTACAAAGGTTTTGACAATTTGTCACATGCGGTCTCTGAATCACTGAGCTCATCAAGTCCCTATATTTTAAAATGTAATGTGTAAGTAATCTCTAACAACAGACATACAAAAATAAAGTTGGTTTACTAATAAAGTCATCAAATAATATTTCTAGATTTCACCTTTTTAGCAGTTATGAGATATAAATGTATAAAGAAACAAATCCTTCTACATAAACTTGTAGCTATATTTATATCATTTGTATGAAGACTTGAGTGCTTTTCCACTATTAATGAATATTATCATGAAATCATTATGGATAAATTAAGAGACATGATTGAGACTGGAACAGACAGTACCTTATGCAAAAGAAAGTTCAGAAACAATTAGAACAGTACATCTTGGGAGACTGAAAGCTAAAAAAAGTTAGTATTGAAAATTAAATACACGGAAATGAGGAAGTCATGCTAGTTTTTATACACTTAGTAAAATGTTTTGGGTCACAATTAGTTGAGGTGTTTTTTTTTTTTTACATTAAAGTTTTTTTTATATACTTTTTTCCTTTCTAAATCCAAGTGATAAAACTGGGTTAAGTAATTTTGAATTTTATGCATTTGAAAAAGCACAGCAATAATTTGATTTGCATGTAAGAGGTTTAGCTTTAAATTCTGTTACTGACAGGCAGCGTACCTTTTGGAGAAATACCTGTCTAGCCCTGAGAGTTAAAGAATATCCCTACTACTCTACCATTAACCTTTTATTGGGCAACTTTTATCAATAATGAGGTATTCCAACATCATTTCAAGTGAGAAATTCCAAAATTCTATACTTTTGGCTTCATCCTTCAATATTTGTCCTTTTCCCTGTATACCTTTGTGTTTGATTTTGGGCCTTCCCAAGTAAATACTTATTATGATCATTAATATTAATAACAATAGTTTACTTTTATTGAAGACATCCCACATACTATGTATGTCATTTATAAGAACACAACAAAGAAAAAAAAAAGATTAATAAATTCCCCTAGGGAAAAACATTGCTAAATGCTTTCAAATTGCCAAGGCATTATACTTGGCTACATTATTTAAGTACAATCAGTTGAGAGACATTTTCTAATCAGTTGTGCTTATTAGCACAACTAATTTCATAAATGTTAGCATCTTCATTATCCTTAAAAATTCTTCTCTAAGTAATTTTGCAGTAAACGCGAATGAACAAGTATTTCCTGAGGACTAAAAAAGTGTTTATAAGACTTCCTTGTATTACTCTGTCAGAGATAGTTCACTATCAGTAGTTTTTAGAGTGTTGCTGCCAACTAGCCTCTACTAATTATTACTGACCATAATTAATCTAGAGTGAAAGCACAAAATTCAACATTCATTCATTTATTTATTCCAGAAACTTCTACTACATATTGTATCTACAATTTACAAAACACTGCTAGATGTTGGAGATACCGAGTTTATCTTATTCCACCTTAAAGATATACGTTCAAGTGATTACAAAACCATATACAACAGGTAAGTGTTATAGGATAAAAATAAGTTACAGAGCAAATTCAAAAAATGAAAAGATTTCTCTTTGCCAACAGTACCAGGAATTGTTCTTCAGAAGCATTAACCTTTGAAGCATTTAAAATTAAAAAAAAATTTTTAACGTTTATTTATTTTTGGGAGAGAGAGAGAGAGAGACAGACTGAGCCTGAGCGGGGTAGGGGCAGAGAGAGGGAGACACAGAATCTGAAGCGGGCTCCAGGCTGTGAGCTGTCAGCACAGAGCCCAATGCGGAGCTTGAACTCATGAACTATGAGATCATGACCTGAGCTGAAGTCAGACACTTACAGACTGAACCACCTAGGCACCTCCAAAGCATTTTAAAGGGAAATAATGTGAGGTACGACTTGAAAGGTAAAACTGCAGAGAGCCTTGAAGGGCAGAATGGGAAGTTTAAATTTTACTTGTTAAGAATGGAGAGATACTGGTGTTCTAACATGATCAGCACTGAACTCTTTAAGAGTAGTCTATAAAGTAATTTTCTATCGAAGTGTCTTATTGTAATCAGTTGTGAAATATGTATAAAATAATAGTAATATAAGCAATGAAGTTTATGACTTTTATAAATTACAATGGCTTTAATATTATTCCTAAAATATCACTCTTGCTTACAGTCTGATATGCCTTCCTATGTGAAAGAAAAAGTGGTCTAAGGATTGCCCACAGAAGTGTACAATGTATGTGACATCATCCTTGATGTGAGTGAGATTGCTGACCTAGATGTCAGACTGGAGAACTGAAAGGAAATCAAGGTCAGAGACTGTTATAACCTCCAGGCAAGCAGCACAGAGAGCCCAACTTAGTATACAAGAATTGGAAGTGGGTATAATGCAATTTGAAAACTACTGATGGGATACTGGGTGGTTGGGGAGAAATACTGAGAAGAAGGGTGAAGCAGACATCAAAATTGACCCTCCAGTCTGAGTGACTAAAAGGATGGCATTGCTATGAAAAGAAATGCTAAGTCTGGAAATGTGGTCAGATATGGGTACTTTCAGTTTCCAGGGATATGCAGAAAATTGTATTTCCCTTCATTATCCATGTATACTGGGTTCCAGTGTCACGTTAAATAGGTGCCATTCATTTTATTTCCAGCTAAGTGAACTCTATTTACACTACCACTCATGAACAATGCTGAGTGTTTATATATGTATTGTTAACCTTAGATAAAAGGATTACAATTTGAGAAAGCAAGAGTAAAAAACTGATCTACGCAGCTCAAGTCTTCTTAAGAATGGATTTCTACTTTTCATTCCCTGATTTCAGTTTTAGCCCAATCCCTTGAATTCTTTTCAACAGTTACTGTTACAACACATTTCTTCACACCTGTGGTAATAGTCTAAATGCATTCTAGCAGAAACAAAGTGCATGTGTGTTTGTGAAAGATATTACATATTATGTGTATGACATCTATCTATCTATCTATCTATCCATCCATCCATCCATCCATCCTTCCATCTTTATGGCTAATCACTGAAAACCGAGCGGGTGAGGATGGTAGAAAGTAAATTAGAGACCCAACAGAAGTTGGTTTATAAATATGGCACATATAATGTATGTAGGAAAAGGTAAAAGGAGATTGGATAACACTGAGCAGCACTATAAGCAAAATGGGAATCCCAGTGATATGATTCAGAGCACAGCAATAAGGCTAGTCTTACAACACTTATCATTTATAAATAAATTAAATGGAAAAATAGGGTATCTGGTGATGGTAAAAAAAAGAATATCCACACTTTCACAAAAAGAAGCTGAAGTGATCATAAAAACATATTTAGAAAAAACTTCAGAAAATACATTCAGAAAAAATTTTCTCACTTGTATCATGATTTTTTAATTCTCACTGAAGTCCCCTATAAAATTAATAACTTGTTATTATAGGTAACAATATTTGTTATTCATAATATATATTATATATAGTTATTTATAATATAACAATTATCAAACAAATATCAATGTTTGATAATAAAATCAAACATAAGACAGAAAATGCAATGCAAACATAATTATTAACAGAAGCTGAATATAAAAATTATTGAAGACCTACAATATTTCATTTTGGTTTAGCAAATTTAGATAAATCTATTTGCCATAACTGAAATGAAGATAAGACAGAATACAAACATATTCATGGACAAAATTAAAAAAAAAAACATTTCCTTTATACACTTGAAATGCAAAAACAAAGTAACACTACTTTATATAAATCAAAGAGAGGCAACAATGTCAATGTAAAAGTTGAATGACACTAACCTAACTCAAACCAAAGTGATAAGCTATAGAATAAACACATATGTATAATGAATAAAATATATATATTTAATATACCATATAACATATAATAAAGATATGATATAATATAATCTTAAAACAGGATGGATACCTTTTTCCAAGTGTCAGTGGACCATTAACAAAAAGTTAACATTTAATTTGTCAAAATAAAAACTTATTAATTCCCAAAGCAGAAATTCAGGCCATACTCTCCAACCACAACACTATACAGCTAAAAATGAAAGTACCAAACTTTGTCCCCAAATACCTGCACCTTGTCAAGTAAAGATCAATATAATAAAATGAACCCACAAGTTTTCTACATAGAACCAGGATTTCTTTTTAAGTGGATATTAATGTTTATTTTTGACAGAGAGACAGAGTGTGAGTGAGGGAGGGGCAGAGAGAGAGGGAGACACAGAATCCAAAGCAGGCTCCAGGCTCTGAGCTGTCAGCACAGAGCCCGATGCGGGGCTCAGACTCATAAGCTGTGAGATCATGACCTGGGCCAAAGTCTGACACTTAACTGACTGAGCCACCCAGGCGTCCCCTAGAACCAGGATTTTAAAATTATAGGTCTACAACTACAGAATGATGCAGAAATTGAAAAAAACATGTAGTATGCACAATATCACCTGATTCTCTCATATGCCCTAAAATTAAGTCAAAAGGAAGACAAGTAAAAGCTATAGCTCCTTGGACAGATATGATTCTGTTATTTCACAAGAATTAGGCTATTTCTGGTTGCAAGAGGATGCAAGTGGGTTGCTTGAATATATGGCTATATACCTGGCTTAAAATGCTTTGTGTATATTTTCTGTGGACACCATGAAGCTGAATACGCCTCACTTCAAACTTAAGTTTCCTTTCCTCACTAAGGCAGGTTGCTGCTTGAGAAAAGAAAAAAGCAAGTGTTTCAAGCAAGCATTGAGTCTGAGTAACAATCGTGTTTAACACATTCCCCAGGCTATGCTTCCACATTATTATTTCAACTCTTGACCACTCCCTCCGTTGTTCCTCTGGATCACTGCTTCCAAAATCTTCCCATCCTCATCCTCCATCTAGGCTGGTCCCTACTAATTTCTCTCCCCTTTCACACTATTCCTTATTCAGACCTGATGATTCCCACTAGACAGTGGAAGAGTAGATACTAATTTGTTAATTTTCCCCCTGACTTATCAACCTCATAAGGTCATTTTCCCTTAGGAATTAGACTCTTGTGAATCCAAGTGAATTTCTAATTTGCTATGCAAAGGTCAGCAAACTATAGCATGGGGGGAAAATCTAGCCCACTATAGTTTTGGGGTAAATAACTAGCACATCCATTAATTTACATAATGTTCAAGGCTACTTTCAGGTAACAAGGGCAGAAGTGAATAGTTTAAATAGAGACCATATGGCCTTCAAAGCCTAAAATATCTACTCTAGCTTTTTTTTCCCCCTTTTAAAACATTTTATTTATTTTTGAGAGAGAGAGAGAGAGAGAGAGAGAGAGAGAGAGACACACAGTGTGAGTGGGGGAGGGGCAGAGAAAGACAGAGACAGAATCTGAAGCAGGCTCCAGGTTTTGAGCTATCAGCACAGAGCCTGATGCAAGGCTTGAACTCACAAACTGTGAGATCATGACCTGAGCCGAAGTCGGACGCTTAACCAACTGAGCCACCCAGGCGCCCCTCTACTCTAGCCTTTTTCAGGAAGTTTGCACTGGCCTAGCACAGTGACTATCATGGCTCACTAGATTAATGTGTATGTATAATGGTTGAATTTCAGGCAGGAATTTTACCCTTTCCCTTGTCCTAAAGGTCTCTTCCCCTACTCCCAGCCTCAACAGCTTCTGAGCAGACCTAGTCTGCTCCATATTTATGAAGACAGACCGATATCCATCAGGCAATAGCCCTGTTCCACTTGTAGTAGGTCAACCTTAGCTTGATTAAGAGCCTACCATCTGATATGTGGCTGCCTTCAATATCCAAAATACAGTGTATCCCACAGGTGAAACGGATCCTGATCACTCTGGTTCTTAGGGAACACAGTCTAGCTTCGACAAGTCTTCATAAGGTATCTGGTGAATCCCATCCCATCTTCATTTCACCTGGCTTTCCCTGTTCTAGTCTACACTTCTTTGCTAGAATGAACCTAATCCTGGATTCTGCAGGTCCAATCCTCACTTGTCTTTTATTTACTTTGTTGACTGTTGACTGTTAAATGATGCCAAAATCAGGTCTTCACATTCCCTAGTTACCAAGTAGGGAAGATATGCATTCTTTGGGTTGTCACACTGATGGAAGTCTCTCCACCTAGCCTAGTCCTGGCTTAGCCTCAACTGGAATTGGATGTTAGTGATAAGACGAATTACACAGATGACCCTTCCTATGACTCTCCACAGATGCAGAAAAGCTTGGCTTTGACTATTAGAAGGCAGATACCTGATTGATGGGGGCAAAGAGTTTATCCATAAAAATAAAATAGATTTAAAAGATATAAAAATAGATACAAGAAAGAAAAAATGAATTATCAGTGTGCTTGAGTCTTCTAAACAGTAGATTAAGTGCCACCTTAGACTAGGAGGAGAAAGAAAAAATGAGAAGGGATAAAGTTGGTAGAGCTCATCAAAAGAACAGATCAGGAGGGTACTACATGGACAAGAGAGCATTGAGAGACAGTCAGCACCAGTGCTGGAGAAGACTTGAGAGTGAGCTCCACTCATGGTCTATGATAACGCCTTTGTTGTTCTCCAGTGACATCTGCCTGAACCCTGAGGCTTCATTTTAATATTAACCAAACTATCTACAAATAGTAATAATTAATAATTAAAACTTTTAATTCTTAGCCTTCCCAGAGTTTACAGCTTATTTAAAATAGTGTTATTATTTGCTCACCACTGAGAAAAAAATAAGAGAGACACTGGATACCTCTCTATCCTATTATTACTGTTCTCCTATGGGTTTATAATGCCACAGGAAGGGAGCATTAGTAGTTTTAGAACACTTTATCTGAAGGGTTAAGAATATAAATTTTTTTCTGTATTCCAAGATACAAGGAGGCAAAGATTTTTACAACTTACTTAGAATACCTGGAATTTTTCTGATACCAAAGAAACATCTTGTTATTAATAGTTATAAAAGCAAATTATGATAGTATTATATAAGTGTGTAGCCATGAGTAGTTGCTGATGTTACTATAAAACTGTAGTAAGAGAGGGTAGAAATTGCATTAAAAATTCTGAGTGATGGGAGTTGAAAAGTAAGATGAAGGCTTTAAGAAGATAAAAACATTCTGACAAGACCAGAGGAACAGACACACAGCTGTTCAGGGAAGCAGCTTTCAGATTTATGAGACATAAAGTTATATACTACAGGCATTAGCTGGCATTCTCTACAACACTAAGTTTTTAATATAAGGAATCAACTAGAAATAACAGCAGTAAATTTCAGTTTACTTAGAAGAAACTTATCATCAACCTAGAAATAGCTTACCTCTGCTACAGTTCTCTAAGGTCTTATTCAAGTCCACACTTGCCTACTCTTCAGAGTGATCCTAGCATTCTAAGATTAACTAAGGACAAGTACCTGGCATGTTTTGGTAGATAAATAGGTTATACACCTTTGGAAAAAAAAAAAAAAAGACAAAAACCCACAAGCCTCTTGAATATACTCCTCTTAAACAAAAATGTAAAAAGTTCCAAGTTAAAGATACCCAAGGTGAGCATTAAGAGGCAAAACCAAAATTGCCTTTAATTATATATGTAATCCTTGTCCCAACATCAAGCTTAGAATAATTTCTGCGGATACTGAAGAAGACCTTCTTAGAATAAGGAGACTAAGAAGAAATGGATATGGGACTTACTCAAAATTCTTCCATGTCAGGCTATAAGGCCAGATCATTGTTAAAGCTACTTTCTAAAGATCTAATTCAAAGCAAAACTCTTTCATGCCAAAGCTCACCACTAACAAGTCTTGTGACCTAGGTGTTGAGGACCTGATTGCATTTTACTCACTCCTAACTATAATTAATGAGGATAGTAATGGGGAATCATAAACCAAAGTCTAGATGAGTTTTTTCCCAAATCATATTTTAAGAAAGTACTTCTAAGAAAGTAAAAATTAAGCCAAAATGTTGATTTGGAAAACAGCAAGAGTTATCATCTGATTTACTAAGCTTCCTATAGGTTCTTTGCAACATATCAAAAGGTTAGAAACTTTATGTATTTGATGCAACATTTTGAAGTAAGAATAAAAAGTCCCAAAAGGTCCACTGCAGATTTCTAGGTTGTCTGTAGAATATGATACAAGATTCTTTAACTCACCTCCAGATGCCTTTGACCTTTCTTTCAACTTTTCTGCAGCCATTTCACCATAGCTGGGAAGTTCTGACATCTTCACTCCAGATCGAGCTTCTGCTATTAGCTGACGAGCTCTCTCTCTCAGCTGCCGACGTCGCTCTTCATCTTGCTGCTAAGATATATTGAACAGTTGCCAACTCAGTAATTGACAGAAATGCAATTTCATTTTCAATCTGATCATCATGATAGTAACTGGTTTACAGCATGGTGCTTGGCCCACATTATAAATAAGATGCTCTATATCAGTTGGATGTCACACCATTTTTAAAAGACATCCTACAATCAGATTTTTAAAAAAATATTTACAAATTATTGTATTAAAATGTCTGCTAAAAATTCAAACTAGCCTTTAAAGAATGCTTGGCAATATTTATTATTGAGAAAATAGAAGGGGCTATTGTTAACAAAATAATCAGGCTTATAGAAAAAAAGAATACCAAAAACAATTTCAATTAATACCTTATTTTTATAAAATAGAATTTAACTTGCTGTTTTCTAATAAAGGTATAGAGCACTAATAGACATCTCTGATAGCAGAAAAGGCTGCTACACTACATGATCAAATATATGAAACAGAATTTTTAGGGGGCTGGAGTAGAAATGGAGACACTATATTAGTTCCACAAGTCATAGTTGTTGGAGGTTTTAAAATCAGAATTGGATAACTGATATACTATCCCCATTCCTAAGTCTCTCTTCTCTTAAATGCTCATTAAGAAGGCAAAATAAGGGGCGCCTGGGTGGCTCCATCGGTTGGGCGGCCGACTTCGGCTCAGGTCATGATCTCGCGGTCTGTGAGTTCGAGCCCCGCGTCAGGCTCTGTGCTGACAGTTCAGAGCCTGGAGCCTGTTTCAGATTCTGTGTCTCCCTCTCTCTGACCCTCCCCCATTCATGCTCTGTCTCTCTGTCTCAAAAATAAATAAACAGTAAAAAAAAAAAAAGAAAAAAAGAAGGCAAAATAAAATCTAATGTGTTTTTTTAATATTTAAGTAAAAACTACAGAGTATTAAATAACTAAAATTTCTGCCTACTAAAAAAGGAGTATTATGAATTATAATAATTGACATGAATTTATAAATTGCTTTATAAACTGGAAAATATATAAAATAAGGCATCATAACAAAACAAAGCCTGAAATAATGTGGCTTCAACATATCCTTACAGTGCTATCTTCCTTTAACCTCTCCCAACCTCCATAAAAGTTCACATCTATTTATATAGAATTGCTTGTGTAGTGTAGTTTCATGTACCCAGGGATTTGAATATGTCATTTCCTCTTGGAATGTTCTTCTCTCATTTGATTTAACTCCTACCCATTTTTCAAGATTCAGTTTAAATCCACTAAATTTCCCAACTATTCTTCCCTCCTCCCCACTGGTGGAATAAAGTCTCCTTTATCTATGTTACTATAGTACTGTGTGTGTGTGTGTGTGTGTGTGTGTGTGTTATTACTTTTGAAACTATTTGTCAAGTTACATTTTAACTCTGTACAAATGCCTCCTTCTCAACAGAACTGACTTCAGATTCTGTGTTTCCCTCTCTCTGCCCCTCTGCTTGTGTTTTCTCTCAAAAATAAATAGATAAACATTTTTCTAAAAGTTTGGTTTTGTGTGTTGTGCTTTTTTGTTTGTTTATTTGGTGTCTAGGAGAATAACCAATCACAGGTGTCACTTGAGAAAGATGAATCTAACAATAGTATACAAGATAGGGTGGCATAGAGAAACTGGAAAGAGTCTAGGTAGGAGGCTCTTATAATAGTCCAAGGAAGATGTAATGAGATCCAGAAGTAGGATGATGCTAACTGAAATGAGAGAGACATTGTAAGAATATATTAGAGGTAGAACTGGTACCTATACCAATTCTTGGTAACTGATTAGATGTGGAGGGAAGAAAGAAGTTGACTCAGAAGTTTTAAACTTGGGCAACTAGCAAAACTGTGGCACTAAAAATAAAAATAGATAAACTAACGAATAATAGGAAGGGAGGGAGAGGACATTTGGGGTAAGAGATGGTAGTCAGAAGTTAGGTGGGTCACTGGGTTGGAGAGACTGCCTGGACATCTGAGTGAAGATGTTAGGTGGTAGATGGGAAAGTGAAATTCATGTTAAGAAGTGAAGTCAAACTAGGACTATAGAGCTGAAATCACGGGGATAAATCAAAGTGTTTAAAGAGACACTATGAAGAAAAAGGGCAGCTACTGACTGAAACGTGGAAAATATCTGTATTCAGATGAGAAGAGAAAAGGAGATAGATAAAGAGAAGAACTAGAACACTCATGTATCAGGAGATAAAGGGAACAAACAACTGTAGTAAATGTGATAGGTTAGTGAGTCTGAATGTTAAAAAGGGCAACCAAACTCAGTAGGCAATATTATTAGGAACAGAGGAAGATAACAGGTTGGTGGAGCTCAAACCTAGGCAATTCTTTCACACGTTTTGAGATGGCTAGAAATGAGAGCTGTCAAGATTAATAGGAGTAGATTAATAGGGGTATCAAATGGACCCAGAGACATGCTTGAAGCTCCTAGTGAACAAACTGAAACAATTTCAGTATCAAAAAGCACAATGACTGCTGTGAATTGAATCAATGAAATCACACATTGAATCAATGAAAAGTCATCAATTCAATGTGATATTCAAAAAGTTCTTAGACGGGGGTTCCTGACTCAGTTGGTAGAGCATGTGACTGTCAATCTTGGGGTCATGAGTTTGAGTCCCACGTTAGGCGTAGAAAAAAAAGATTTGTGAAAAAAAAAAAAAAGAAATGAGGAAAAGAATAAAGGGAAAAAAATTTTTAAGTTTCTTAGAAGGATGTATTAATTCATTTGAGTCAGCTTTTAAAATAACTCCTCTGAAAATTGGCAATTAGAGGAAAAGAATCCAGCAATTATCTTGTCCTGCCAGTAAAAACTCACTTGTAGGGTAACTAAATAGTCCCAGCCAATGAAAAAAAGCTCTATTTTATAAAATAGTACCACCTATAATTTTTAAAAGGTAAGATTACAAAAACATAACTTTGCCATTCATAAAAGAATGACTCTGGCATGGATTATCAACAGCTATTTAAGCTCTTTGATATATGTCTGATGGGAAACTAGATAGTCATATTATGTTGTGGCAGACTATATTTTCCAAAGATAGCCATTAGAGTGTTTTTCATTCCACATATTCTCTGCAATGTGACTTTACTCCCTCATTAAGAGGTAAAATTTAATTCCTCCCCCCTTGAATCTGGGCCAGCTTTAGTGACTTGTATTATAATCAGTAGAACATGTCAGTGTTGTGGGTGATTTCCAAGGCTTGGTAGGAAAGGCCATATCCTTTTTGTCCAGGTCTCTTGAAATTCCTGCATTTTTTACTTTCTGGGAACCCAGCTGTCATGCCAGCGAAGTTAAGCCTTGAGTCTCCTTGGCCCATGTACCAGACATGTGAATGAAGAAGCCTTCAGAAGATGTCAGCCTTCAGCCATTTTGAGTCTACCCCAAGGGTCAAGTTTTCCTAGTGGAGGCCCCAGACAATATGCAACAGAGACAAAGCATCCCCAGTGTGTTCCGTCTGAAGTCCTGACCCACAGAATCTGTGAGCATAAAATAATTTTTTTTTAATACCACTAAGTTTGGGGTAGCTTTTACACAGCAATAGTAATTGGAACATATGCTTAAGAAACACCACACAGATTATTTCCTAGTGGCAAGGAGAAAGCCTACTCGTAAATGGAGAGATCAGAACGAAATCAGGGATTAGGGGCCACTAATCTATTGGTCAGTCTTGGCATCATTAATGATGGGTCAACCATATGTTATATGTTTTTTGATGTGAAGCACGTGAAACGCACATCACCAATAATATTCTAGCGCAAATGTTTAAAATGAATCCACTAAGCCTTTCAGTATAACTTCCAATTTATCATATACACAGGGGATAGAAAAACATGATAAATGACACAGCAAGGAAGCAACCAAGTAAATCTAGAAGGTATGACATTGAGGATAAATGACCTGGTCATTTTAATAAGAAAGTTACAAAAATAAGCACACAACAAAAACCAACTAACCAATCACCATCACCACCAAAAGAAACCTAACTGTATAGTCCTATTTGTATAGATACAACATATAATCCCAGGTTAGCTAGTAGTTTGGACAAACCAGCTGTAAGGGCCACTGCTGAATCAATTACAAAAATTTGAACATAACCATCGTACTAAATGAGAGGAAATGCAATTTGACTGAAAAAAAAAATAATTTATGTAGTAATAACCTCATTTTATCATTTTGGCAAAATAAATACACATACATATGTAGAGAAAAAGACTTCAAAGGGTATTCACAAAGTTGGTATGATGGAGATATCTAGGTGTGGAAATGTGATATTTTTGTTTTCTTACTTTCATTTGTCTGCATTTGCTAATTTCCAATAATATACATGCACTACTCTTATAATAAAAGTTATTTTAAAAAATAATCTGGGGAGAAGGAAGGAAAAGATGAGATAGCAGGTTTCCTAGGGTGGGTGGTAGTTGTGGTGGGAGCAAAAGAAGAGAGATTTAACATTCAAGGGAAATTGTCCTAGTATTTAGAGACACAAGCTTATTTGTAGTTAGAGGAGTAGAATGCACCGGGCAGGGTGAGACTGAAGACGGGAAAAGAAAATAATATGCATAAATCCTCAATTCACTACTAATATTTCAGAACGTGGAAAATATCAAGCTCAATAATGATGATTCTGGTAATGGCTGCTGAATATTTCTTAGCTTTTATGTGCTAAGTGCTGTATATGCATGATCTCATTTAATTTTCACACCCTGATTTTTACCAATGAGTATATTTAGGTTTAGAATTCTAAATTCACGCCAACTAGACCTGATGTCAGAACTGGGAGTCCAGCCCGGGTCTGTCTGAGTACAGAGGCCTTGCTCTTAACCACCAAACTATTTGATCCCCAAAAGTATCAAATTACATGACCAACTGAGGAAAATTGAGCTTTTACTAAACTTTCATCTTTCAAACTTAAGAAAAGTTAAGAGTGCTAATAAAAACCATTATTTGATATGCCTCAGGCAACTGGGTTTAAGTGAATTTCACTGCGTGAATAATAACTTCTTGCAGAGCTGGAATTTGGTGATTCAGACTAAGATGAAGTGGTCTTGGGTCATCTTAACTGAGTTAAAATGAAATAAATGATTCTACCTTTCCAAATATGAAATGGGAACCTAATTTTTTTTCTCACAAGCTACTACCTCCTCTTGGTCTCCCACCTCCCCCAATAATACTCCTATCTGCAAATGTTTCTGAGAGCTTACCAAGAGTGCAATTTAACACAGGCAATCATTAATAAAACCAACTCTAAATACTAATTAGGGACACTTTATCAATTTCCATGTAAATTGTTTGTTTGTACCTATTTACCCGTCATTGTTCTCTATACAATAGAAAAAATGCAAATGAACAAATCAGAATGCAGCCCTAATGGGACTTTCTGTTTATAACCATTAGCCCAGAGGTGTGCTGTAATTCAATTCTCAAGTAGCAAGATTTAGCCTCATTAACAGACTGCAAGGGCAGGTTACAACTCATAAAACCCTACAGTAAACAAAGTTTATGGACACAGCACAAAATCTTGAGCCTGATTGACAGAATTCTAGTTCCCTATCAGATTGCCTTGATTTACTTTTCCACTAATGTCCTAACACCACAGAGACAATTTTGCTTGGGCCTAGAGCTCTCCAGTGGGATGGCATATCTGTGTTGTTTGTTTTCTTACCCATTAACTTCCCTTAAGACAAAGAACCAACTGAGAAAATAGAAGTTAATTGTTAAGGTCAAAAGGAAAAGCTTGTAATTATAGCAATTGATTATGCAACAATTTTTAATTTAATTGATAATATTAATGTCCAGATTCATTATAAGAAAAACTATTTCATTTTAATTTTTATATACAAGCTCCATTAAAAGTTGATTTTTGCAGTAATATTTACAGACTAGTTAGCAACAAAATCTATGGATCTTTTACTCAGAAGAGACATACTGTTTATGTCAAAGGAACAAAATGACTAGGCAGTAAGGACGATGGGTTTTTTTGTATGGTATTCAGCACAAACTGCTCAAATATGTAGATAATGAGTATTTCTGACAATAATGGTTTGTTTAAACCGACCCATGTGTTATTGCAATTTGTTCTGACTATTCTGCATTCAACAAAGACAAAAACTCACAGCTGGAAATAAATCATTTGTTTACTATGTCTGCTACAAAAAAAAAAAAAAAAAGAGGAATCTTTTCACTGGGATGCAGAGGTAAGGTAACTCAGAAGACTGTCATTAAAAAGAAAAAGTACACTTGAAAAATTGAACACATTAGGAAATTTATATATCTTCCATTTACCTGCCTAGTTTAAATAAACTTAAGTAAATTGAAGTAGTTAGGCTTCCTATTTCTATGAACGGGTCTGATGACATTTACCTTTTTCTATATAGTGTTATTTGGAATTAAACTACTATGTGGGATAGTCTAGCTTTTGTAAAATGGATGCACTCTTTGGAGGGTTTATAAAAGCTGCAATTTTGGAAGGCCTCCCTCCCCACAACCATCTTTTTATAAAACAAGTTATAACAGATTTTTTAGTAAATACTACCTCTGTGCCTGCACACAGTATTTTCACACATGTTGTCTCATTTCGTAGTCAGAATTCTGCAAGGTAAATTACTATCTCACTGATTTGACAGAAATTGAATCACACTTAAATACACTGCCCAAGGTCATATATCTTGTAAATGGCATAGTAAAAATGAAAAATCATTGTCTGATTTCAAAGCATCAGTCGTATCTATCACATAACTGGTGTTCAGAGAATGTTTCTGAGGCCCTACTGTTAAATTGTGATTTTTTAAAAAACCCAGTTTTTTACTTATTCTTGGGCTTTACAAATCAGTAACTCTTTGTGTTACTGAATACACAGAGATGAGGAGAAACTAACTTACTTATATTCATTCAAAACTTAGGTTCCCAACCTTAAATTATAAGCCTTCACAAAAGTGCTGAACACAGTGCATTTCAGCTTTACTTTTCTCTTTGCTAACATCTTCAGGATCAGGCAAGAGTCTTGTTCTGGTGCAAAGAGCTTGTATTTCAATACAACAAATATAAGTATTTTCAAATACAGAAAATGGATCAGAACTAACCACTCTGGACATGAACTGAAAAAATATTTAGTCCACCTCACAGGATATCAAGTTACTATTTTCCTTATCATTCCGAAATGGTCTACAATCTGCCATAGATAGATGCACTAGTAAAACTTGAACAATTTAAGGACAAACTCTTCAAGAATAAGTAATGTAATTCCTTGTTTCCTTTCCATAAAAATGTATTGGTATGCAATTTTTATATTTCACAGTTCACCGACATCTAGGCAAGCTTTCTTCCACTGCTTCAATGGTGCTACTTTTAATTTTATCCTCCTTAGTCGTAGTAATTAAAGTGATCAGCAGTGGCATCCCAGCGGCTTTGACACAGCTACAACCCCCTAGCAGACTTTTGCTTTTAAGGGGAAGGGGAAAAAAAAGACTAGAGTTTCATTTCACAGAGAAAAAGAAAATCAAGCTTCTCCCAATCCTCAACTTCATTCAATTGTTCTTTCAGCAGCCTTTGGATCTTAAGAATCAAATAAAAATGGCTGCCATGGGGGGTCCTTTTTATACTTGCTGCAAATGTCACCAAGTGACATTACTCCAGCCAAAAAATGATGCCATGGATTTGTGAAGGTGAATTAGAACATGAGAAACTGTCAGTGTAGCTGCTGAGATCATTACCCACCCATGGGTGTCCTTCATAACACTAGATATTTTTATTCAGTCAGTTGAAAAATACAGATTGAAAAGTCTTTCTATCTAAGAAACATGTCTACACACATTTTCATGAAATAAGCTTTAACAAAACTAAAAATACATTATTTCAAATAATGTAGTTTGCATCTTTTGCTCATTAAATTTGTGTTTATAGCAGAACAAAGCACCCTATTTCTAACTACAAACCCATGATTACATATCCTTTACGACCCTTAATAACAAAATATTTTGTGCTTAACTGTGTTACTTTCAGTCTTAGTAACTGGACTTTTATTAATCGGGTTAAACACATTTAACTTATCTAATTATTTTTTTACAAGTGCTTTACTTAATACAGCTAGTATTGCGCAAGATTCTGTTCTCAAAATGGTCCATGAAATTCCTCAATTTTATAGTAAACTAAGAGAAAGAACTTGACTGCCACCCTTTCATCATTAGACAGGAAGCAAGGCTCTGTTATTAGGCATTCAGAAAGGACAAAAAAAAAAAAAAAAAAAAATTCTGTGCTTGTCCAGAGGCAAGGATTACCAAAGTGCACCTATTCACTTGCTACTGAAGATAGGATGAAAATAAAAAATAAAATTACAAGATCTTTAAAGGTTTGGGTAGACTAGATATTTTACTGCCAGCTTGATCAGCTCTTGACTGAATAAATAGGATTTAGGGTGAAACATTACAACTGTTTAGCAGATCTTTTCAACCCAACTCAAACTTTTCTTATGCTGGTTTGTAATATAAGCAGACATGCTTATAAATGGCCACACCT
>NW_025814896.1:80673669-81131169 GCF_022079265.1 Lynx rufus | reverse complement strand
GCAAGGTGGCGCAATGATTTCTGACACAGAAGACAACTTCTAAAAACTCAAAAGGGAAAATTAACGGGATGTGGTTTACATTGCCAAAGACTCTTCATTAATTACCAATTTAATCACTGCTGGAGGCATGACATTACAAAAATCTGGCTGAAAGTTCTAATAGATTATGAAGACCACCTAAGAAGAGTGACCAAAAAATGTACAAAACAATTAATACTGTTTCACTGCTATCAAAGACACTCAGATTATTTTACATCAAGTGAAGCAAAGGAATTAGTAGCTTCACAGTGGCACCACTAGGAACTGTAAATACAATAGCATACAATTAGTAATGCACATGTGACTTTTCATTCAAGGCATATATCCTTGGGAAAGCCAGAACATGATAAGGAGAACAAAAGAAACATTAAAAAATGAAATGAATAAAGATTTAAACTCTACCCTCTTGCATGCTGAGCAATAACAGAATACGCAATATAAAATACAGCTCCTAGTAATGGTGATATCATCCTGGGATGTTCAACACCGAACTGAACAGCCATATGGAAAATGTCTATGCCATTAATAGTAGCATAAAAGGAGTGTTCCTGATGCTAAGACACCTAGCCCTAGCTTCATGAATTCACAGCAATCTCAAATAAATAAGACTTTTGAGGCTAGGGGTTTGTGGCCACATAATAGAAAAGATGCTTGAGGTTTTTTTTTTTTCCTCCTAACAATGATGGTGTTTTGTGTGACTTTGAAGATATGCTAGCAAGCTAACAATATGTTTTCTAAGAAGTCTAGTAGCCATTGTTAGGACGGCAGACTTCGAATCAACTTAAATTTAGACATAATAGATAAACTATTATTTAAATCATAATGAATAAAAACCACTATCATGTACAGAGGCATTTATGCTGAACATAGAAGTACACTGGCATTCTTCTCCTATAAAATGCAACTGTAAAAAAGATTAGCTATACATTTAAAGTGTCTTACTAGTCTGAAGCGGATTATGTACATTAAATCTTCTGTCATTGTGTTGGAGTAAGAAATAAGGAATATATTTTCATCTTAGTGCCCTGGGTATAGACATTCCAGCTCATATAGAGAATAAAAATCTCTAAATAAGACAAAATTCTCACTCCATATGTTATTAAAGATTTTATATTTTTTATAATATTTGATGTTCTTTTAAAATCACAAATGTGAAGTTAACCTACTTCTTCCTAGTGAATTGATAATATGTGTAATTTGGAGAGATTAAAATTTTAGCTTGACCTTAATGTTAAATCTTAATTCCTAGAGGCTAGCCATTTAATTGTAACATAGCTAATATTTATAAACATATAATATAATCTTATATACATTTTTATGATGGTACATACTTAGGATACATAAAAACTATAGAAGAAGTTTCTATCTGCCAGAGATTACCAAAATGATGTTTAGATTTTTTTTTTTTTTTTTTTTTTAACCAACTGGATGGTAACTGCTTCTTTTATTATCTGGAAAAGATCTAGTGATCTTATCTAAATCTGCTACAATTATCAGCACGACAGACTAGTCCCATTTAAATCAATATTTTCCAATTAACATCAAAAGTGCAAGGTTGATGTCCTACCTCTTCATAGCAACAAAATACCTGTTTAAAGGCTTAATTTGCAAAAGAGCAGCTTGCATTCTTTTGGTTCTCACCAAATAAGCCTTTTGGATTCATTACCAACCAGTAAAGAAAAAAGTCACTGTATCTTTTTTGATTACTGGTCCCTGCAGTTGACTCAAGACTGACCAAACTGAAATTCCTTTCTCACACACAGTTTTCTTCAGAGACTCAAATATTCCTGCAAACCTTTAGAGATGGATACTGCAAACCTTCTAGAACTTGCTGACATCTTGCAGGCTGATCCTGTTAAGTGAGGATGGGCTCCTACGCCAATTGATTGTAATGGGTCACTCACTATCCTTGCAGATTAAAATTGAGGAAAAAAAAACCTTTAAGTCTGTTTTATAATAATGTTGTAATTCTTGTCTGGTCTTTCTATTAAAAAAAACTTCCAGGGGTGCCTAGGTGGCTCAGTCGGTTAAGCGTCTGACTTTGGCTCAAGTCATGATCTCACGGTTTGTGGGGTTGAGCCCCGTGTCAGGCTCTGAGCTGACAGCTCAAAGCCTGGAGCCTGCTTCGGATTCTGTGTCTCCCTCACTCTCTCTGCTCCTCCCCAGCTTGCACTCTGCCTGTCTCTTTCTCTCAAAAATAAATAAAAACATTCAAAAAAGAAAAACAAAACTTCTAGGTATCAACAAATATCTGCTAACCATTTTCTTATGCTATGTAATTTACAGCTGAAAAAACTAAAAACAAACATATTTATAAAGAATTACCCGAATTCTTTTTAGACTTTCTACTTATAAAATAGATTTTTTTCTTTCTTAAAAACATAAAAGTAATAATTAAACTTATATGGCATCCTTCTTCTGATCGGTTCAAAGTGCTTCACAAATACCCTAACAATTTCAAGGACTGTGGGCAGCAGGATTCTCATTCCTTATCCTTAGAGTGTATGGATCCTAAACTTTAGCACATAAATGCAAACATCCCCTTCAGCTATCTACATAATTACATGAGCATTATTTAAAGTAACAGATTTATTAAATGTATTTTTAAAAAGCAATTATATTCTAATACAAAGTAGTAAGCAAAAGAGTCTGAAATAGACTAGCTTGTTAAATTCTACTTGTGCATTTTTTGGGAAAAGAGTATTTGGGGGAATTGAGTAATGAAGAAAAATAATAAAAAATGAATTTTTTTCTTAAAAAAAACTATTATACTTTTCTCACAATGTGTGTTCATACCAAACTCCTGAGTCTGAAACAAAAAAATTTTGTTTTAATTTGAGAGAGAGAGAGAGAGAGAGAGAGAGAGCGAGAGCAGGGGAGAGGGGCAGAGGGAGAGAGAGAGAGAGAGAGAGAGAGAGAGAGGTAGAGAGAGAATCTTAAGCAGACTCTATGCTTAGCACAGAGCCCATCATGGGGCTTGATCCCAGGACCTTGGGATAATGACTTGGGCTAAAATCAAGAGTCAGACTCTCAGCTGACTGAGCCACCCAGGAGCCCCTGAAAAAATTAAGTGCATGTGGAAACCACGAACAAAATAACTATCATCTAAAATTTGCATTAGCAAAATGTAACATATGAAAATCTTCACAGAATAGGAAAAGGAAGTGAAAAACTAAATCACAGAGATTCAGAGCAATGAAATCTGTTTCCTATAGAAAAACAATTTCAGGAAATACCTGAAACAGGTTAAATGAACATCTAAAGGCACAGAGACACAAATGAATCATGTAAACTATTTTCTCTAAAAAAGATCTAAATGCAACATGTGCTTGCTCAGCAAGTTCTCATTAAAACGTGCAATACTGATTTTGACAAAAATTAAGAAAAATTAAAAGGCTTATAATACCTGTGTTTGTGAGTTGCCATTTAAGATAAATTACAGCTCAAATCTTTTCCTGAGGATGACTTAAGTAGAGTCTGTACATAAGGACCCAGCAGATAAGATTACAAAGAGTTGTTTTCAGTGTCTTAGAAATTGCTTCCTAGCCTTCCAGCCTAAAGCTATACTAATTTATTTAAGAGGCAATGTTTGGTAGAGAGAGTGGTATGCTTCAAGACAGAGTTGGGGGTTGCACTCTAATCAAAGGTCTCAGTGTCCAGGAAGGACAGGTGTGTGTAAGGATTTGCTGTGTACACATCATAACCATAAAGAAAGGATTTAAGAAAGGAAGAAAAGAATGATCCAGGGAACCTTAAGTTCCAATGTGGCTAATGTCATCTCTGTAACTGACTCAAGAAAGGGGACAGACACTTTAACTTTCTCTGCTCAATGATAATCAATTCCACTTTAAAGAGTTTCAGAGAGGTATTTTGCCTGTTCACAAACCTTTACCACCAAGAAGCTTCCTATAGCAACCCAAATTTTTCATGTTTAAACTCATGTTTTTATTAGTTGACACTCAGAAAGCATGAAAAAGAGCCTGTTACTATCCCCTTCATTTATTTATTGAATAAACATTTACTTAATACTTGGTGATGGGAATACAAGGTTCTTGTACTTTGAATAGCTCATAGCTGAGTGGGAGAAAGATGTGTAATTAGATAATTATATGGGATAAATGCGATGGGAGAGATATGTACAGCATATTAGAAAAAGATACACAAAGGAGAATTAGCTTTACCACTAGGAACTGTGACAGAGGTACTCATAGAAGAAGAGATATTTCAGTGGAAACTAACAAGGAAAGAAGGGAATTTCAGGGAGAGAACAGCCAGTGCTCGATGCAGGAATTGAAGAGTATGCCATATTCTCTCTGCAAGCAACTTAGTAGAGATGGACTGTGGAGTGATAATGGGAAAGAGGTGAGAGATAAGGCTAGAAAGGGAGGAAAGAGGATTTGCAAGGACCTTGTATAAGGCCATGCTGTATAGTTGGGAAGTTTATTCTCTTGGTAACCGGGAGTTACCAGAAAGATTCTGAACCTTCATATACTCAAATTGGTACTTATACTATTTACCAGTTTCTCTTCTTTATATTTTAAAAGCTTGTCTTTCCTAATATGTAAATCTTTGCTTTCATTCTCTCTCAGCCCAGAACTAGATACAAAAAGCCTTAAAAGGAGGTAACCTGTACTCAGTACATGGACACTGTCCCATGTATTATATGCCTCAAGTATTCCAAAATCATTTATTAACATTATTATTAAAATAGTTCTTCTTTTTCTTGGTGTTCATCAGAAGATCCTTGGTTAGTTTTACAGAAACAGAGTTCAGAAATATAAAAGATGATTGCTGAGTAAGTCCTAAATCAACGAGCAATCTTAAGAATATGCAACAGTAAGCTCTTCAATAAACTCTAGAAGATTTGAGGTCAGTGTCTCATTCACTCAAGACTTGAGGTCATTCCTGGGTACCAACTTTTTTTTTAAACTCATGGAAATTCTCAGGTAAACTAAGAACACAAAAAGCAATGGGTAGCAACAGGTCTAACTCCCCCCACCAGCAACTTGACTTTCAGCACAGTAGCATACATTACGAAGGACAAGATAGCTTACAATGAATTTTAAAATAAGAACACTGTAAATTAAGGCACAAATAAAAGAGCATAAAAAAGGGAAAATAGTAGCAATCAGTTCACTAAATTAGATGCCAGCTTTTTTTTTTTCCAGTTAGACCTTCTTTTTATTTACCAGCAGTCTTTTGATCTCTCCAGAGTGAAAGAGATGCTGACACTGAAGTGGGAATGGCATTAGTCATGGTTCCCTTACCCCCTTCACCGTAGACACCTATTAATTTGAATGTCACACAAGGAAAAAAAAAGAATTTTGCTCCCATTTAATAAATGGAAAAATAGATTTAGAGAAATTAAGTATTTTCCAGTTTTAGTATCACTTAACACACATTCAATTGCTCCAGAGATGAAATTGGGCACTTTCCCTTTTCCTTTTACCAACCAAGTTTGCCAAACTACTTTTCCAAAATATGGACAGTACTGGTAAATAATTCCAGTCTGTATGTACAAGAGCTACCGGAAATGATAAAGAAATCAAATTAAGAAAACTAGTATGTCCTTCTTTACGAGACAAAACAGACGAACATAAGGGAAGGGAAACAAAAATAACATAAAAACAGGGAGGGGGACAAAACAGAAGAGACTCATAAATATGGAGAACAAACTGAGGGTTACAGGAGGGGTTGTGGGAGGGGGGATGGGCTAAATGGGTAAGGGGCACTAAGGAATCTACTCCTGAAATCATTGTTGTACTATATGCTAATTTGGATGTAAATTAAAAATAATAATAATAATAATAATAATAATAAAACTAGTATGTCCTTGGAAAATATATCAACCTGATATCAAACTGCACACTAAACTGAAAATCTAAAAAGGAACAGCAAGGTCTAACTTCTCTATTTGTGCACTTGGACTGATCTGTCATTTTATATTCTTCTTCTTACATCATTTCATTCATTAATATAATTAATATAAGCTATAAGCCCCATAGAGCATCAAGTGTCAAAACTAGAACAGTAGTCGAAGAGAATGTACTATTTAATTCATGAAATTGATGCTTTTCATAACACATCTATACAGAGCTTGACTTTTCTGAAAAACGAGCAATAGTAAGTAGAATGCACAAGAAAGTTTTAAAATTGAGCTTAAACTATAACAGAAGAGGCTGCAACGATATCTCCTATGCCACACTCCTCTCAATTAGTGGTGTGGAGTCTATGTCTCTCTTCCTTAAACCTGGGTGGAGCTTTGTGTCTGGTTAGGCCATCAGTATAGCAAAAGTGATGCAACATGACTTTTAAAGCTAGATCATAAGAATGCCATGCGTGTCTGCCTGACTATCTTGGCATAGCTGCTCATAGACCCAGCCACCATGCTGTGAGGAAGCCCAAACTAGCCCAAGTGGAAAGACCACAGGGAGAGGCTACATGTAGGTGTTTCAACTGACAGTTTAGCAGAGGTCGTCGCCAAAACTCTGCACCAGACGTCATGGAACAAAGCCACTCCCAGAGTCTCCTATCCTAATGCCTAAATCATAGAATCTGTGAGCATAATCAAATGGTTGTTTCATGCCAGTAAGGTGGTTTTTTATTTAGCAAAAGATAACCTGAAAGAGGAAGGGTAAAAAAAAGTATCTTGGGGACTGTTTAAAGCATGGTTTCATTTGCAATAGGATACAACTCTGGGTAAATGGAAAACAAAGTAACAAAGTGATTAGCCTGGCATGCAGTGGGCTAGCTATGCAGCATGGAGCTGCTCTTTCTGGGAAAAACAACTAGAACAATAAATGAGTACAGGACAAGTAACCCAGATCCCATCAGTGGTAGTCAAAGAAACAATGAGATATTTTATGATACCATGATTACGTAACTCATCAATCATAAACAATAGTCATTGAGAATTTCATGCCTTCTCAGTGTGAACAGGACTGCTATTATTGAATCTGCCATTTATCCACACCTAGGCACAAGCTAGTTATCATCCACTGTAGAAGTGAAGAGTTCTTTCTATGTCTCTCTCCTTAAAACACACACATACACACGTTATCTTAGAAGTTCTGAAGTCAAGTTCGTTTGGGTACACTAAGAAAACAATGTGATAAAAATACATTTTTTAGATACCCCAAATTTCCCTAGTTTAAAATATTTATCGTTTTTTTTTTAAATTTTTTTTTCAACGTTTCTATTTTTTTTTTTTTTTGGGACAGAGAGAGACAGAGCATGAACGGGGGAGGGGCAGAAAGAGAGGGAGACACAGAATCGGAAACAGGCTCCAGGCTCTGAGCCATCAGCCCAGAGCCCGACGCGGGGCTCGAACGACCTGGCTGAAGTCGGACGCCCAACCGACTGCGCCACCCAGGCGCCCCTAAAATATTTATCTTAACATGTGATATTTTTAAAACAGAAAGAATAAAGGAAAAAAAAACCCTTTATAAGCCACTTGTTATACTATCCCTTAGAGATAAATATTGTTAATATTTTGATGATTTTCCTTCATCTCCTTTTTAATGCATGATTAAAAACACACACACACACACACACAGTCTCTATCATTTCAAAATGGAGTTCACAGGCACCTAGGTGGCCCAGCTGGTTAGGTATCCAACTCTTGATTTCGGCTCAGGTCATAATCTCACAGTTCATGAGATTGAGCCCCATGTCAGGCTTTGCATTGACAGCATGGAGCCTGCTTGGGATTCTCTCTCTCTCTCTTTCTCTCACTCTCCTCTCTCTCTCTGACCCGCCTTCTGTTTATGCATGAAAGCCCTCTCTCTCAAAATAAATAAACATTAAAAAAATGGAGTTCATATGCCATGTATATTTTATATCCTTTTTACACAAAATGACATTGTGAGCACTCTATGTCCTTTCAATATTCTTTCAAGACATTATTGAATAGATAAGTTTTAATGGCTATATAACAAGTATATTTATTTGTTATAATTTATTTGATCATTTCTGTTGCACAATTACCATTTTATAATTTTTTGCAATTACAAATAACATTGTGATGAAAACCTGGATACGATTCTTTGTTAGAATTATTAGGTAAAAGAGAATGAACATTTCTTGATGAAGTCTAATGGTTTTCCAGAAAGGCGTGGCAAGTTACATACTATGAGGAGTACAAAGAGGATCTAACTCAATGAACTGTCACCATCATCATGTTTCTTAAAATCCAAGTTATATATTTTACAGATACAGTAAGATATCATGACACAGAGTAAGAGATGTTTTAGTAAGTAACTTCTGTTCTGAATTCACACTAATATACTTCAGATAAAAATTTATTTTGTTTGAGAAATAAAAAGTGTAAATTACTGGTGCCTTAAATAGAAGGGGTGACCAATAAAATATTTACTGAAAATTTGAAGTAATAAATGAATAAACCAAATGAAAGACTAAACATCATCTTTTTAAAAGTCAGGATACTTGAATTCTAAGCCTTATATGTCATAGTCTGCAACCTAGGTAAATTTAAACATTCTTTCCTAACTTACTTTCTTAATCTCTATGAAAGATAAAACAACAGTCTCTGTTTCTATTTCACAAGGATGTCAGAAATATAAAGAAGAAGGAAATATAACACAATGCCTTAAAAACATAACCTCTGAAATCAAATCATCTAGGTTCAATTCTTGACTCTGTTACTTATTAGCTGTGTGACAACAGGCAATTCATTAATTTGTCAGTTTTATCGACTGTAAAATAGAAATGATAATATTTAACTCATACAATTATTGTGGAGATTAAATGTGAAAATTCATGTTAAATTACTTAGAATCCTACCTGTCAAATAGTAAGTGCTCAATAAACACTTGATGATAATTATTAATATATGTAAAATTCACACATAGGTGAAATAATTAGTTTTAAAAATCTACTTGGTAGATAGACCATTTAAATATCAGGTACTCTCAATTTAAAATCAACACACTGGGGTCACCTGGGTGGCTCAGTTGGTTAAGCTTCTGACTTTGGCTCAGGTCATGATCTCATTGTCCGTGAGTTTGAGCCCTGAGTCAGGCTCTGTGCTGACAGCTCAGAGCCTGGAGCTTGCTTCAGATTCTGTGTCTCCCTCTCTCTGTCCCTCTCCTGCTCACACTCTGTCTCTCTCTCTCTCAAAAATAAATAAACATTAAAAAAATTTTTTTTAAATCAACACACTGGAATAATATAGACTTATACATTCCCCATAGATTTTAGAGTCTGAAAAATTATGAAATAAAGTTACCCACAAATAAAATACAGTATTAACAAAATAACTTTCTTTTTCAAGAGATATTGTTTTTGTGGCTCTTCACTTGACTAGATCCTTTTCACCCATCAAATCTTAGTTCAATGCCCCATCTTCAAATCACACAAGCCCTCACCTACTTAAATTATCCTCTACTATATCATGCAGTTTTCACACTCTAGTTATTTACCATTATCTGTGTATTCCCACCATAATGTAAACTCCATGAGGGAAGAAGCTTAGCCTTTTCTGTCACTATGAATACACTCAGTTCAGACATTTAATAAATATCTGACAAATCACCAACAAATTGATGAAATAACAGACGGCTAGGCACTGAAGAAGTTGGCATAAAAGCTACAAAATTTCTTCAAAGATGGCCCTCTAGATTAGGGTTTCTCAAACATTTTTATCATGACCCACAGCTTAAAATACATTTTATATCAAGATCCAGTATGCATATATATCCATATGATTGAAGCAAGTTTCAGACAAAAATGCCATGGTTACTACATGTGATGAGTTCTGATATTTTTATTCCATTCTATTCTATTCCTTTTCATTAAAAATAAAATAATTACTGCAGTGTGCTAAATCAATTTTATATCACATTATTGTGGAAAGACTTGAAGTGTGAAAAACACTGCTCAAGGTCAGAGGTTATTAAGCTCATATCTGAAAGGTATGTTTAAACATATGCATTGAAAGGAAGAAATAAAAGTGTCTGATCACAGATGACATGATCACCTATGTAGAAAATCAAAGAATTGAAAAAAAAAAAAACTCTCTTGGAACTAATAAGCAATTATAGCAAGCCTGTAAGATACAAGGCTAATATACAAGAGACAATTGCTTTCCTATATACCAGCAGTGAACAAGTGGAATTTGAAATTAAAAACACAATACTATTCACATTAGTGAAAAGTTGATAGGTATAAATCTAACAAAATATGTACATGATCTATATGAGGAATATCATGAAATCAAAGAATAAATAAATGAAGAGTAGGAAGACTCAATTTACAACAGACACATATGATAAAAGACTATATCCAAAATATACAAATAACCATTGAAACTCAACAATAAAAAACAAACAACCTAATTAAAAAGTGGCCAATGACCCCAAGAGACACCTCTCCAAAGATTTATAGATTGTGAGTATGCATATAAAAAGATACTCCACATCATATGTCATCAGGGAAATGCAAATTAAAAGTGAGATACCCCTCAACACCTATCAGAATGGTCAAAATCTGGAACACCAACACACTCACTGTTGATGAAGATGTGGAACACAAGAACTCTCACACATTGCTGGTGAGAATACAAGATGGTATAGCTACTTTGGAAGATAGTTTGGCAATTTCTTATAAAAGTAAACATATTCTTACCCATAAGACCTAGCAATCACACTCCTTGGTATTTCCTCAAATGAGTTAAAAACCTATGTCCACACAAAAACTTGTACATGGATGATTACAGCAGCTTTATTCATAATTGTCAAACTTTGGAAGCAATCAAGATGTCCTTCAGTAGGTGAAGGGATAAACTGTGGTACATCTGGACAATGAGATATTACTCAGCACTAAAAAAGAAATGGTCTTTCTAGCCATGAAAAACACGGAAAAACCTTAAATGCATTACACTAGGTAAATGAAGCCAATCAGAAAACACTATACACTGCATGATTCCAACTATGACATTCTGCAAAAGGCAAAATTACGGGGACAGTAAAATTATCAGGTTTCCAGGGGTTGGGAGTGTTGGAAGGGATAAGTAGGTGTAACAGAATATTCTTATGGCAATGAAAATACTCTATGATACCATAATGATGGATACATGTCATTACACATTTGTCCAAATTCATAGAATGTAGAATACAAGAGAGAATCATAATGTAAAGTATGGACTTTGGGTGATTATGATGTAGGTTTGGTTCATCAGTTCAGTGTAGGTTTATCAGTTCTAACAAACGTATCACTCTGGTGTGGGATGTTAAGAGGAGAGGATATGCATGTGTAGATGCAGGGTGTATATGCGAAATCTCTGTACCTTCCCCAAAATTCTGCTGTGAACCTAAAACTGCTCTAAAAAAATAAAATCTTAATTAAAAAAAAAACAACATGTAATTTTGTGTATGTGAGTTTGATGGTAAGGGAGGCTATCATAGTTTTCAGATTCATGAAGACATTCCTGTCCCCTTAAATTTAAGGGCTTCTATTACTATATATTCATTATCACTTGTGAAGCACTACACAAAAACATGTATAAAAATGTGGTTTAACATAGGCATGGCACTATATGATAGAAAAGAGCACTGATTCTGTAGTCTGAAAACGCTCAAGTTCAAATCCTGGATTCATCATTTACTAACTCTGTTAACTTGTACAAATTACCTTACCTATGACCCCAGTTTTCTTATGCGGAAAGTAGTTTGAACATCTACTTCATGGGGTTAAGTAAAATACAAATTATGTAAAACATCCATTATAATAATGATGCCTGCTCTTCAATAAATGGAAGGCATCATTAGTATATTCTAATATTTCCAAAAAAAAGTAACTTCCATAGATAAAATCCAATCTTAAACAAAGTACAATTAAATTACACAGTGTAAATTAAGAAAAAATAGGTCATTCATTTATGTAGAAATTATATCCCCAAATCTTACTTTTTCTCATAGCTAACACTGCTGTGTAGGAGAAATTACAACATGTTCTTCCAAGTATGAATTTATCAGTTCAGTAAATGTACCAAGTACCCTCCATATACAAAGTCTGGAAAAATGATTTAGCAAGAACAATCTGATGGTTTCCAGAGGGGAGGTGGTGGCAGGGATGGGTGAAATAGGTGATGGGGGTTAAGGAGTGTGTGTGTCATGATCAACACCAAGTGATGTATGGAATTGTTGAATTACTCTATTGTACACCTGAGCTAATATAATACTGTATATTAACTAACTGGAATTAAAATAAAAATCTAAAAAATGACTTAGCAAAAAATATAAATAAATTACTCCCTTCACCCCCATGATTGCAATTAACAATTTATGGCTTTTTAACCAATGTTCCTCACATCACTTAGCTGCCTGTTGCAGAGTGGTGTGGCTGCGTTGGTATTCTGCTTATTTCCTGCCTTTAAAGCTGCATCTCTTCTTGCTTGCTCAAGCAGAACTCTTGCTCTTTCTTTAAGTTCTTCTTGTCTGGATAACATTCGATGCTTAAAAGCAAAAATACAGAATTAGAAGCTCAAAAAAAAAAAAAAAAAGAAAACCCACCACATAATCTATATTTGTAAACTAATCAATGGTTATATTATCTGTCAAAATAATAGACATCAGAAATAAGATTGTAATTTTACAAGATTGCTTACAGAAAATATTAATTTTAGCTAGAAACTGTAGAAAGCCTTGACATTTAGGAAATATATCTTCTTTTTTGTTTAAAGTTTATTTGTTGAGAGAGAGAGAGAGTGAGAGTGCACGTGAGCAGGGGAGGGGCACAGAGAGGTAGAGAAAGAGCATCTCAAGCACTGACAGTGCGGAGCCCGAGGGAGGAACGAACTACCGAATTCAGAGATCATGACCTGAGCCAAAGTTGGACACTTAACCAACTGAGCCACCCAGGTGCCCCTGTAAATATAACTTTACTGCCTAAAACTGGATTATGTTTAATTACGTTTTTATTAGAACATATTCCCATAAAGTATAAGGTCCATATGTATATTATATACATTCTTCATATTTGTTAATCATAGTATAATCTGGCAGACATTTTTAAAAAATTATATTTCTTACACTTATAGGACTGATAACAAGGTGTCTTCCAAATTTGTATGTTTAAAGATATTGAGTATCTGTGACAATAATCCTTTAAATTCTTGACAATTAACATTTACAGAAAATTCAAAACTATCATATTATGTTTTTTAAAAAAAAGTAAAACTGGTTTTCTCCAGTGCTCACTTTCCTTACAATAAGACAATTAACCATATCAGAATTGGAAGAATGTTTTCCTGGATTAATTTGTAATCTTACAATATATTTATGGGTAACAACAGGTAACGACCACCAAAGGAATTGGTCCTTAAATGAGGACATTAATTCAAAGCACAAATATCCATGTTTATAGTTCAAATTCCTTTTTCTCCCCAAAAGTAGTCAACATCTGGCTTTAAATTTTTTTTTTTTGTAATGTTTATTTATGTTTGAGAGAGACAGACAGAGTGTGAGTGTGGGAGGGACAGAGAAAGAGGGAGACACAGAATCCGAAGCAGGCTCCAGGCTCTGAGTTGTCAGCAAAGAGCCTGATGCAGAGCTCGAACTCATGAACTGCAAGATCACGACCTGAGATGAAGTCAAACGCTTAACCAACTGAGCCACCCAGGGGCCCCAAGCAACTTCTGACTTTAGATTACTATTGGTCTGATATTTAATTTCTTTTACTTCCCTTTCATTGCATAGTTTTTGTTCAATCATAAGTAGCATTTATGGTCAAGGAAAAGGTAATAAACAGTAAACATATTTATTTGTTATAGTGTGAAACTTTAAAAAAATATTAAATCATTTTTTGGTCTCTGAGATATTTATGTTTTAATATAACATTTTTAAGCACTTTTCTGTAAACTTAAGGAAAGATTTTTTTTTTTTTAAGTATCCAGTTCAGTGGTTTTTACTATATTCACAAGGTTGTGAACCATCAACACTATCTAATTCCAGAACATTTTCATCACCCAAGGTTTTAAGAGGATTAAACAAAAATTCTTCACCTAATAGATATAATTGAAATGTATAAGTGATAATGATAGATTTTTTGTCATGTTGATAGGACATAATAGAATAGAACTGGTCATTGCAGTTGAACTGGTTACAAATCAACACTTTCTAAAAACAGACAAGATTAATTAAATAAACACTGAATCTGCAATCAAGACATGAGTTTGTTAATCCTTCTTCCACTAATAATAAGCAATGTAACATTGAACAGGTCACTTAAAAGCTATGCTGTATTCCATTACATGATATTTAAGAACGCTCAAGTCAGGAAGACCTTGCTTCAAACACTAGATATGTCACTTAATTGTGGATATAAAAGTTACTCAATCTCTCTAAGCCTCAGTTTCCTCACTTATAAAATGGGGATGAAAACAGACAACCTCTCACAAGGATATTATAAAGATTAAGTGAAACAGAGTAATGTACAGAGCACTAGATAAATGTTAACTATTATTATATATTTAAAAAGCTCTCAACTGCCTCTTAGTTGTTTTTTTTTTAATTTTTCTAAATGTTTTTATTTATTTTTTAGACAGAGACAGAGCATGAGCAGGGGAGGGGCAGAGAGAAAGGGAAACACAGAATCTGAAGCAGGCTCCAGGCTCTAAGCTGTCAGCACAGAGCCTGATGCGGGGCTCGAACTCACAGACTGTGAGATCATGATGTGAGCTGAAGTCGGACGTTTAAGCAACTGAGCCACCCAGGCCTCCCTTGCCTCTTAGTTTTTTAATGTTTATTTTTGAGAAGTGGGGGAGGGACAGAGAGAGAGGAGAGAGAGAATTCAAAACAGGCTCTGCACTGTCAGCACAGAGCCAGACGCAGGACTTGAACTCACAAACCATGAGGTCATGATCTAAGCCAAAGTTGGTGAAATGTCGAACTTCAGGTCAGGTCATGATCTTGCGGTTCATGATTTTGAGCCCCACGTCGGGCTCTGTGCTGACAGCTCAGAGCCCAGAGCCTGCTTCAGATTTAAGAGGAGATCATCTTTAAAATCCCAACAGCCCTAAAACTGGTGATTAGAATACATCATCTTTAAGATCCTATATTGGCTCTAAATTCTGTGAGTATACAGACCTTTAGGGATTCCAGTTAACTACACAGAAAGTGAAAGACTGCTTTGGTCTCAAGACCATACAGAAACAAACTTTTTCTGATTATAAATGTAATTCATATTTCTTAGAAAAATTTTAGAAAGTACATAAAAGTAAAAATAAAAATAATCAGAGGCATCATATTCCCTGATTTCAAACTATATCACAAAGCTATAGTAATCACAACAGTATGGTATTGGCCAAAAAAAAAAAAAAAAAAAAAGACACACAGATCAATAAAAAAAAATAGAGACCACAGAAATAAACCCAAGTATATAGGGTCAATTAATTTATGACAAAGGAGCCAAAAATATACTGGGAAAAGACAGTCCAATAAATCATGTGGAGAGAACTGGACAGCCACATGCAACAGAATGAAACTGGATGCCTATCTTACACTACTCACAAAAATTAATTCAAAATGGAATAAAGACTTGATAAGATCCAAAACCATAAAACTAGAAGAAAACACAGGTGGTAAACTCCTTGACAATGGTCTTAGTGATGATTTTTTTTGCATTTGGTAACAAAAGCAAAGGCAACAAAGGCAAAAATAAACAAATGTGACTACATCAAACTAAAAGTTTCTGCACAGTTAAGGAAACCATCCACAAAATGAAAAGGCAATGTACTAAATGGGAGAAAATATTTGCAAATCATGTATCTGAGAGGGGGTTAACAATCCAAAATATATAAAGAACTCATATAACTCAATAGCAATGCAATTAAAAAATGGACAGAAGACTTGAATAGACATATTTTTGGGAAGCCAAAAAAGACATACAAATGGTCACAGATACATGAAAAGATGTATGCACATCACTAATTATCAAAGAAATGCAAATTAAAACCACAATGAGATATTACCTCACAACTGTTAGAATGGCTATTATCAAAAGATAAGGAATAATAAGTGTTGGTGAGGATGTGGAGAAGACAGAACCCTTATGCACGGTTGGTAGGGATATAAATTGGTGTAGCCACTGTGGAAAACGGGATGGAGATTCTTCAAAAAATCAGAAATAGAACTACCTTATCATCTGGAAATTCCACTTCTGGGTGTTTATCCAAATAAAATAAAAACACTAACTCGAAAACACATATGCATCCCTATGTTCAACGCAGCATTATTTATATTAGCCAAGATACAGAAACAACCTAAGTGCTCACTGATGGATGAGTAGATAAGGAAATTGTTCACACACACACACACACACACACACACACACACACACACACACATTCAGTGGCATATTATGCAGCCATAAAAAAGAACAAAATCTGGGGCGCCTGGGTGGCGCAGTCGGTTAAGCGTCCGACTTCAGCCAGGTCACGATCTCACGGTCCGTGGGTTCGAGCCCCGCGTCGGGCTCTGGGCTGATGGCCCAGGGCCTGGAGCCTGTTTCTGATTCTGTGTCTCCCTCTCTCTCTGCCCCTCCCCCGTTCATGCTCTGTCTCGCTCTGTCCCAAAAATAAATAAAAAACGTTGAAAAAAAAAATTTTTTTTAAAAAAAAAAGAACAAAATCTTACTACTTGTGACAATATGCATGGATCCTGAGGGCATTATGCTAAGTGAAATAAGTCAGCAGACAAAGACAAATACAATATTATCTTACTAGTATGTGGGATCTGAAAACAAAACAAAGCCCCCCAAAACCCAAAACACCAAGCTCACAGATATAGAGACCAATTGGTAGTTGCCTGAGGCTGGGGATAGAATGTGGACAAAATAGGTGAAGGGGGTCAAAAGGTACAAAATTCCAGTTATAAAATAAATAAGTCATGGGGATATAACGTATGGCATGGTGACTATAGTTAGTAATACTGTATCGTATATATGAAAGTTTTTAAGGGAGTAGATCTTAAATGTTCTTGTCACAAGAAAAAAAATTTTTTGTAACTACATATGGTAATGGATATTAACTAGGCTTATTGTGGTGATCATTTCACAATGTATACAAACATCAAACAATTGTACACCTGAAACTAATGTAATATTATATGACAGCTATATCTCAGTAAAAAACTAATTTAAAAAATCAGGGCAACTGGGTGGCTCAGTGGTTAAGTGTATGACTTTGGCTCAGGTCATGATCTCACAGTTCTTGAGTTCGAACCCTGCATTAGGCTCTTCGCTATCAGCGCAGAGCCCACTTCAGGTCCTCTGTCTCTCTCTCTGTCCCTCCCCTGCTCGTGCACATGCTCTCGCTCTCCCTCTCTCTCAAAAATAAATTTTAAAAAATAATAAAATAAAAAATAAAGTAGGTGCCGGGGTGACTCAGTTGCTTAACTGTCAACTCTTGATTTTGGCTCATATCATGATCTCATAGTCATGAGATTGAGCCCTGTGCCTAGCATGGAGCCCACTTAAGATTCTCTCTCTCCTTCTCCCTCTGCCCCTCCCTCACTCGCATTCTCTCTCTCTCAAAAATAAAATAAAATAAAACAAAATAAAATAAAATAGAATAAAGATAATTAGCAATCCTGGCACCCAAAGATAATCACTACAGAATCATACTTTTTTAACTTAACATTCCATTGTGAGCATATTCTCATGTAAATATTTTAAAAAATATTTGTAAACACAATTTAAAACTGTTTACCTAGCATTCTAATAATACAGATGCATCATACTTTATTTAACTCGTCTTAAGGTATTTAGGTTGTTTGTAATTTTTCACTATCAAGAACAATGTTTTTATACACATCTTTTTTTAAAATTTTTTTTCAACATTTATTTATTTTTTGGGACAGAGAGAGACAGAGCATGAACGGGGGAGGGGCAGAGAGAGAGAGGGAGACACAGAATCGGAAACAGGCTCCAGGCTCTGAGCCATCAGCCCAGAGCCCGACGCGGGGCTCGAACTCACGGACCGCGAGATCGTGACCTGGCTGAAGTCGGACGCTTAACTGACTGCCCCACCCAGGCGCCCCTATACACATCTTTATAAATTCTTATACACAGTTCTGATTAACCTATGGAAAATAAGTGCTGCAGGTAGAATCTAATGAGATAAACATTTTTAAGGAACTTGATGTACATTGCTAAACTGTCCTTCAGTAAGGTTGACTGCTTTACAACTGGCTGATTATCTTTACTGCTATTGTGATCAAATATGAAGAGATATTATGAGTATCTAGTTTAGCATAGACTTTAGAGTCAGAAAAGGTTGGTTTTGAATTCAAATTTTAACACTTATTAAATGATCTTAGGCAACTCTGTAAACTCCATTTTCCCCACATATTAAGTAGAATTTAACCACTTACCTCATGGGTTATAAACTTTGAGAGATATGTATAAGGTATATAAAGGTCAAGCACTCAAATGAGCAACATTATGACTTTAAGTCTGTATAGCCAAATTGATCAGATTGTCTCTAATCTAATGCCATTAGGTACTAGATGTACTATTATTTTATGAACTACTAAGAAAGAACAAACATTGTCAAACTCTAACATACTATCTATTATAAGTAACATATTGATTTCAGAGAAAATGTAAAAAAGATGCTTATCTTAGAATTGATGAAGTATAGTATGTAAAAAACCCCAGATTTTTAAGAAATTTGCCCAATTTCAAAACCCTGTTAAAATAGCACAATTTTAAAAACCTATGAAACATTAGCAATCATATTACAATTTTTTGTGTGTCAGGCAGTACTTCTGATAAAAAAAACAAAAACAAAAAACACCTTTAACTTTACCCTAAACAAAATTCTGACCATTTAACCAATGGTCAGTTGATAAACAAATATATATGGGGTCATAAATAGATGTTGCCTCCATCATCCTGTGGATTTATTGTACATCATTGAAACCTTCTGAACAGCATCACAGCATGATAGAGTTTAAGAGCTAAAAGGGCTCTTAGAGATTATTTCATTTAATATATGTGGAAAATATGATTAAAAGAATTTAAATGGCTAGTTAACATGTCACACTGGTAATTATTAGCAGAGCCAAGATGAGAACCTAGGTGTACAGGTTCCAAGTCCACAGTGTTTTTAATTTTAAACATTAATTAATTTCTATGTTTAATTAATATATTTACCTTAAAAATCTGGGTTATAAGAAAATTCTGTATTGGGTAATACTTAGAACTTAGGTTACTAAATTCTGCAGTTATTAACCACTAGATGTTTACTGATTATCTGCTATGTAGGGACACTCTGATGTCTTGAAAGCCTTTTTGTCCTAAAAGTTAAAGTACTTAGAATTTATGATTTGTAATTTTTGATTAGGAGAACAGGGGCTTGCTTTGTTAGCTACTATCATTTCTTTGATTCAAAGATGTTCATTTTTCCTTAACATCTCTGATAACTTAAAATTGATGGCATCTTATAATCTTTGTTAGCCAGATGGTAGTCAGGACAGCCATCAATGCCTACACACACATGTGCTTGATATTTTGGGTGGCATGACTGCAATTCCTTGATGTTTCAGTTAACAAATACTTAAATAGTATCTGAAAAATGGAATATAATTCCAGGTTATTGTCCAAAAATCTTATTTTGGGGACTTCTCATAAGGTCAAGAAAATGCAATTATCAATCAGTATTACTGAGAAGAAAACCCCACAGAAAACTGTAGAGGACTGCTGTATTCAAAAGTTTCAAACTTTGGTTTTAGAATTACTTTCATGCGCTCAAAAATTATTGAGGATCTCAAAAAGCTTTCATTTATGTGTTATATTTATTTATATGTAGCATTTAAATTAAAACTGAGAAATGTTAAAAATATTTATATATTAATTTAGAAATAACTGTAATGAACCCATTAGATGTTAACACATTGTAACAAAAAACAATACTTAAAAAATAAGTGAGAATGGCATTATTTTAGTTTTTAGAAATCTCTTTAATATCCGGCTTGATAGCAGGCAGCTGGATTCTCATACCTACTTTTGTATTCAATCTTTTGAGATATTGCAAATCACTTAGCCTCCAGAAAACGTCACTGTACACTTGTGAGAAAGCGAAAGTGAAAAAGGTAAATGTTCTATTATTATTAGGAAAAGAGTTTCAACTTTGGGGGCTCTCTGAAAGAGGGTAGAAGAATTCCAGGGTCCCCAGATCATACTTAGAGAAGCACCACTATAACATTATGCTTTTGATGGCACAGAGGATAATACTGTGTGGCAAAACAGGAACACCAAAAACTCCAAATCAAAAAGTGATTCACAAGAGTTGGATTCTAAATTCTAATTCTAAGTCAGTTATATCTTAACCAATTTATTTTGCTTAAATTCTTTTTTATGTATACATAAGAGGGTTATATGATGAAAAAAATCCATGCTTGAATAAGTTTAAAAGAATTCATTCAATAGGTATAAAATAAAAATTCTATGCGATAAGAAAACCATTTATCATGTTTTTCTGGCAATGTTTTCCTTTCTTTTTGGTACATAAAATAATGGTATATCTTATAATTGATGGTGCCAGAGATTCAATTAAATACAGTAAATATTGTAAGGTCAAATCTGCATCATATTCCCCTCATGGGGAGAAATTCGGATGTTACTGGAATTTTTAACCACAAGTAACAGTGGGACTGAAGATATCAATTACAATGCAACTAAAATATCTGAAGAAAATACTTTAAATGGGAAATATTTAACTTAGCATTACATATTTTCAGAATGATATTCCTAATAAATGGAATAGTGAAATATCTTTGACTTATTCTTATAGTGAAATGTTCTGTTTTTATAGATAAATAATATTTTGATTTGAAATGGTAATATTCTTTATCCTTCAATCTTCAAATTTGGATTTATTTCTAGGCTTAAAATATTATATCATAAACTTTAAATGAAGTTCAGGTATATTTTAGGTTTTTATATAATGGGAAATTACCTCTACCTTTACTCAGTTGTAGTATTTTAAAGTGGTCTATAAATACAAAAAAATAGAATAATTATTTACTAAATATAGGTAATCATCATTCTAACTCACTTACCTGGACTGTTTTTGTGGAATGATCTGCATGATTGAAAGTGGTTCTATCAGCATCTGGATCAGACTCTGTCTGCCTTAGGGAAGTACGTTTTTTCTTTGTAAGGTCTGCATCTCTGTTGTATGAGTATCCAAGTTTGGAAGTGGGAGATAAACTTGGTTTTTTGATAGGTGATTCAGGATCCGATCTGCATTCTAAGGGTCTGGAATTCTCTAATTTTTCCTTCTCCAAGTTATTACTGATGTCTAGAGTCTGAAGCTTTTGTTCCTCTGTCTCCTCACAAATAAAGGGTGGAGACACATCCTTCTTCTTATCACTAACGTATAAGTCACTTAATTCTAAAGTCTCTGCTTTCAGGAGTCTCTTCTTGCCTAACAAAACTTGTGCGTGGATTGAATCTGTATTGTAACATATTCCAGGGTCATCGGATCCTGAAGTCCTTCCAGAGCTCTGCTGGGACTTTTGGGGTTCTGTGTCACTTTTAGTCCTGCGACAGTAAGGGGAGGATGTGCTTGGACTAAGATGATCGTCAGGAGTCTGATGTTCACTTTCTGACTCTCCAACCCCACTATCATTTACAAATACAGAGTCATCTTGCGACAAGAAGTCTACTGCTCCGCTGGTAGGCTGCTGTATTTCAGGCTCCCGTTTCAGATCACTAAGTTCTGCATAGAATTTTTCCTGATCAACAGAACTATTTGTATCTGTTTCATAGTTTCCAACTTTATATGTGCTTTTACTGCTGTTCTCCTCTATCTGGACAACATTCAGTTCTTGGCCACTGAAATGTGCCCTGATTTGATAAAGATAAGTCATAACAGTCAGTTTGTCAGGAATTGCTAATAAAACCATATCAGAAGGTTCCAACAACCGGGAAATTCCTATGCTGGCAAATCCATCATATGCCTTTAAAGAAAGGAAAAAAAAAAGATATATTGAATAGTTCAAACAATCCACTCATTTTAAAAACAGCAAAAGAACAGATATTAACTAGATATACTGTGGTGATCATTTTACAATATATTGAATCATTATGTTATGCACCTGTAACTAATGTAATGTTATATGTCAATTGTGCTTTAATAATAAAGTTGTAAAAATAAAGCTTAGTTACCATAAGAAAAAGCAAATTTTTAAAGAATTTTGTTGTTGTTGTTGTTGTTGGAGGGTATATTACATTAGTAACATTAGTGCTACATGAAATAACAAAATTTCATGCCCAAAATTTGTAAAGGTGGGATAGATGCAAGAAAAAAGAAGTTTCTTAATTAATAACAATTGAAATGTTCCCCAATAAATGAGTAAAAATGAGAATTAAAACAAAAAAAAACCCTTAGAATAATTTTTTATAAGGAACTAAGGTATAAAGAAATAATAATCAATCTGGAGCTTTATCATTCCCATCAATCTCTCTTTACCATGATCACGTAAATGCAGTGATTCGTGAAGAAAAAGTAGAGCTAGATATCCCCAAAGAAGGAAATCCTAGATTACCTGGTATAAAATACAAGTAAGTACTATTTAAGCCTAAGAACATAGTAACACTTTTAAATGCCCAATTAGGACTGATTTTCATAATGAGAAGAGTGATTGCATTTTCACTTCATCCATTTTGGAAAGAATGAAATGTTTTGAGTAGTACAACCTAGTTGAGAATATGAGGTTGCATTGTATTATTTTTGTTAGCCTTTAAAATGACTGTGGCACATCAGGTTTTTCTAGTTTTGAAGAATCAAAGCTGTTTCTCAATTTACAATTAATTATTACTATCCTGAACTAACCCTTGAAAACAGCACTGTGTTGCTAGGAAGTATTAAAAATATGCCTAAAGGTTCAGATATACTCTTGGAAAAAGTAAGGACCCTCTAGTTGCACTCTCACTTTGGAATATAAAATGTCTAGTCTTTGTAACAACCTAGATGTAGGATCATAACTCAAAGTTTTTCTTAAAATAAAGGTTAGGGAATTATGTAACAATTTAGAAGGAATTAGTCTTTTGCACTTACATGTTAAAGAGCATTTCTACCTTTGAATTTAATCCTCATCTCAAAGTCTTCCTGGAGTTTAATAAATGTTGTGGAATAAGTAAGAAAGAAAATGAAAAATAAATTGCAATATTAAAACCTCTTCAATTTTCACAGCACTATGTTTCATAATATAGGTACCTCAAAATATTTACTCAAGAGAATGGCTCAGTTGGTGTGCATGTTTAGGCCTGTTTGTTATTTTACATGTTTTAGGAAAATTAAAGTCATTTTCCTCCTCATGTGTCTTGACAACTTGATTGACAGACATCAATTGCAGACCATCACGAAAAGCACCACAGGCAGTATTCTAAACATTTCCCAATTATCTAAAACACTGACATACTGGTTAAGATCATATGTCACAGGTAAATACCTTTTTTATTCAGTACTTTTTACAGACCTGGGAAAATGATTAGCTTCCTTGTGGGGAATCTCCTGCTGGTGTTTTGCTTTATGTAGCAATTCACTTTATGCACACTAACTGCACTAAAAAAACCATTTAAAAACAAACTGGGTTTCTTGTAAGCGAGGTCAAGACTTTATAAAGGAATCTTCCCCTAGGTTAACCTCTTTTGCTGTGGTCAATCACCTGTCTTTTCAGCTGTTTATGTGAGGACGAAAAAAAGAGGTCTTTCAAAGAAAATGGTCGTATTCATTCCTAGATGTTATTTAATTGATAAGGAGGAGTCATTGCCAGTTATGTTATGCATCTGCATGGAACTTAAGACACACGCATTGTTTCTTAGGCTGCTTTAAGTCCAATCAAGGGCAGATAAGGTTATCGGGAAGAATTGTGTGAAGCCGGAAATAAATCTGCAGGTAGCAGCTGATACTCAATGTAGATACCAGGTAGGAAGTTGCAAAGTGATGAAAAGCAAAGATTGTATGACAATTATTTATTCAATTGTGCAATGAATAGGACCATCTAAATTAAAATCCTTTCAAAAAGCCATGATTATCTACCCTAGAAGATCTAATTGAGAAAAAACGTAATAGGATATTCTTCTCTATGTAGTAATATGTAAACCCAAGGTATGCTCATCATTAAGTTCCTGAAAATAATGTAAAGAAGTGTGACCTAAACCTTAAGGCAAATCTCCATACTCTTAAAAATACATAGCCAGGTAAAATCAACAATGTTTCCTTTTCAAAATTTCAAACAGTAATTTAAAAGCTTCACTTTACAAAAATAATAATGCTCTATTTTATGCTTTTATCTGCATTTAAATTAGCTTAGTATTTTATTCAAATGCAAAAAAATGCAGGTATAGAACTATCATACAAGCTCTCCAAAATTATACAAGAAATAATTCACAAGAATGACTTACTCTGTAGCATACCTACCACAGATGTGATTTCTATTAAGAAAAAATACACTGATATTTTAAGATTACCTTTTTTGGTGGCATATTTCAATTAAAAAACCTAACAGTTTTAAAATGTATTTCTCTAGGGCCATCCTCAGGCATTTGTAAAGGTTTTTTTAATGACAACACAAATTTTTGGGTTTAGAGGGCAATAAAAGTAAAAAATTGTTGAATTAAATTCTCATCTGTTAACTGAATTTCTATCAAGATTCCATTTATGGACTTTTTAACACTCATTGGTGGTTTTAATTATTTAATTTAAAGTAGACTGAAAACTTTAGACCAGAGGTTATTAATCACTTTGTTCTATGAATCCTTTTGGCAATACACCCTTTTCAGAATAATGCTGTATGTTTATAAAATACATAGGATTACAGAAGAAACCAGTTATATGAAAAATAAAACCTTAAAAATATTAGTAAGACTGAATTTGAGAAACAGCAATACGTATACTTTTGGTGAATGTATTAACAACTGTAATTGTGAAGAAGTGATGAGCTTAAAAGATATGTGAAGGTATTACAACTGCAACTGCAAGGTGATTCCGAAATATCTGAGACTCTTAAGGTGATAAAGTCTTAGGCATGGCTAATGCTAAAGTGGTGTGTTGCCAAAATTCATAATTAAAGGAAATGCTAAATTTCACTTAAAGAATTAAGAAAATAAAATACATTTTCCCCCTAGTCATGTTTAAGAACCCCCTGAATTCTGTCCATAGCTCCCACATTAAGAACTCCTATTCTAAGACAACAATGTATTTCATTAACTTTCAGCTGAAGAATTCAATTCAGTATAAAAAACAATGAGTACCTACTGTGTGTTGAGTTAGTGCTTCCCTCCTTTCTCATGTCACAGTGCACATACATGTTATAATATTGTACTGTGCACTGGGGTAAATAGTTAAGTTAGCCTGCAACCACAGTCAGCTAGCCCAGCAGCCTCTGGGCAACTCAGCCCCACATAGCTACCCTGACGGCCAAAAGAATCAATATCCCCCTGCACAGTAATTAGGAAGCTCTGCCCTCAGTATGCTAATTAATTATGTGGAAAAACTATACAGTTTACCAGAAAGTGAAAAAAAACAAAAATAAAAACCAAAACCCAATGTTCATATCTTTTTGCTTCTAGGAACATATGCTTGCTTTCTTGCATACCTGCCCTCATTCCCTCCCAACATATTTTTCTAAACTCATAATCATTTATGGTACAAGAGCATTGAGTGCACTTTTTAAAAGCTAAATCTCGAATAAAAACAGTATGCTTTAACAAATATTTAACAGTGAATGAAGTCCATACATATATTAAAATTTGATGCCAGTCTGGCACTTGTGATCTTTAAAGGCCATGACAACCTAGGGTAAGACAACCTAGAGTAAACTATGCATCCTAATTTGCACTGCAAGAAGCAGACTATCTTCTTTCTGTGAGCTGCAGTTATGACCTTACAACACAGCCTCACTTTCCCTAAATCAATAAAAGCTGCAGAAGAGCCAAACTGGAAACTATGTATTTTTTTCCTTGGCAATTCTTACCTTTTTGTTGTTCTCTTTAATATCTTGAGGATTCAGAGACTTGTAGTCACTGGGGAAGAAAAAGGCACTGTAGGTACATACAGTATTTGATAAAAACAGCTGCTTAAAAAAAAACTTGAATCTAAAAATTTGACATTCAATAATACCAAAGAGTAACTAGCAATTTCACAGCAGTTCAATCAACCAAACTAATAGTGTGGAAAAGTAAGTAAGTAAGTAAGTAAATAAATGAATGAATGAATGAATATAGTGATTACATGTTTCATTGCCTGAAGCTTTCCATCTAAAAGAGAAGTTAAGGCAGAGCACCAGAGACCCGTCTTGACAACCAAATTTACCATGAGGTAATCCCTTGTTGTCAATGTACAAAGAGCTATGGGCTAATATGTCTCATCTCATTTTAACAGTAACACAATTTTCATAATAATTAAAAAAATTTTTTTTAATGTTTATTTATTTTAGAGACAGACAGACAAAGCACAAGTGGGGAGGGACAGAGAGAGCCGGAGACAGAATCTGAAGCAGGCTTCAGGCTCTGAGCTGTCAGCTCAGAGCCTGATGTGGGGCTCAAACCCATGAACCATGAGATCATGACCTGAGCCGAAGTCGGACACTCAACCGACTGAGCCACCCAGGTGCCCCTCATAATAATTTAAAGTCAGTTATTTGTATGAGATTAAGAAGAAAAAACTTTTTTTTTTTTTTTTAAGAGAAGATAGGTTTTAGGCATCAAGAAGGGAGAACTTTTCTTTTTGGCACCCATTTCTTTTCTCAAAAAGCAAAAGGTGTGAGTAATAAGGAAAACAAAGTCAACTGTTTCAGGACATGCATTAATGAAATTATTTATGTTTGGGGTGCCTGGGTGGCTGAGTTGGTTAAGCATCCAACTCTTTTTTTTTTTTTTTTAATTTTTTTTATTTGACGTTTATTTATTTTTGAGACATAGAGAGACAGAGCATGAACGGGGGAGGGGCAGAGAGAGAGGGAGACACAGAATCTGAAACAGGCTCCAGGCTCTGAGCTGTCAGCACAGAGCCCGATGCGGGGCTCGAACTCACGGAGTGTGAGATCATGACCTGAGCCGAAGTCGGTCGCCCAACCGACTGAGCCACCCAGGCGCCCCAAGCATCCAACTCTTGATTTCAGCTCAGGTCATGATCTCACGGTTCATGAGTCTGGGCCCCACATTGGGTTCTGCACTGACATTGCGGAGCCTGCTTGGGATTCTCCCTCTCCCTCTCTGTGCACATGGGCACACAAAAGCATAAATAAATAAACTTAAAAAAAGAGAAGTTATTTAGGTTTTTAAAGAAACTATTATTTACAAAACAATTTACAGGGAATGGGAAATGTTCTACTTACATTAAATCTGGTCTAAAGTGGTGTAATATTGCACAAAAAGATAAACCGTTTCTCCATGATGTAGTAAAATTGGTGATTTTCACTCCCCGGTAGTTTTTTGTAACTTCTTTACACCATACAAGCAATGACTGACTAGCATTTGGCTTTCGCCCCAAAACAGGACTTGGTATAGGACTTGGCTAGAAAAAAAGAAAAAGAGAAAAACATTAAAATAATTTAATGAAAGATGAAAATTAACATTAATTGACCTAAGTAGATCATTTAAACCCTTTGATGTCAGTTTAGGTCCTTCAAAATTGTCAATTCAAGACAAATGAAACCTCCAAGAAGGAGACATGAATCTTAAGTTATTATCTTCAGTTTTAGCCTATGGCATTTGCCTGACAAGGATGTAGATAGGCAAGATTTTAAACTCATACATAAGAACAAGCCAAGAGCTACAATGATGGAAACATTATATTGAAGTATTTAAATACTTAAGTCTGAATATCTGTGTAACTCTTATACCCTAAAAAATTTTCCTCAAATACAATCATGGATAAATATAGTTCCTTTTTGACTAGATTAAAAATAATGTATTTTGAAATCTAACTGTAGCACAAATTGTTAGCAGTGGAAAGACCAAGATCCTATTAAGTTTTTTTTAATACAGTAATCATATTTTTGATAGCACAATGGTAATCATACTCAAACATATTTCTTATATAAATTTTATGATGGCAAAACAGATTTAGAGTTATTAGCAACAGTCAGGTATTGGTAGCAACAGCACACAACAGTGTGTGATTTGGATTTGCTCAAAATATCTTCTAATTATCAGTGATAGTTACTTTTGTAGGTCAGTTAGGGGTGTGTGTGTGTGTGTGTGTGTGTGTGTGTGTGTGGCTAAATCTTAAGCATATACTTGGTTTTTCCCTTGTTTATATATTTAAAACAATGATGACAAAAAAAAACTACATAAGATTTTTATCCTAAACTTTTATTATTCTTAAAACCATGTCACTTTCTTTTACTGAATAACAACAACATTTTGTGATAGTAATTGTAAGGCTGGTACAATTGAAAACCATAAAGAAAACTACAATAGTCTTCTGGACTTTAAATTTTGCTATCAGTTAAGAGTGCTGATGATAAACATAAAATAGGGCCCTCTAAAATAAGGTGAAAGGAGGATTATTATTTACCCCTAATATCACTTAAGTTTAACATGCAAACCATTCTCGCTACAAAGCTTACTTAAGAAAGACCAATGATGCCCCCACTTGACAAAAGCATGTTAGTGCCAAAAAATTAAAATCATCAACTCCAAATTAAGATTATACATTCACTGCTCCTGTGAAAAGACTAAGAAACACCAAGGATATAATTTCTTATTTTTATTATATTTTTATTAACTGCCATATTAACAAATTCTTATATAAAGCAACCTTACAAAGGGCTGTTCATTAAGTAATCACCTATACAAAGTAAATGTGGAAAAATACACAAGCCAAAAAATTCAATAAATTTAGGTTCAATTCTACTTATTATGAAGAAGTAGGTAAAAATGGAATTCCTAATGTAATAAAGTATTTACTTTAGAATAAATAATAGTTCTTTTAATAACGTCAATTTGACATGTATAAAAATGAATATTAAATATCTTTTTATCTAATGGTGACTTTGCACTGTGATTTTCAAATAGTTCTAGTCACTTAACCTGGAAATAGAGTGGAGAATGGTCCATGGATGAGGTAAGGGGATCAATGAACTGGGTACAAACACATTTTTTTCTTAGATTTCCTATTATTTAAAGGATTGTCTTTATTAAAATGTTTTTCTGTATCAAATTATACTAGTAAGACATTGATGCAATTACAGCTTGAGTAATAGGTACATGGGCCAGATAATCTGCAAATGTCATTGCAATGATTCATTCCAATCATCATTAGCACGTAGACAGGTAATGTACAAAAGTCATTATCATTATGTTACAATCCAGAGTGGCTTTCTGTAAGAATTAGGGAAAACACACAATGTCATTATGATTATAAATATATCCTTGTTTCTAAGAAGGCTCAATATGAAAAGGCTAGAAGAACTAAGCTAAACTTTGGATTTACCTTAACACAACAAAACCTTTGAATTAAACATATCTTACAGATGCTTGCTGCACTGCCAAGAAAAAGAAGTCATATGTAATTGAAGAAACTTTGATGAAATTACAAGCCCTATAACTGGTCATATTGGCTGCAGAGAAATAAAACTGAAGTAGAAGCACTGTACAATAAATCATCCACTTTAGAACGGCTGATCTTTCATCTAATATTTTGCAGAGGGTTACAAATAAATAAGCAGTTAAATAATTTCAAAGCTTTCAGGATATGAATGAATGTCATTTCTTGTTTCTTGCTATAGCTGGCTCCTGATGTGGCAGGTTAATTTATTTCTCTGTCTCTGTTTCCTCATCTACAAAATGGGGATTGTAATGGTACCTAGTGTACATAGTGTCATTATAGTAAGAGGACTGCCTCTCCCTCCTCCCACTCATTATTGTTCATTACCACTCTCTCCCTTGATTATTCTGAACCATATCAACCTCTTTTCTGTTCCTTGGATATCCAAGACATGGTCCACCTTTGCATCTTTGTACAGATTGTTCCATTTGCCTGGATGTTCTCCTGTCAGATATCTGCATGATTAACTCCAATGCAACCATTTTCATTATGCCTGTTATGACAACCCTATTTAATAATGCAACCCATCTCCATCATTCAACCTCAACCCCACACTCCTGACTACCTTACCTTGCTCTGTTTTTTCGATAGTACTTACCATCCTATGGTCCATATACTTTATTTTGGTTATTACCAAAATATGCTTATTGGTCATGCTTACTGCTTATTACTTTGTCCATTCTCACTAAATATAAGGTCTGTGAAGACAGGGGTCTATGTTTGTTTCATTAACTTATCCTAAGAGTCAGCAGGCACTCAATAAATGCTGCTAAATAAACAGATGCAGGCAAAACACTTGGCAAAATGTATGGCACATAGAAACAACTCCATAAATGTTAATTACAACTATTATTACTACTACCAATACATTATCAGCACTTGAATTCCTATTTTTGAGGGTCTTTTGGAAACTTAAAAGGCCATGAATTCTTCAAGATTAGTGAAAAATATTTTTGCAAACAAAACTTTAGCTGGGAGATAATCTTGATACTTTATGTACAAAATGGAGCACTTGGAATTCTTGGCAATGTATCTACTTTTATGAGTTTGGTGAAAAAAGCAGCTCTGAGTGACTTAATTTAATGCTTTCCAAAGAAAGGAAAACACCAAAATCTGGCCATTAATGGTAGAACCAAACTATCAGATGCTGGAACAACTCTTTTTAAAAGTTCTTTATTTATGCAGTGACCAGATGTATGAGAAGACATCTTTATTTAACATACTGGGAAAGTAAACCACAGATATTACAGTTATATTTGTTATGTACAAGAGAGATTTCTAAAAGCCATTCTTATAACTTTATGATCAGATTAATCAGAATCTGACTGATTTTGAAGAACTGATCTGCTTCATTAGGTGATCCTTCCATTTCTCTCTAAATCAAGCTACTATATGGACGCAATGGTACCAATCTCAGCTTAACTAAGAACTACAAATAGATGCCAATCATCATGACTATAGAGCCAATTTGAAGACATTACCGTGGAGAGGAAATAGGACTTGAAACCGTTGTTTCACTTAATAGTTCTGTGTTCTAGTATAGATAATTTTAATGCATTGTTTCTGTTAACATAGCATTTTACATATTAAAGATAATAAGGCCACCTAGTTACTCTTGCTATCAATGGCAAGAGGATTGCTTTCAGAAAATCTAGTCAAATAACTTGTTACAAAATTTCCTAAATTTTAATAGCTGTAAGAAATTTCAATTCCATTTTTTCTGCTCTACCCCTCTCACTATAGTTGCTTTCTCTTTGCTCTTTCCTCTTCTTCCACTGATACAAGCACATATATATTCCTCTAGGTATTGCTCTAAATAGTTTTTTCTCTTTCCACACTTTGAGCTGATTCACTCCCAGGATTTCAACTATCACTTCCATGCAGATGATTCCCAAATATACATTTATAGTTCAAACTATCTCAAGTTGACATTTCCAGCTGGCCGTCCTTCCTGCCATATAAAATTCAAACTCAATATGTTCAAAACCATAATTATAATCTTTCCTTACAACCTGCTTCGTTTTCATTATGTTTACAAATGATACTGCTATTGTCCCAATTATCTAGACTTTTAATCTCAGAATCAGCTTTGACATCTTCCTTCTCCTATCATCCCTTATTAATATACGTTAATTCATGGGAAATTTTGATCCTATTGCTATAACCTATCTTCTTTTGTCTAGCTATTGCAAAATCTTGCTAATAGGTCTTCTGTCTTTCAAAATTCCCCTTTATCTGATTCATTGCCATAGCAACAAACTTCTTAAAGCACAGGTCAAAGTGTCTAATGACTGTTAAACACACAAAATTACATCAAAATACTTTTGAGAAGTGAATCCCAAATCTCTTTCAATGTATCTATTCTCCAGGATGATTAACTATTCTCTAGAATCACTATGCTCTCCTCCCTAGTCCCAGCTCCCCTACTTCCTGTCTTTGATCACACAGATTGTCACCTCACTTTGGAGTATCTTCTGTCTCAAGTACAACTGCTACAATTCCACTTTACCTTCAAGATTATTGCACAAAAGGGGCACCAGGGTGGCTCAGTCAGTTAAGTGTCTGACTCTTAATTTTGGCTCAGGTCATGATCTCCCAGTTCGTGAGTTCAAGCCCCACGTCAGGCTCTGTGCTAACAGTGCGGAGTCTGCTTGGGATTCTCTCTCTCCCTCTTTCTCTGCCCCTCCCTGGCTTGTGCTTTCCCTCTCTCTCAAAATAAATAAGTAAACTTTAAAAATATGTTTTTTTTAAAAAAAGATTATTGCACATGAAATCTCTCCAACTCCAGTCAGTAGGAATTTTCAATATTCCTTTGACTCTCATATAGAATTTTTCTTACAATATGTTATTTCTTCCCTCTACAAAAAGACTTAATTTTTCATTAATCCATACAGTATATTCTGAGCATTTACTATGTCCCACAGGCAATGTTAAAACCTTTACATGGATTAGCTCACTTAATCTTCACAACTCCTTTGAGTTAAGTGCTATTACTCCCAATTTCAGTTGAGGAAACTTAAGTCACACAGCTAAAAAGTAAAGGAGTTAGGATCTATACCAAGGTGTTCCCACTCCAGAGCCTGTGCTCTTATCCAACATGCATTTCACATTTCAAGATAATGCAGCTTTAGGACCTCAGCAGAAACTGTAAGTTTCTTGAGACTAGTAGTTGCCTTAGTTTACTTCTTACCTTTTTCAGAGCTTAGTGACTGACTGCCCAGTGTATATTAAGTTAATTGATTCTAAAAAGGCAATTGATCCAAAAATTTTAAGCTTTAGGAGTACTTAGTTGATAAAACCCTTTGTCCATTCTTTGGATTTTATTTACTTATTTAAAAAAAAATTTTTTTTATGTTGGGGCACCTGGGTGGCTCACTTGGTTAAGCATCTGACTTCGGCTCAGGTCATGATCTCGCGGTTTGTGGGTTCGAGCCCCGCATCCGGCTTGGTGCTGACAGCTCAGAGCCTGTTTCAGATTCTGTGTCTCCCTCGCTCTCTGCCCCTCCCCCACTTGCGCTCTGTCTCCATCTCAAAAATTAAAAAACATTAAAAAAATTAAAAAAAATTATGTTTGCTTATTTTTGAGAGAGAGAGAGAGAGAGCGAGCACGAGTGAGGGAGAGGCAGAGAGAGGAGACACAGAATCCGAAGCAGGCTCTAGGCTCTGAGCTGTCTGCACAGAGTCTGATGCTGGGCTGGAACCCACAGACCGTGAGATCATGACTTAAGCTGAAGTCGGACACTCAACCGACTGAGCCACCCAGGCGCCCGCCCCTCTTTGGATTTTAGAGTATTGGTTAGAAGTAGAACTAGAAGTAGAACTGTCAGTCCACAGCAGTGAAATATATACTACTATTGCTAAAATTGTAGGACATTTTTGTCTCCCTATTGCTGATTCTGGGAGTCTTCCCCCAATTATTACAAATTTTCAAAAACAATTGAGGAAACTGTGGATAAACCTTACAATTTGGGAAGCACAAAACAAAAGCAGTGGTGAGAACAATAACACTTGTATTTGCACTGTTAATTCTTCTTCAAAGTGTTTCATTTAAATAACTTCATTTTATTCTCATAGAGAAACTGAGGTATTATTTTACTCCTAGACAATCTGAAAGATTATGCTGTAATTAAATTAATATTGGGAGGAACTTGTGCTTATATTAAAGGACTACCATCTGAACACAATTTTTGGTTGCTGGTTTTTGTTTTTTTTTAGTTTATTTATTTTTGACAGTGTGAGCATGAGCTGGGGAGGGGCAGAGAGAGAGGGAGACACAGAATCCGAAGCAGGCTCCAGGCTCCAAGCTGTCAGCACAGACCCTGATGCGGGACTCGAACTCACAAACTATGAGATCATGACCTGGGCCGAAGTCGGACGCCCAACTGACTGAGCCACCCAGGTGCCCCAACTGTTTTTTTTTTGTTTGTTTGTTTATTTATTTATTTTTGAGACAGAGAGCAAGAGTGCGAGTGGGGGAAGGGCAGAGAGAGAGGGAGACAGAGAATCTCAAGTAGGCTCTTGAGTTGTCAACCAAGAGCCTGACGTGGGCCTCAAACTCAAGAATGGTGAAATCATGACCTGAGTTGAAATCAAGAATTGGACCCTTAACCAACTGAGCCACCCAGGCGACCCTGAACACAATTTTTAAAAAGCTGAACAAAATGTTAGAAAACATTCTAAGATACATCAAACAACTATCCTCAAATCAAGATCTTGGACAGACTAGGTAACTGGAGAGTGAGCAAAGCTCTCACAGCTGCTTTTGTAATGGTTGCTCTGGAAGAGTGAACTGAGGGGCAGAGCCGCACTTTTGGTAGACTCCCAAATAGCAATACGCACCCCTTAACCCTCAAAAGTAGAAAAAATAAAATAGAATGGGAACAAAAAATAGTGAAATTGGAAATACGCATACAATACAAAGGATCAACAAAGCCAAAAGTTGCTTCTTTGAAATGACAAAATCAAACCTCTGATATGACTGAACAAGAAAAAAAAAAAAAGAAGAAAGCAAATTCCTAGAAAAGTACAGCTAGAAGAGACAGAAAGCCTAGATAGTTCTTGTTGCTATTGAAGAAACTGAATTTGTAATTGAAATCCTTCCTATAAACAAAATTTCAGGTGGTTTTATTGATAAGTTCCACCAAACATTCAAGGAAGAAATATGTCCAACATTACACTTATTCTTCCAGAGAATAGGAAAAATGAGTTTATTCTCCAACTCATTTCATGATCCTAGCAAACCCTGATACCAAAACTCAATAGAAAAAGACAAAATTACAGGAAAACCTGTCATGAATATAGAGGCAAAAGTGTTAATAAAAATATTAGCATGTTGAACCTAGCAATTTATAAATTGAACAAACTGGACAATGAACCAAGGAATGCACATTTGACTTAACATTAGCAAATCTATTGAGGTAACTTGCCAAATTAACAGATGATAGGGGAAACTGTGTAGATATAATCATCTAAATAGATACAGAAAAACATTTAACAAAATGTAATGTCCATTTATATTCTATAAAATAGTCCTAGCAAATTGATAGTAACAAGATTCCTTAACTTGTAGAATCTTCAGCAACTATCTCAATGATGCAATAGTTAAGATTTTTCCTTTGAGAGTGGGGATCTACCACCACTTTTATTTACCACTGTTTTGGAGGTCTTAGCTAGTTTTAAGGCCAGAAAAAGATATAATGTTGTAAATATTGGAAAAGAATCAAAATGGTAAAAGTGACATTATTTGCAAATAATATAATTAAGTACATAGAAAATCCAAAAGAACCTATAGATAATTTATTAGGATGAATATGAGAATTTAAGGAGGTTGCTGTGTACAAAAAACAATGTACAAAACTAACTGCATTCCTATACACCAACAAAAGCAGTTAGAAATTAAAAATTTTAAGACCATTCACAGTGGCATAAAAAATTACTAAGGAATAAATCTACAAATAATGTGCATGAGTGTAACTAAAAAACTATCAAGCTTTACTGTGAGAAAATACAGGAATCTTAAAGAGATAAAGAAATATACCATATCCATGGATTAGAAGACACAATTTATAAAGACACCAATTATTTCCAGGGAGAAAGGGTTAACCAAAAGACCTAAGACCTTTATGAGGAAATGACCTCGAGTTTACCTTCCAGCAATGTTCCCACAGAAATATATTGGATGAACATCAACGTGAAAGGTCAAGTTTGTTACCAGGCAACATTACTTATTGTAAAAATGACCCCGGCTTGGTGAACTGCATCTACACTTGGAAGCCTGTCAATAAACTATAAATGCCTATTGAAAAATAAAGGCCACAGCTTCCTTGTGCTTACAGTGATTCTGGCACTTAAATGTGTCCCTTGAGGGATCTAATGGTTAAACATACAAGTGTACAAGAGTATGTATCTTATAAACCAGAGTGGTCCACACTTACCCATCTTGCAACTGAACAATTCATGGGGAGTTGAACTATGGCACTGCATACCTGATGCTATAATGCTAACATACTGCATTTCCTTGCCTTCTATAAAGCTAAGTAACCTAGTGCCAAGTTATTTTATACACACCCATACACAAAGGGCTTATAATCAGAATGAAAATCTGCTCTATCACATTATTAAGAGAACTGCAAAAGACACTACTACAGACTTCCCTCCCAGGAAGGCTAAAGTTAAAAACTCTTTTAATTAAAAGGAAATTAATATTTTAATGAAATTAAAAATATCAAGTGTTGACAAGAATGTGGAGCAAAGGGAACTTATACAGAGCTCACGGGAAAACTCTGGCATCATCTATTATGATAAATCTGAAGATGTGCATATGCTATGACCCAGCAATCCTAGATTTATAACCTACAGAAACTCATGGTTATACAAGATAGAATACATGTTCAAAAATGTTCACAGCATTTTTGCACTGTCACAGCAGCACTGTTTACAATTTCCCATATGTGAAAATAATTTTAATATTAGAATTATATATGTTGTTGGTGACAACGATAAAATAGATCTTAAAATTGTTATCTGTTCAGATAGTGAAATAACACCACACACACACACACACACACACACACACAGACAGACAGACAGAAAGAAGGGAGGGAGAGGAGAGAGATTGAGAGAAGTACAGAAAACATTTAATCCTAAAATATACTACTGACAAAAGAAAACAGGTACAAAATCATATATATATATATATATATATATATATATATATCAGGTGATTCCATTTATAGAAAATGAAAAACCAGTCAAACCTAACATTATATTATTTAAGGATTTGTACTTAAAATTTCTGGAGTGATTTCAAAGATCTAATTCTTTTGGTGTTTACACAGATGTTCGCTTAAAATAATTTTCTTTTTTTTTTAATTTCTTTAATGTTTATTTATTTTTGAGACAGAGACACAGCATGAACAGGGGAGGGTCAGAGAGAGAGGGAGACACAGAATCTGAAGCAGGCTCCAGGCTCTGAGCCGTCAGCACAGAGCCCGACGCGGGGCTCGAACGCACGGACCGCGAGATCATGACCTGAGCCGAAGGCGGACGCTTAACCGACTGAGCCACCCAGGCGCCCCTAAAATAATTTTCTTAAGTTGCATATATGTTTTATGCACTTTTTTGTATATATTTTATATACATTTCTGTTTCATAGCAAAAATGTTTAAGAAAAATATTGGAATTGCTGGTTTAAAAATAATGAAGTAAAGATGGTGGTTTCCCCATGCAATCTGAAAATCACCTAAAGGTAACAAGGATAATGAGAAACAAAAGTAAACCTTTTTCAGCCTGAAGTAGGAGACATATGGAACCCTGACTACAATATATGGGGATGTTCTAACAATAAATTAATAAACAAATTTCCCAAATTACCAGAAGAATCAATTATAAATAAAACAAGGAAAACAGAACTCATATAGTGCAAAAAAAATTTAAAAGAAAGCATAATTATAAAATAGGATTTCAGAACCAGGACCAAATATATCTAATAATTACATACCATAGAGACAGTAGAAATAGGCCCACATACAATAGCAGGGGAGAGAAGGTTGACCTTAAGGACTTGTGTGAAAAGACTGGTGGTGATATTAACAAATATTAGTCTTCTTATATGTGTAATCAAATATGACAACATTTGGAAGATCTGTAGGACTTGGGGAATCAATATTGTCCAGTGAACAAAACACATAATATTACAAAACCATGCATCAACAAAATATCCATTTGAAAATGCAAGATAAACCAAGGTATGATTTCAGATTCTGCATGTCAAATAAAAAAACTATCACTTGTGAGTTTTCATGTAGTATCAAAGAAGACAATCTATAATTATTTGAAAAGTCTATTAAAATTATCTTTATTTTTCCAACTGTAAGTGTGAACAAGGTCAGATTTTCTTTATATACTTCAACCAAATAGCATATTTACAACAGATTAAATACTGAAGCTATCTCTACTAAGCCAGTCATTAGAGTGTGGCAAAAGTGGAAAAAATTTCATTCTTTTTACTAAATTGTTTTTGTTTTGGAAAATATAGTCATCTTTCCAAAAAAATGTTATTTATGTATGTAATTGTTTATTATTTTTATTTTATTTGAGAAAGTGTACATGAGAGAGCATGCATGTGAGAGAGGGAAGGGCAGAGGGAGAGGAAATCTCAATCAGGCTCCATGCCCAGCACCGAGCCTGACACAGGGGTCAATCTCACGACCATGAGATCATGACCTGAGCTGAAATCAAGAGTGGGACGCTTAACCAACTGAGACACCTATACACCCTATATTATTATTATTTTAAATGAATTAATATACTTTTTAATTTTCTCATTTTTAATTTCTAATATTATAAGTATCAATAGGTATAGCTCACATAAAAATTCTTTGGGGCCCTGAATAACTTAAAACATTTTTATTATAGTTAAGTACACATAATTTAGTAGGTACCATCTTAACCAGTTTTATACATTTTTAAGAATGTTTATTTTTGAGAGAGAGAGAAAGTGGGGAAGGGGCAGAAAGAAAGGGAGACAGAGGATTCATAGCAGGCTCCACATGGTCAGCACAGAGCCTGACACAGGGCTTGAACTCATGAACCATGAGATCATGACCTAAGCTGAAGTTGGATGCTTAACCAAATGAGCCACCCAGGAGCCCCATCTTAACCATTTTTAAATGCACAGTTCAGTGGTATTAAGTACATTCCCTATTGTTGTGCAACCATCATGACTGTCCATCTCCAGAACACATATCTTGCAAAACTGAAACTCTATACCCATTGAACAGTAATTTCCCATTTCTGCTTTCCCACAGCCTCCGGCAACAATTCTACTTTCTGTATGATAGAACTGTTGTTACATAAGATACCTTATATAAGTGTAATCACATGTATTTATCATTTTGTGACTGTCTTATTTCACTTAGCATAATATCCTCAGGGTTCACTGATGTTATAGCTTGTCAGAATTTCCTTCCTTTTTAAAGCTAAACAATATTCCACTGTGTGTGTGTATATATATATATATATATATATATATATATATATACACACACACACACACACACACACCACATTTTGTTTATCCATTCATCTGTTGATGGACACATGGGCTGCTTCCATGTTTCAGCTACTGTGAATAATGCTGACTATAAATGTAACTATACAAATATCTCTTTAAGATCCTGCTTTCAAGTCTTTTAGATATACATCCAGAAGTGAAATTGCTGGATCATATGGTAATTCTATTTTAAATGTTGTGAGGAACATCTATAGTGTTTTCCATAGTGGCTGAACCATTTTATATTCCCACCAGTGGTGCACAAGAGTCTCAATTTCTCCACATCCTCACCAACACTTGTTATTTCCTTTTCCTTCCTTTCCTTTCTGTTTTTCCTTTGATAGTAGTCACCCTAATGAATGTGAAGTGGTATCTCACTGTGATTTTGATTTACATTTCTCTAATGACTAGGGATTTTCAGCATCTTTACACATGCTTATTGGCCATTCATATATTTTCTTTGGTGAAATGTCTATTCAAGTTCTTTGTTCATTTGCTTTTTGTTGTTGATTGTTAGGAGTTCTCTCTATACTCTGAATATTAGTTCTTCATCAGACATATAACTTGGAAATATCTTCTCATATTATGCAGGTTGCCTTTTACTCTGTTGATTGTGTCCTTTCATGAATATAAGTTTTAAATTTTCATGAAGTCCATTTGTCTATATTTTTTTGGTTACTTGTACCTTGGGTCTTACATCCAAGAATTCATTCTCAAATCCAAACTTGTGAAGCTTCTGCCCTATATTCTCGTATAAGAGTTTTATAGTTTTCATACATTCAGGTTTTTGATCCATTTTGAATCAATTTTGTACAAGCTGCTAGGTAAGGACCCAATTCCATTCTTTTGCAAGTAGATATCCAGTTTTCCCAGAACCATTTGTTGAAAAGACTGTACTGTCCCCACTGAATGGACTTGGCACCCTTCTTGAAAACCATTTGACCATATATGCAAGGGTTTATATCTGAGCTCTCTATTCTATTGCCCTATATGTCTGTCTTTATGTCAGGACCACATTGTTTTGATCATTGTAGCTTTGTAGTAAGTTTGAAATCAGGAAGGTGAGCCCTCCAAAACTGTTCTTTTTCAAGATTGTTTGGCTATTTGGGATACCCTAAGATTCCATATGAAGTTTAGAATGGATTTTTCTATTTTTGCTTTTTTAGGATTTTATTGGGGATTGCATTAAATCTATAGGTCACTTTGGGTGGTATTGACATCTTAACAATATTAAGTCTTCCAATCCATAGACATCTGTTAAACATAGCCATTTATTCGTGTCTTCTTTATTTCATCATTGTTTCCTACTTTTCAGTTCACAAGTCTTTCACTTCCTTAGTTAATCCCTAAGTATTTTATCCTTTTGATATGACTGTAAATGGAATTGTTTTCTTAACTTCCTTTTCATACTGTTCATTGTTAGAGATACAACGCAACTTATTTTTGTGAAGACTCTGTAACCTTTGCTGAACCATCTATTCTAGCAATATTTTTTGTGTGGAATCTTTTGAGGTTTTCTATATATAAGATCATAATCATCTATGCAGAGGAATAGTTTTACTTCTTCCATTCTAATTTTGATGGCTTTTGTTTCTTTTTCTTGCCTAACTGCTCCAACTAGGACTTCCAGTGTTACCCTGAATAGAAGTGGAGACAGTAAGCACCCTTGCTTTGTTCCTGATATTAGAGTAAAAGCTTTTAATCTTTCATCACTGAGTATGATATTAACTGTGAGTTTTTCATATATGGCTTTTATTATCTTGAGATAGCTCCCATGTATTCCTACTTTGTTGTTTTTTTATCATGAAAATGTATTGAATGTTATTATTTACTTTTTCTGCATTTATTGAGATAATCATGCAGTTTCTGTCCTTTACCTTAATGAGGTGTTGACTGATTTTCATATGTTGAACCACCCTTGCATTCCAGGAATAAATTCCTCTTGGTCACAATTCTTTTAGTATGCTGCTGAATTCAGTTTGCTAGTATGTTGTTGAGGATTTGTGCATCAATGTTTATAAGAAATACTTGTCAGTAGTTTCCTTTTCTTGTAGCGTCTTGGGCTTTGTTATCAAGGCAACGCTGGCCTTACAGAATGGGTTAGGATGTGTTCCCCCCTCTTTAATTTTGGGGATGATTTGTGTTTTTTCTTCTTTAAATGTTTGGTTGAATTCACCAGTGAAGTCACCAGGTCCAGAGCTGTTGGGATATTTTGATGACTAACTCAAGGTCCTTACAAGTCACAGGTGTGTATTCAGATTTGTGTTTCTTCATGAGTCGGTAATGGTAGGTTTTGTTTCTAGGAATTTATGCATTTCATATAGGTTATCCAATTTGTGGGTATACAGCTGTTCCTAGTATTGTCTTATAATTCTTTCTATTTCTGTAGAATTTCTAATAATGTCCTCACTTTCATTTTTTATTATAGTAATGTGACTCTTCTCTCTTTTTGTCTCTGTCCATCTGTCTGAAGGTTTGTTAATTTTGTTGATCTTTGCAAGAACTTTTGGTTTCAACAGTTACCTCTATCTTTTTTCAAAGACATATTCTTTTAGGAGTGTTAGTTTTACAAAAAATGCAGAGGAAAGTACAGAGATTTCTCATATATGCCCTGCCTCCACACATGCATAGCCTCTCCCATTATCAATATCACTCAACATAATGGTACATTTTTTATCAATAATGTTATTCATCATCTCACAGTTACCACTTCTTTATGTGTGGTGAAAACACTTAAGATCTATTCTCTTAGCAAATTTCAAGTGTACAATGTTCTTAATTATAGCCACCTTCTTGTACATTAGATCACTAGATCTTATTCACACTACATAAAACTTTATACCCTTTGACCAACATCTTCCCACTTCCACAGTTTATCTTAGGGTTCACATTTGGTGTTGTACATTCTATCAATTTGGACAAACGCATAATGACATATATCCATCATTGTAATATCGTACAGAATATTTTTGCTCCTCTGTGCTCTACCTAGTCATATTTCCTCTACACCCAGGTCCTGGCAACCACTGAGCTTTTTACTGTCTCCACAGTTTTGCCTTTTCTAAGATGTCATATAGTTGGGCCCACACAGTATGCAGCCTTTTCTGAGTGGCTTTCTTCACTTAATAATAAGCACTAAGGTTCCTCCATGTCTTTCCATGTCTTGATAGCTCATTTCATTCTAATGTTTAATAATAACCTGTTATCCAGGTACCATAGTTTATTTACCATTCACCTACTGAAGGAGATTTGGGTTGCTCCAAGTTTTAGCAATTATGAATAAGCTGCTATAATAATGCATGTGCAGGTTTTTGTGTGGATATGTCTTCTACTCTTTTGGATAAATACCACGAGGTACAACTCCTGGATCATATGGTAAGACTGTTTACATTTTTAAAAAAATTTTTTTTTCAACGTTTATTTATTTTTGGGACAGAGAGAGACAGAGCATGAACGGGGGAGGGGCAGAGAGAGAGGGAGACACAGAATCGGAAACAGGCTCCAGGCTCTGAGCCATCAGCCCAGAGCCTGACGCCGGGCTCGAACTCACGGACCGCGAGATCGTGACCTGGCTGAAGTCGGACGCTTAACCGACTGCGCCACCCAGGCGCCCCAAGACTGTTTACGTTTTTAAGAAATAGCCAAACTGTCTTCTAAAGTAGCTTTATACCATCTTGCATTACCACCAGCAATGAATTAAGAGTTCTTGTGTCCCACATCCTTGTCAGGATTGGGTGTTGTCAGTGTTCCAAATTTGGGCCATTCTAATAAGTGTATAGTGGTATCTCATTGTTTCAATTTGCGTTTCCCTGATGACATGTGATATGGAGCATCTTTTAATATGCTTATTTGAAATCTGTAAATGTTCTTTGAAGAAGTGTCTGTAAGGTCATTGGCGCATCTTTAAATAAGGGTTATTTGTTTTCTTATTGTGGAGTTTTAATAGTTCTTTGTATCTTTTAGATAACAGTTTTAATCAGATGTGTCTTTTGCAAATATTTTCTCCATTTGTTGCTTGTCTTTCCATTCTCTCCATATTACTTTCCGTAAAGCAGAAGTTCGTACTTTTAATGAAATCCAGATTATCAATTATTTCTTTCATGGATCATGCTCATGGTGTGTATCTTAAAAAGGCATCACCATACCCAAGGACACACCTACATTTTCTTCTATGTTATCTTCTAGGAATTTTACAGTTTTGCATTTTATATTTAGGTCTATGAATCATTTAGAATTAATTTTTGTGATGGATATAACATCTATGTCTATATTCATATTTTTGCATACGGATGTCTACTTGCTCTAGCACTATTTGTTCTATTGTTTTTCTATTCTTTATTTCATTTGTCTTTGCTATAATTTTTATTATTTCCTTCCTCTGCCAGCTTTGGGTTTAATTTTTTCTTTTTCTAGTTCCTTAAGTTGTAAAGTTAGGTTATTGAATTGATATTTTTAAAATATTTTTAACGTGTTTATTTATTTTTGAGAGAGAGAGAGAGAGAGAGAGAGATAGACAGACAGACACTGAAGCAGGTTCTAGGCTCTGAGCTGTCAGCAAAGAGCCTGACGTGGTACGTGAATCCACAAACCATGAGATCATGACCTGAGCTGAAGTTGGACCCTTAACGAACTTAGCCACCCAGGCGCCCAGAGATCTTTCTTTTTAAAATTTTAATGATATATTTAACCCAATATATTAAAAATATTTCCAATTCCAATATTCCAATAATTACTGCTTTAAATTATTAGTTATTTTCTATTCTTGGTGTGAACTAAGTCTTTAAAATTCAGTATGCATTTGGCACTTATAACACATCTCAATTCAGACAGGTGCTGAATGGCTACAGGTGCTGAATGGCTATCATATGAGAAAGTACAGTTATAGACTGGTTGTGTTTTTTTTAATAAAAATTTTATATATTTAAGGTATACAATGTGATGTTTTGATACACATGCATATCGTATGTGTATAATTACTATAGCCAAGACACTTAAGTTGTTTCCATATTTTGGCTATTCTAAATAATGCTGCAATGAACACTAAAGTGTGGATATCTCTTTGAGATACTGATTTCATTTCCTTTGGATATACAGCCAGAAATGGGATTGCTGGATCATCTGTTAGTTCTATTTTTAATTTTTGGGGGGAATCATCACACTTTTTCCATAATGGCTGTATCAGTTTAAATTCCCACCAATAGTGTACAAGGATTCTTTTTTCTCCACAGTCTTGCCCACACTTGTCATTGTTTTTAAAGTTTATTTATTTATTTTGACAGAGAAAGAGAAAGTACAAGCAGGAGAGCGGCAGAGAGAGGGAGAGAGAGAGAATCCTAAATAGGTTCTGCACTGTCAGCGTGGAGCCTGATGTAGGGCTCAAACTCATGAACCACGAAATCATGATCTGAGCTGAAGTCGGATGCTTAATGGACTGAGCCACCCAGGTGCCCCAACACTTGTTATTTTTTGTGTTTGTGATGATAGCCATCCTAGCAAGTGTTAAGTATTATTTTACTGTGGTTTTGATTTGTATTTCTTGGTGATTAGTGGCATTGACCACCTGTTTCATATACCTGTTGGCCATTTGTATGTCTTCTTTGGAATAATGTCTATTCATGTCCTCTGCCCATTGTTTAATTGGGTTGTTTTCTTCCCATTGGGCTGTACTGAGTCCCGTATGTATTTTAGATATTAACCTCTTATTAGATATAGGATTTTGCAAATATTAGCTCATTTTGTAGGTTGCTTTTTCATTTTTTTACAGTTTCCTTTGCTGTGCAGAAGCTTTATGGATGATGTAGTCCCACATGCTTATTTTTGGTTTTGTTCACTTTGCTTTTGATGTCATATCCAAGATATCATTGCAAAACTGATATCAAAGAGCTTTTCCTCTAAGTTTTCTTCTAGGAGATTTATGGTTGTATGTTTAACCATACAACATATGGTTGTATGTATCTTTAATCCATCTTCAGCTGATTTTTGTGTATGGTATAAGGGACAAATTTTATTCTTTTGCATGTGGACAGTTTTCCAAGCATAATTTATTGAAGAGACTGTTCTTTTCCATTGTGTATTCTTGGCACCTTTGTCAAAGATCAGATGAATGTATATGTGTGGGTTGATTTCTGGGGTATCTCTGATGTTCCACTGGTTTATGTGTCTGTTTTTATGCCAGTACCATACTGTTTTGGTTACTATAGCTATGTAATATAACTGGAAATCAAAAAGGGTGTTACTTCCAATAATGTTCTTCTTTCTCAAGACTGTATTGGCTATTTGGACTCTTCTGTGGTTCCATATGAATTTTAGGATTGTTTTTCCTATTTATGTGAAAAATGTCATTGAAATTTCAATAAAAATTGCATTAAATCTGTAGATCACTCTGGTTGGTATGGAGGTTTCATTTAATTTTTTTTTTAATTTGACAGTGAGAGAGAGCATGAGCGGAGGGGAGGGACAGAGGGAGAGGGAGGGACACAGAGAGACACACGGGGGGGGGGGGAGGGAGGGACAGAGTCTCAAGCTGAGCATGGAGCTTGATGTGGGACTCAATCCCACCATTCTGAAATCTTAACCTGTGCCAAAATCTAGAGTCAAATGCTCAAGTAACTGATCCACCCAGGTGCCCCATTGTGGATATTTTAACAATATTAATACTTCCAATTCATGAACACAGTTTATCTTTCTGTTTCTTTGCGTCTTCTTCAATTTGCTTCAACGTTTTATTGTTTTTGAGCATACAGATGTTTCACCTCCTCTGTTAAATTTATTCGTAAGTTTTCTTCTTTTTGATGCTGTTGTAAATGTAATTGTTTTCTTGATTTCCTTTTCATAGAGTTCATTATTAGTGTCAAGAAACACTACTGATATTTGTGTGTTGATTTTGTATTCTGCATCCAACTTTCCTGAATTTATTAGTTTGAACAGTTTTTTTTTTAGTGGAGTCTTTAGGGTTTTCTACATATAGGATCATGTCTTCTGCCAACAGATAATCTTAGGTCTTCCTTTCAGATTGGGTTGCCTTTTGTTTACTTTCCTTGCCTACCTATTCTAAGACTTCTAGTATTTTACTGAATAGAGGTGGGGACAGTGGGCACCCTTGCCTTTATCAGATATTAGAGGAAAAGTTCAGTTTTTCCTGGTTGATTATGAGGTTAGCTATAGGGTTTTCATAAATGACCTTTATTGTGTTGTAGTAAGTTTGTCTGTATCTATTTTGTTGGGAGTTTTTATCACAAATGAATGCTGAACTTTATCAAATACTTTTTAAAAAATATTTATTTTGCAGAGAGGAGAGTACAAGGAGGAGAAGAGCAAAGAGGAAGGGGGACAGAGGATCTGAAGCAGGTTCCATGCTGACAGCAGCAAGCTGATGCAGGCTCAACCCATGAGCTGCAAGATCATGAACTTAGCCGAAGTTGGATGCTCAACAGACTGAGCCACCCAGGTGCCCCAGTCAAATACTTTTTTTTGCACTTACTGAAAAGCTCATGGGGTTTCTATGTTTCATTCTGTTTATGTGGAGTAACATGTTGATGGTGTATAATTTTTTTGGTGTACTGTTTGATTTGGTTTGCTAATATTTTATAGAGCATGTTTGCATCTACACTAAACTGAACAGAAATATCGCCCTGAGTTTTCTTTTCTTATGGTGTCTTTGTCTGACTTTGGTATCAGAGTAATGTTGGCCTCATCAAAGCATTCCCTCTTCTTCTATTTTCTGAAAGAGTTTAAGAACTGGTTTTAATTGTTCTTTGAATGTTTGGTGGAATTCACCTGTGTAGCCATCTATTCCTGTGCTTTTCTTTTTTGGGAGGTTTGTGATTATTCCTTTAATCTCCTTATTTGTTATTGGTCTGTTCAGTCTCTCTATTCCTTCTTGATCTTGTTTTAGTAGGTTTTATGTTTCTAGGAATTTCTCCATTTGTAGTGAAGTGTTTAAATTCCTTTCTCATTTCCTTCTGTGTATATTCTATAGCTATTTTCTTTGTGGTTACCATTCAACATCCTAAAGATACAACACTAAATTTACACCAGCTTAATTTCAGTGACATATAAATATTTTTCTGCTTTTACAACTCTATCCACACCCTCTTCAGTTGTCAAAAAATTACATCTTCATACACAGTGTGTTCAAAAAACATAAACTCATAATTCTTTAATGCATTAGTCTCTTAAATTATATAGGAAACAAAATGTAGTGTTACAAGCAAAGTTACAATAATACTAACTTTTAGACTAATAATTTTTAAAACTGTATTAATCTCTTAAATCATTTAAAAATTAAAAAGTTTTTTTTATTTCAGTTATTATACCTTTTATCTCTACAAACTGTGTTATAATACCTTTTACAATTAATTGTGTATTTACCTTTACTGAAATCTTTATTTCTTTATATGGCTTCAAGTTACTATCTAGTGTCCTTTCATTTCAAACTGCAGGACTTTCTTTAGCATTTCTTGCAGGACAGATCCAGCAGTAATGAACTCCTTCAGCTTTTGTCTATCTAAAAATATCTTAGAAGAGGGGAAGATGGCGGCGTAGGAGGACGCTGGGCTCACCGCGCGTCCTGCTGATCACTTAGATTCCACCTACACCTGCCTAAATAACCCAGAAAACCGCCAGAGGATTAGCAGAACAGAGTCACCAGACCCAAGTGCAGACGAGAGGCCCACGGAAGAGGGTAGGAAGGGCGGCGAGGCGGTGCGCGCTCCACGGACTGGCGGGAGGGAGCAGGGGCGGAGGGGCGGCTCGCCAGCCAAGCAGAGCCCCCGAGTCCGGCTTGCAAAAGCGGAGGGGCCTGACGGACTGTGTTCCGACAGCAAGCGTGACTTAGCGTCTGGGAGGTCATAAGTTAACAGCTCTGCTCAGAAAGCGGGAAGGCTGGAGGACAAAGGGAAGGTGAGCTGCGGAGCCCCCGGACGACAGAGCTCAGTTTGGCGGGGAGCAAAGGCGCTCGCCAGCGCCATCTCCCCCGCCCATCCCCCAGCCAAAATCCCAAAGGGAACCGGTTCCGGCCAGGGAAATTGCTCGCTCCGCGCAAACACCCAACTCTGTGCTTCTGCGGAGCCAAACCTCTGGCAGCGGATCTGACTCCCTCCGGCTGCCACAGGGCCCCTCCTGAAGTGGATCACCTAAGGAGAAGCGAGCTAAGCCTGCCCCCCCTGCCGCCGTGCACCTTGCCTTCCCACCCCAGCTAATACGCCAGATCCCCAGCATCACAAACCTGGCAGTGTGCAAGTAGCCCAGACGGGCCACGCCACCCCACAGTGAATCCCGCCCCTAGGAGAGGGGAAGAGAAGGCACACACCAGTCTGACTGTGGCCCCAGCGGTGGGCTGGGGGCAGACATCAGGTCGGACTGCGGCCCTACCCACCAACTCCAGTTATACACCACAGCACAGGGGAAGTGCCCTGCAGGCCCTCACCACACCAGGGACTATCCAAAATGACCAAGCGGAAGAATTCCCCTCAGAAGAATCTCCAGGAAATAACAACAGCTAATGAGCTGATCAAAAAGGATTTAAATAATATAACAGAAAGTGAATTTAGAATAATAGTCATAAAATTAATCGCTGGGCTGGAAAACAGCATACAGGACAGCAGAGAATCTCTTGCTACAGAGATCAAGGGACTAAGGAGCAGTCACGAGGAGCTGAAAAACGCTTTAAAGGAAATGCAAAACAAAATGCAAATCACCACGGCTCGGATGGAAGAGGCAGAGGAGAGAATAGGTGAACTAGAAGATAAAGTTATGGAAAAAGAGGAAGCTGAGAAAAAGAGAGATAAAAAAATCCAGGAGTATGAGGGGAAAATTAGAGAACTAAGTGATACACTAAAAAGAAATAATATACGCATAATTGGTATCCCAGAGGAGGAAGAGAGAGGGAAAGGTGCTGAAGGGGTACTTGAAGAAATAATAGCTGAGAACTTCCCTGAACTGGGGAAGGAAAAAGGCATTGAAATCCAAGAGGCACAGAGAACTCCCTTCAGACGTAACTTGAATCGATCTTCTGCACGACATATCATAGTGAAACTGGCAAAATACAAGGATAAAGAGAAAATTCTGAAAGCAGCAAGGGGTAAACGTGCCCTCACATATAAAGGGAGACCTATAAGACTCGTGACTGATCTCTCTTTTGAAACTTGGCAGGCCAGAAAGAATTGGCACGAGATTTTCAGGGTGCTAGACAGCAAAAATATGCAGCCGAGAATCCTTTATCCAGCAAGTCTGTCATTTAGAATAGAAGGAGAGATAAAGGTCTTCCCAAACAAACAAAAACTGAAGGAATTTGTCACCACTAAACCAGCCCTACAAGAGATCCTAAGGGGGACCCTGTGAGACAAAGTACCAGAGACATCACTACAAGCATAAAACATACAGACATCACAATGACTCTAAACCCGTATCTTTCTATAATAACACTGAATGTAAATGGATTAAATGCGCCAACCAAAAGACATAGGGTATCAGAATGGATAAAAAAACAAGACCCATCTATTTGCTGTCTACAAGAGACTCATTTTAGACCTGAGGACACCTTTAGATTCAGAGTGAGGGGATGGAGAACTATTTATCATGCTACTGGAAGCCAGAAGAAAGCTGGAGTAGCCATACTTATATCAGACAAACTAGACTTTAAATTAAAGGCTGTAACAAGAGATGAAGAAGGACATTATATAATAGTTACAGGGTCTATCCATCAGGAAGAGCTAACAATTATAAATGTCTATGCGCCGAATACCGGAGCCCCCAAATATATAAAACAATTACTCATAAACAGAAGCAACCTTATTGATAAGAATGTGGTAATTGCTGGGGACTTTAACACCCCACTTACAGAAATGGATAGATCATCTAGACACACGGTCAATAAAGAAACAAGGGCCCTGAATGAGACACTGGATCAGATGGACTTGACAGATATATTTAGAACTCTGCATCCCAAAGCAACAGAATATACTTTCTTCTCGAGTGCACATGGAACATTCTCCAAGATAGATCACATACTGGGTCACAAAACAGCCCTTCATAAGTTTACAAGAATTGAAATTATACCATGCATACTTTCAGACCACAATGCTATGAAGCTTGAAATCAACCACAGGAAAAAGTCTGGAAAACCTCCAAAAGCGTGGAGGTTAAAGAACACCCTACTAACGAATGAGTGGGTCAACCAGGCAATTAGAGAAGAAATCAAAAAATATATGGAAACAAACGAAAATGAAAATACAACAATCCAAACGCTTTGGGACGCAGCGAAGGCAGTCCTGAGAGGAAAATACATTGCAATCCAGGCCTATCTCAAGAAACAAGAAAAATCCCAAATACAAAATCTAACAGCACACCTAAAGGAAATAGAAGCAGAACAGCAAAGGCAGCCTAAACCCAGCAGAAGAAGAGAAATAATAAAGATCAGAGCAGAAATAAACAATATAGAATCTAAAAAAACTGTAGAGCAGATCAACGAAACCAAGAGTTGGTTTTTTGAAAAAATAAACAAAATTGACAAACCTCTAGCCAGGCTTCTCAAAAAGAAAAGGGAGATGACCCAAATAGATAAAATCATGAATGAAAATGGAATGATTACAACCAATCCCTCAGAGATACAAACAATTATCAGGGAATACTATGAAAAATTATATGCCAACAAATTGGACAACCTGGAAGAAATGGACAAATTCCTGAACACCCACACTCTTCCAAAACTCAATCAGGAGGAAATAGAAAGCTTGAACAGACCCATAACCAGCGAAGAAATTGAATCGGTTATCAAAAATCTCCCAACAAATAAGAGTCCAGGACCAGATGGCTTCCCAGGGGAGTTCTACCAGACGTTTAAAGCAGAGATAATACCTATCCTTCTCAAGCTATTCCAAGAAATAGAAAGGGAAGGAAAACTTCCAGACTCATTCTATGAAGCCAGTATTACTTTGATTCCTAAACCAGACAGAGACCCAGTAAAAAAAGAGAACTACAGGCCAATATCCCTGATGAATATGGATGCAAAAATTCTCAATAACATACTAGCAAATCAAATTCAACAACATATAAAAAGAATTATTCACCATGATCAAGTGGGATTCATTCCTGGGATGCAGGGCTGGTTCAACATTCGCAAATCAATGAACGTGATACATCACATTAACAAAAAAAAAGAGAAGAACCATATGATCCTGTCAATCAATGCAGAAAAGGCCTTTGACAAAATCCAGCACCCTTTCTTAATAAAAACCCTTGAGAAAGTCGGGATAGAAGGAACATACTTAAAGATCATAAAAGCCATTTATGAAAAGCCCACAGCTAACATCATCCTCAACGGTGAAAAACTGAGAGCTTTTTCCCTGAGATCAGGAACACGACAGGGATGCCCACTCTCACCGTTGTTGTTTAACATAGTGCTGGAAGTTCTAGCATCAGCAATCAGACAACAAAAGGAAATCAAAGGCATCAAAATTGGCAAAGATGAAGTCAAGCTTTCGCTTTTTGCAGATGACATGATATTATACATGGAAAATCCGATAGACTCCACCAAAAGTCTGCTAGAACTGATACATGAATTCAGCAAAGTTGCAGGATACAAAATCAATGTACAGAAATCAGTTGCATTCTTATACACTAACAATGAAGCAACAGAAAGACAAATAAAGAAACTGATCCCATTCACAATTGCACCAAGAAGCATAAAATACCTAGGAATAAATCTAACCAAAGATGTTAAGGATCTGTATGCTGAAAACTATAGAAAGCTTATGAAGGTAATTGAAGAAGATTTAAAGAAATGGAAAGACATTCCCTGCTCATGGATTGGAAAAATAAATATTGTCAAAATGTCAATACTACCCAAAGCTATCTACACATTCAATGCAATCCCAATCAAAATTGCACCAGCATTCTTCTCGAAACTAGAACAAGCAATCCTAAAATTCATATGGAACCACAAAAGGCCCCGAATAGCCAAAGGAATTTTGAAGAAGAAGACCAAAGCAGGAGGCATCACAATCCCAGACTTTAGCCTCTACTACAAAGCTGTCATCATCAAGACAGCATGGTATTGGCACAAAAACAGACACACTGACCAATGGAATAGAATAGGAACCCCAGAACTAGACCCACAAACGTATGGCCAACTCATCTTTGACAAAGCAGGAAAGAACATCCAATGGAAAAAAGACAGCCTCTTTAACAAATGGTGCTGGGAGAACTGGACAGCAACATGCAGAAGGTTGAAACTAGACCACTTTCTCACACCATTTACAAAAATAAACTCAAAATGGATAAAGGACCTAAATGTGAGACAGGAAACCATCAAAACCTTAGAGGAGAAAGCAGGAAAAGACCTCTCTGACCTCAGCCGTAGCAATCTCTTACTCGACACATCCCCAAAGGCAAGGGAATTAAAAGCAAAAGTGAATTACTGGGACCTTATGAAGATAAAAAGCTTCTGCACAGCAAAGGAAACAACCAACAAAACTAAAAGGCAACCAACGGAATGGGAAAAGATATTTGCAAATGACATATCGGACAAAGGTCTAGTATCTAAAATCTATAAAGAGCTCACCAAACTCCACACCCAAAAAACAAATAACCCAGTGAAGAAATGGGCAGAAAACATGAATAGACCCCTCTCCAAAGAAGACATCCAGATGGCCAACAGGCACATGAAAAGATGTTCAGCGTCGCTCCTTATCAGGGAAATACAAATCAAAACCACACTCAGGTATCACCTCACACCAGTCAGAGTGGCCAAAATGAACAAATCAGGAGACTATAGATGCTGGCGAGGATGTGGAGAAACGGGAACCCTCTTGCACTGTTGGTGGGAATGCAAATTGGTGCAGCCGCTCTGGAAAGCAGTGTGGAGTTTCCTCAGAAAATTAAAAATAGACCTACCCTATGACCCAGCAATAGCACTGCTAGGAATTTACCCAAGGGATACAGGAGTACTGATGCATAGGGGCACTTGTACCCCAATGTTCATAGCAGCATTCTCAACAATAGCCAAATTATGGAAAGAGCCTAAATGTCCATCAACTGATGAATGGATAAAGAAATTGTGGTATATATACACAATGGAATACTACGTGGCAATGAGAAAAAATGAAATATGGCCTTTTGTAGCAACGTGGATGGAACTGGAGAGTGTTATGCTAAGTGAAATAAGCCATACAGAGAAAGACAGATACCATATGGTTTCACTCTTATGTGGACCCTGAGAAACTTAACAGGAACCCATGGGGGAGGGGAAGGAAAAAAAAAAAAAAAAAAAAGGACGTTAGAGTGGGAGAGAGCCAAAGCATAAGAGACTGTTAAAAACTGAGAACAAACTGAGGGTTGATGGGGGGTGGGAGGGAGGGGCGGGTGGGTGATGGGTATTGAGGAGGGCACCTTTTGGGATGAGCACTGGGTGTTGTATGGAAACCAATTTGTCAATAAATTTCATATATAAAAAAAAAATATCTTAATTTGTCCCTTATTTTTGAAGGAGAGTTTTGCCAGGTATAATATTTTTGATTGACTGTATTTATCTTTTTTTTTTTTTTAATTTTTTTTTTCAACATTTATTTATTTTTGGGACAGAGAGAGACAGAGCATGAACGGGGGAGGGGCAGAGAGAGAGGGAGACACAGAATCGGAAACAGGCTCCAGGCTCTGAGCCATCAGCCCAGAGCCCGACGCGGGGCTCGAACTCACGGACCGCGAGATCGTGACCTGGCTGAAGTCGGACGCTTAACCGACTGCGCCACCCAGGCGCCCCTGTATTTATCTTTTTAAAATTTAAAATTTTAAAACGTTTATTTGTTTATTTAGAGAGAGAGAACAAGCAGAGGAGGGGCAGTGAGAAGGAGAGACAGAATCCCAAGCAGGTTCCACACCATCAGCACAGTGCCCGATGCAGGGCTTGAACTCATGAACCAAGAGATGATGACCTGAGCTGGGATCAAGAGTCAGACATTTAACCAACTGAGCCACCCAGGTGTCTTACTGACCAAATGTTATTTTAGCACTTTGAATATATCAGCTTATGATTTTATTGAGGATCCTTGCATATGATGAGTTGTTTTTCTCTTGCTAATTTCAAGTTTCTCTCTTTGTCTTTGGCATTCAACGATTTGCTTATAATGTGTTTCTGTATGAATCTTTTCAATTTCTTCATATTCAGAATTGTTAATCTTCTTGGTGTTTATCATATCTATCATCAAACTTGGAAAGTTTTCAGGTATTATTTCTTCAATCTCTCTGCCCCTCTATCTCTTTTCCTTCTAGTATTCTCATAATGTGTACACCGGTCTACACAACAGTGTTCCACTCAACAAGTCCCTTAGGCTCTGTTCATTTTTCTTCTACCTTTCTGTTCCTCAGACTCTATAATTTTAATTTTGCTATGTTTGAGTTCATTGACTCATCTGCCTGTTGAAGTCTGCCTTTGAATTCCTCTAGGAAAATTTTTTAAATGTGTATTAATTTTGAGAGAGAAAGAGAGAGAGAGAGAGAGAGAGAGAGAGAGAATTCTAAGCACGCTCCACCCTGTCAGCACAGAGCCCAACACAGACTCGATCTCAGGAACCATCAGATCATGGCCTGAGCCAAAATCAAGTCAGATGCTTAACCGACTGAGACACTCAGGCACCCCTCCTCTAGGGATTTTTTTTTTATTTCAGTTATTATACCTTTTATCTCTATAATTTGTTTTTAGATTTTTCTCTTTATTGATATTTCCACTTGTTCATACATAATTTTCTTAACTTTCCTCATGTATTCCTTAAACTCTTTGAGTATCTTTAAGATAGTTGTTTTAAAGTCTTTGTCTAGTAGGTGCACCATGTAGTCTTTCTCAGAGACAGTTTCTTTTGATTATTTTTTTCCTCTGAATAGGTCATACAATCCCATTTCCTTGTATGCCCTGATATTTTTGTTTAAAACTAGATATTTGAATGTAATAATGTGGTAATCAGATTCACCCCCTTCTGCAAGATTTGCTGGGGTTTTTAATCATTTGTTTCATTGCTGTAGGCTGTCTCTATGCTGTTGATCAGCCTGAGGTGCAAACTTAAAGTCTTCTCAAGTCTTTTCTGAGCCTGTGCCTTTCTCTAGCCATGTATGGTGATTTTCTAATTTTTCCTGTATGTACAGTTGCTTTTGAATGTCCTCATCTTTATTATTTGGCTCCCCAAAGAGGAAAAAGACAAAAACAGGGAGGGAGGGAGGGGAAAAGCACTGGCCCTCTAAATACCCTGGAAATTGCTTTAGGCTGAGCTGGAGGGGCCTGCCACAATGTAGTGTGGTGTGTTTTTAACAAAGTCTGGTCAACCCTATGTTTGCACTTCCACGATCAGAAGGAGCAACCAGCGATCAGAACACAGATCTCTGATATATGGAGGAGAGGATCCTCATTGCCAATGCTGGCTGTGTGCAGGCTGCTCCAGAAATACATGCATGCCTGTCTGCCATGGGATTGGGAGGTAGGAGGTAGATTGCTACCAGTGAGCTAAGGGCTGAAATTGACCACAGTTAACCACAGTTTATAATTTAAGCTGTTCTCTGGAAGTTGTAAGGCCTCAACAGACTCCAGAGTTCCAAAATAGTTACACAAATTTGCCATTGGCAGTTACACAAACTGCCAATGCAGTTGTTGTCTAGACAGACAGATTTCTGGTGTTTCCTACTCTACCCTCTTTCCAAAATCCTGTCTTCTCAAACTTTTAAGGGTATAAAGGGGTTCTGAACCCCCCTCCAAAAGAGGAAGAAGTTTGAGAATTACTGGTGTAAACAGTGTAGAAATGTAGGTATAGGAATTGCCATATTTTAAAATGACCAAATCAACCAACATCAGCTTTGAGTATATCAAAGAAAATAAACACAAGAAGACTAATTGGTGGCTTAAGTTTAAATTCTAGACCCTAAAGAAGTGATTTTAGAAAGATTCTCCATGTTATGTCATTAATGAAGAGTAAAGAGGTTGAAGAGATGAAGAACACTGTGCAGTACAGGGGTGTTTGCAGGATGTATTTTCAGGATGTTTCCTTATGGGGCCCTGCCTAGTCACTGATAAAATTAAATACATTACAACAGTAAGTTTGCTAGAAATACAAAGAAAGAGTGTATGATTCCATACCTATAAAAATGATAATTAAATATGAAAAAAATTCATTGTATAATGGAGTATTTGGGCTATATAAATGCCCTATTTGGCCAGCAGCCCTTACTATAATTGTTTCTTTAAAACTCACTACTGTATATATAAATCAAAGAGTGGTACAGAGTTGAAGTTTCAGGCCCAATGATTATTACATAGGCAATAACCTCAAAAAGAGGACAGTTGATAAAAAAAACAAGAGAGTGCTGGGAAACATTCCTTTATGCATCTCTTCTGCTCCTACACATCTTGCTAGGTTGCCCAGGAGTGACAAGTCCTGACTGCTTTTTATCAGATCATTCTTCAGAGATAAGCAATCAACCTTTAAGATTGAGGCAGTATCTCCATCTGGGATAAAAAGCAGGCTTATTTAACGATAGCTATAATAGTAGTGGAGTCCCCAAGCTCAATATCCTTCAGATGTGATGAAACCACATTGTGTGTGCAGCTTCCATTTGACCCTTCATGTCACCCTTATGGGACTTGGTGGCAAAGGAACCAATCAAAATATGCTGATACTATTTTTTTTTTAAGTAAACTCTACCCCCAACATGGGGCCCAAACTCATGGCCCCCATGATCAAGCGTTACATGCACTACTGACTGAGCCAGCCAGGTGCCCCAAAATATGCTGATACTGCCAAAATATGCTGTATTAATGCCCTTTGTCTCTGACTCAGGAATCACGTGGTCTTCCAGCATCCATGAAACAATAAAAGGTATTTGATTCCCTTGCAAGTAGGGTAAAATTCCCACACCTGATGCATTTTATTCACTCTGTCTTTTGGAAAGCTTATTTACTATAATACATATGCAAAACACATGTGTTAATCCTATCAACACAGATTGAATTTATAAAACAATTACACATTGTCACAAGTCAGTTAAATAGAAATAAAAGTATGAAAAATTTGACTGTTTTTAACTTGTCAAAGTAGTTCTTTAATGGATTTTTTATTTAAGAATTATAGGAAAGAATGTGAGCCCTAATAGTGTATGATTTTACAACTCTTCTGTAAAATCTTTTGCATCAGTGAATTTTTAAGAGTTTGTATTTTTATATAATATTTATAAATATTTAGAATTACTACAAACAAAAAAAACCCACAAACATTTCAGATTACTAGGTTATAATATAGGAACTATGATATCCTTAGAAAATGGATGGGCAACTCAGGAGTATGAGACTATACAGCAAAGAAAAAATGAGAAAAAGAAACTCAAGGGAGAATAACTGCTAAAATACAGCATGCTCATATTCTGTTTTTTAATTTATTTAAATTTTAGTTAACATACAGTGCCAATGTTAACAGGATGCTCATATTCTAAACTTGAGTTTCCTACATATACCCATTTATTTTACCAGAAAGTTACAAACTATTTTTTATCAACATGCCACCCATTTACAGGAAGATGTGAGGCAGGCCAATCTTAGCTTATTAGGAGAGTTCCCATCCATTTCTATTTTAGTCATTTTGTTCTGCTGTGCAATTTTGTGAGAAAGGATATTCTTATGGCTTTTCAGTGACACTACCTATATCTTATATAACCTAACAAGCAATAGTGCAGAGTACAGGGAAGAGAAGCTGCAGGTAGATGCATGTTTTAAGGGATAATAACTTAAAATCATGCATATTTCATTGATGTAATTTCCTTTTATAGATTTTTTTTTCTATAAACAAATGAGAATAAGCTCAATTCTCCTGTAAATGTAGTATAACTAAACCATATACAGACTGTCACAAGGGAGACGTTATGTTCATAAATATATGTAGCATAAGTAAAGGACATAGCATTGAGGTTCAGAGCATATATATATATATATATATATATATATATATATATAATACAGCTGTTAGCTCTTTTTCTATTTCATGGAAATACATTTTCCATATCTATCATTTTCCTTTTCTTTTTTAGTTTTTAAAAATGTTTATTTATTGGGGGGGCAGAGAGAGAGAGAGAGAGAGAGAGAGAGAGAGAGAGAGAGAAAATCTCAAGCAGGCTCCACACTGTCCGACTATAGCTCAATGTGGGGCTCAATCCCACAAACCAGGAGATCATGACCTGAACCAAAATCAAGAGTTGAATGCTTAACCAAAAGAGACACCCAGGTGCCCCATCATTCCTTTTCAATGTCATTTTAATTTTAATTTTTATATAGTCCAACTTTCTTTTATGGTATCTTTTGCTTCTTTTGGTTTAGAAAATTACTTTCTCTCCAGATATCTGGTAAATATTATGTTTTCTTCCTTTTCTTTTAAAAGTAGTTGCATTTTTTAATGTTTTCTTCTACCTAGAATACATATTTGATGAATGGTGTGAATTAAGGTTTTGAATTATTATCTTAACATCATTTCCTGAGTTGTATTTCATTGTTCCGTGATGTTTCCCCTACTGTACATTAAATTATTATGTAGATTTATAAATGGGTCTGAATGAGAACATGTTCATTTCTGGGCTAGAAATTCTGCTTCAGTGTCTCACCTACTGTTTTAACCAGTATATTTGCTATTTTTATAACATGCTTTAATATCTTGTAAGGATAATCAAACCTCATTAAACATCATCTTCTTTTGAATGTTTTAAAAAACTAGTCTTAAACATTTAATTTTTCTAAATAAATTTTGAATCATTTTGATACCATCTTAAGATATATCTTGGTTTCCATCCTGATTATAGTTATATAAATTCTGGTAAGTATCTAGAGAAGATGGATAGATATCTTCAGAATATTTAACATTACCATTTAAAGTAAAACGATATAGGTAAAATGCCAAGAAGGGTTCAGAGAGTATGCAATCTTATTCAGTATATCTCCTTCTTTTTTAAAAAAACAACTTTTAGAATAAGTAGAAAACTAAAATCCATGTAAAATGGCATGTATGTTATTTAACATTCAGAACAAATCTAATGTCTTATAACTGCTAAATATTATTGAATGCATTTTAACTTAAGTGTTAGATATGTTATCCATTTGTAAATTAGTAAAATTAAAGGGTAGAGATTCACTTTTAAGAAATTATTTTTTTTTAATTTTTTTTTAAGGTTTATTTATTTTTGACAAAGAGAGAGAGACAGAGCACGAGCAGGGGAGGGGCAGAGAGAGAGGGAGACACAGAATCCAAAGCAGGCTCCAGGCTCTGGACTGTCAGCACAGAGCCCGACGCGGGGCTCGAACTCACAGACCGCTAGATCATGACCTGAGCCGAAGTCGGGCACTCAACCGACTGAGCCACCCAGGCGCCCCTCAAGAAATTATTTAATTACAGATTCTTCTTTGCCTGGAGAATATTTAAAATATAACCTGAATTTCAACTATTCATTTTTTAAAGTTTCCAATGAAAATTTGCATATAAAGCAAAGCACAATTATACCAACAATAAAAATAAATTATAAAAAAGAAATATTTTTTAAAGTAATAGCAATGTGACTTTTAAAAAATCCACTTACAGACCATATAAAACATAAATATAAGAGAAATCTTGATCTAAGAATGTTAACTATGGGGAAAGTATATTTGTAGATATTTCTGAGAGATACATATCTAATTCATTAACTCAATAAGCTGCACTGTCTTATCCAGTTTTCTGAAAGGTTTGGCCTTTATTGGACAAAAGTAAATCATATTCAATTACAGATGCAATATTCCTGAATAAGTTAGCAACATAATATAGATTTTATGATATTGGGATGCTGAGTTGGGCTTTCCTTTTCAACTTAAAATTAAAAAATTTTTAAAGGGCAGATTTATTGAGGCACAATTTACATACAACAAAATTCACTCTTAAAGCATAAAATTTGATGAATAATTGTACAAATATACTTCTCATTACCTTACTCAGTTCTCTAATTTAAGCCAGTAATTAGCACCTTATTCCCACCCTTTCCCTGACCCCATGTCAGCCCTTTTGCTCACTGAATATATAGGTTATAAAAGTAAATAAAGATGGCTTGTTAAGTACACTTCTCAACACTGATAATCTTGGGAGATTATATATCTCCAATAAAGCCTAAACTGATACAGTACAAGTTAATTCAGTATAACATTTGGTTTTATTTTTACAGATCACACTAATATATTTTTGTAGGAAACATTAGAAAGATTAAAGAATAGACTGGATTCAGAGAAATCTATTTTTTTCCTAAAAATCCTTATACATCAAGATCCAAATTTGTATCAACAAAATAGAAGAATAAAATGTCTGAAGATTTCCACAGAGACAATTACAACATTTAAACAGTAGGTTTTTCAAGTGATTTGAATATGAGGTTTTTACTGTTTTACTCTTCAATACACTAAGGGCTTAAATTTTTTCATTATCACTTGGCTCTATAATTCCAGAAATAATGGTTTACTTAAACAACTGTATGTTTAACAGAGATTTAAAATGCTTCAGCTCCTATCTTCAATCTAAACAGGCAGCCTGCCTTGATTTAAAAGATTTGACACTTTCTTTCTAGGAATTGTCATATTGCCCAAATTAGCTTATTATTAGGAGCTTTGTTGTTATAAAAAGAGGATAAAAACATGCAACAAAAATCCATTCCATCTTTCTTTTTTAGTCCTGTAATTATCATGAGCAATTTGATTTATTTGCCATTGAATTCATTTACCTAGGAAAATCATATACAATGTTCAGTCTACAAATTAAATACTGGGTGGATATGCTTTACTATACGACAAGTAAAAGCTTGTAAAGAAAAGTAGAGGCATAAAAGCACTGCAGTGTTTTTAATGAAACACATTTACCCGCCTTGGGTAAAAAGTAAAAGTAGCTCATAGCTGCAAAACTTTGTATTAATGCTTAGTGTGGCACACTACTTAATTGAAAGATTCTTAATTAAACGTGCCCCACCAAAAAACCTCACCAAATTGCATTTGCCACCAAATGACTAACAAGTACACAACAGTTGGAAACTGTCAAAATATTTTACAGCTCAATTGTAATTACCAACCAAGTCTAAGCATGCCCTGAGTGGGCGTTAACTACATCTTGGGGGATGCAAAACATTAAGCAGCAGTCATTTTTTTTGTGGTTTCTAATTTAAACATTTAAAACTCCTAAATAACTCTAAGACTTTTGTAGTCTTTAGTGAAAAATCAGCAAAACATCAATATAAGATATAATAATTTATCATTTTCATAAATTGACTAGTGAAAAGGGCCTTTTAAAAAATAATCTGGTTTATCCCTTACCATTATAATTGAATATATTGATTATTTGGTTATTTGTCTTTGAAAATGTATTAAGTGATCTTAATTAAGACATAAATGTTTTCTGTCATCCTTATCACAATAGATGTAGCCAAAAATAAATGGGAAGGTGTGATTATGGAGAAATGTCAATATGGAAGTACAGCTGGTGAGTTTCCAGAGGGGAAAATGCAGACATCGTTTGCCATTTGAAGTAGGACAGCATCCAGCCACTCTTCACTCCTCACCAGAAAGTAGTGTGGAATACAGCTTAAAGCTCTTTGATCATCCAAATATGGTATCTCTTGCCAACAGAAAAGAATTGGGTTAATTATTACTGACCATAAGCACTGGTGGAATACTACCTTTCACCAGGTATCATATTTATCCACTATTCTTACTATCAGTTGGGGACAGAAATGGAAAGCAGAATTTACCACAGAATATATAAGCTTTGTTTTTTCTGCGTTCCCTAACTCTATATTTTTCCTGAGATATCAATTGGGAGTGTTCAAAAAACAGAGGCGCCTGGGTGGCTCAGTTGGTTAAGTGTCCGACTTTGGCTCAGGTCATAATCTCATGGTTCGTGAGTTCAAGCCCCGCATTGGGCTCCCTGCTGTCAGCTCAGAGCCCGCTTCAGATCCCCTGTCTCCCTCTCTCTCTCCATCCCTCCTCTGCTCACGCTCTCTCAAAAATAAATAAACATTAAAACAAAAAAGCAGATGTATAATGTACTCAGAAGATTCCTGTGTTTGAAATTTAAAATGGATTTATATTATCTAATTTAAAATACTGTTTAAAATGTAATTATGGTTACACAATAAGCCTCAATTATACCTATTTTATCTTAAGCTGAAAGACGGGCACACAGGTGTTACCTTTCTATAGGACTGAAAAATTCCATTAAAAATCACAAGAAAAAAAATCTCAAACTGGTAGCCATACAAGCTATCAACAATTTAAGTATAGTTATTTAATAAATGGATTCCAATCAAATCATAATGTGAGTTAATAAAAAAGGTTTAAAAGAATTAAATAAATTTAAAGTTCTGTATGGTTCTCAGAAGTACCATAATCACTTAGTCATTAGACTTCAACTAGATGGAATGTTCAAACAGAACTGGAAATGCTGATTATTGCCATGTAGTCAGAGTAGCTGAATGGGTCACCTGTTGATAGTGAGAAAAAAAACTGTTTTAACAATTTTCTACACTGAAAACTTGGACACAAAGTTTGTGGAAGAAATAAATGTATGTTCCAGTAATATTATGTAGGCCATCGGTCTCCAACTTTTTATTGCATGACAATATAAAAAAAAATAGGAGAAAGTAGAAATATTCTCATAGGTATACATTTATTTATGTATTATATACACATACTACTGCATATTATAAAATATATGCCACAAATGGAAATGTAAGTTTATTTATTTATTATGAGAGAGAGAAAGAGCACATGCATGCTCAGGGTAGAGGCAGAAAGAGACAGAAAGAATCCCAAGCAGGCTCCGCACTGTCAACACAGAGCCTGACGTGGGGCTCAATCTCACGAACCTTGAGATCATGACCTGAGCCAAAATCAAGAGTCAGATGCTTAACTGACTCAGCTACCCAGGCACCCCTCACAAGTAGAAATTTAAAAAGAGGAGGTAAATTAATAATTAAAATATTTTACTTTATTTATTAACGGTAATAAAAACTGATTTTTCTCTCAAAAATAAAAAAGAACAATGTGAATGAAAAGGTTTAATTATTTTTTTTTTAATCTTGGTTTAACAATTTGAAGGTCTAAAGTGTATACATTCATACCTGGTTTGAATAGCTGTCACAGCTAAAAAAAAGATGCATCACAAAGATACATAAATCTAAATGCAAAAAGCACATCATTGGCTGTGCTTAATAAATCAGGATACTCACAATCCCATCTGTCAATTATACAAAGGATTTTTGTTGATATTCACTTAGATTCTAATTCCTGATGTCAACTAGTTACGGTTAATACTCTACTAATAATTTTTATGTGGACTTCAAAACAGGTTAGAAAATGTTGTTTTCAAGTTCTGAAAGTATATTGATATGAGTGAGAGTTTATACAGGTGGCACAGATGTTTTTAGCAACAAAATAACATGAAAATATTTCTGTAGCCAACATTGTAGGCTGGCTAACGAATATCCATCCATTCTCATGCCTACTTCTTGTAAGGAATCAGGAAAAGTCTAGTACTCACATAGTCTGGCAAAGTAATATGAATGGAAGTTTATAGAAATAGGAAAATAGCATGAATATAAGTGGAAGTTTATCTTTCCTGACAAAAAGGATAGATGTAAAACTTCCTCTTGCATTTGTACTCCCCTTTCTACAGGACACTTTCCATCCTCTACCTGATACATGACCTTCTAATATGTAGTTATGTAAGCTAGGTGAAGGTACCCATGTTAAACTGCATATTAATATTAGTAAAGCTTAATTTCTTTCTTGGATTAAAACACGTAGATACAAATTTGAACATATTCTGCCCACACCCAGTGAACTATGCTGAGCACTCCTAAGAGCTCACACATCTCACTTTCAAAGTCACTATTTAAATAATACAAGGGCTAGATATGCTTAATAAAACCCTGGCAACAATCCCGTGACTTAAAATTACCCACATTTCAGAGACAAGCTTCAAACAGGTTAAGGGACCTGCCCCCAAACAATACATGAACAGGATGATTATCAATGATTTTTTATGGATAATACTGACTAGAGAGTATTTTTATGGGATAAAAGCACATTTATTCCATTTGCCAAACTGTACTAAACATACATACATTTAAACCACAAAAAGAATATGTTGATTATTTAAGGCAGAAATAATAAACAGCCACATTTTTATATGAAAACTTCCATGAGTTAACAATACTGCACGTTTATATGCTCTGCTCCATTATATTGAATTTGATACGTAGCAATTTCAGAAAGACCTATTTTAGTTACTATCGAAAGACCTTTTTTAAAAAACATTTAAGAAAACTGTGTCCCTTGGCACTGATCATAATAGGTTAGTACTTCAACAAACCTTTACTCATTCCATTTTGTCACTGAAGAATTCATAACTGAGTAGGGAGGCATAAATAACTATCATTACATAATGTGATGAGAATGATAAAATATGCTCCTACACTGTGCTATTGGATCACACAGTAGAAACTCAAGTCAACAGGGGTACACCCGGGTGGCTTCCGCGGTTAAGCGTCTGGCTCTTGATTTTGGCTCAGGTCATGATCTCACGGTTCATGAGATGGAGCCCTGTGTTGGGCTCTGCACTGACAGTGTAAGCCTGCTTGGGATTTTCCCTCTCCCTCACTCTCTGCCCCTCCCCACCTCTCTCTCTCAAAATAAATAAATAAGCATCAAAAAAAAAAAAAAAAACCCAGAAAGAAAGTGATGTCAACAAATACTTCACAAGTTCATTCAAGCTAGACCTCTGAAGGATGAGCCTGTTTCCCACCAAAGCTTGGCAAAACTATAGAAAATCTGATACTTCTAATGCCTACCCAAATGGATGTCTGACTTAATCTGGATCATTTCTGAGGGAAAACCAGGAACAAAGACAGGTCTGAAGCTCCTGAAAGTCTCAGTCTTGTGACTAAAGTCAGAGGCTAAAGATAGATATAGAGATGGCAGACAGCAGCAATTCTTAAACTTTTTGGTTTCAGGACTTCTTTACATTTGTAGAAATTGAGGACTCCCAATTGTTTATGTGGGTATAACTACTGATATTTACTATATTAGAAATTAAAACAGAAATTAATTATTAAATTAATACAATACTTATTAGTTCTTTTTAAAACTTTACATGTTAATGTATCTCTGTAACAACTATATTTTCCAAAGAAAAATAGCGAGAAGAGTGACACTGTTTCACATTTTTGCAAATTCTTTAATGTCTAGCTGAATATAAAATGGCTGGATTCTCACATCTGCTACTGTGTTCAATCTGTTGTGATGTGTTGTTTTGGTCAAAGTAATGAAAATCTATCACACAGATACATGGTTGGAAAAGAGAATTTTAAAATCCTTTTCAGACCATTGTGGATATTCTTCTTTGGTACTATACCAAAACTCACAAGTGGTGGTTTCTTAAAGGTTAGTTGCTATGTAGAATCTGAAACCACATTGATGAACTCTTCAAATTCTGTTATATTAAAATCCATCGATCCATCCTGCACTTTGAAAGGAATTTTTGTCTATGCATAATTTTGAAACATTATCCACTGGTCATTTGGAAAACAGATTCCCTGACAATGTTGACATGTTTCATTATATAATATTATGGAAAGAGCCCAAATGTCCATCAACTGATGAATGGATAAAGAAATTGTGGTTTATATACACAATGGAATACTACGTGGCAATGAGAAAGAAAATAATATTTCTTAATATCATCACCTATTTTTTCAGAAATGTTTTTTAAGTATCGGGAAAATCTCAAGTTCAAAGTGGCAGATAGGAGTCTTCCAAAATTCTAATTTTTGCTTGAAAGCTCTAATTGTATCACTGACAACAAATACTGTCAGTTGTTTCCCTTGAGGTGATAGTATAATTTTGTTCCTTTTTGAGAAAATATGTACCAAATAACCAAGTCTGAATAACCAGTTTGTCAGTCATTCTTTCAAGTAAAAATGGTGTTCCCTTACGCAGACCCCTAGCCAATCTTACAACCCAAACAATAGAGCAAGTCCTTTTTTTTTTTTTGAGATAATGGTAATGCCTACATGAGCAGCAGAAGTGTTTCAGGCAGGGGCGCCTGGGTGGCGCAGTCGGTTAAGCGTCCGACTTCAGCCAGGTCACGATCTCGCGGTCCGTGAGTTTGAGCCCCGCGTCAGGCTCTGGGCTGATGGCTCGGAGCCTGGAGCCTGTTTCCGATTCTGTGTCTCCCTCTCTCTCTGCCCCTCCCCTGTTCATGCTCTGTCTCTCTCTGTCCCAAAAATAAATTAAAAAACGTTGAAAAAAAAAAATTTAAGAAGTGTTTCAGGCAAACTTCCTAACACAGAATAGTAGAATGTGCACTCCAAGATTAAAATTTAATAAAATGAATAATTTTTACTGTTTCATAAAGACATTCTTAAATGACACTGGTTTTCTTCCCCCCCCCCTTTTTTTTTAAACTGAGTCTGCATGGCCATGAAGAATACAATGACTCTTACTAACAATTTGGTGCCACTACCTTGATTCATATGTTGGCATCCACAGGTTTTACCCACTATTTCTCTTGCCCAATCTGTGCAAATATCAACATAGTGAAAAAAGCAAATAAAGTCTTAGTATTATTATGAAAATGTCCTTTACTTCACAAACCAAATAAACTATATCATGGACCTCCAGAGACCACACTTTGAGAAGAGATAGCAAGAGGATTAGCATCAAGGCAGATGTTTATTCACTTATTCCACTATATTATTTATTTTGCTAAGGGTGCGGGACCCTGGGCCTTGGTATTAGGATCAACTTGGTGATAAAGCAGTCCCTACCCTCTAAAAGAGGTAGACCCAGGACTGAAACTAATGGAAATTGAGAGTAGGAGTTCCTCACAATATATATTGTTTACATATTCAAATTAGAAGTTTGGATAGATGTGATTTTATACTATTACATAATAAATACTACCAGAAATCAATGGCAATTAAATGTCTACTGGTTACTTTTAAAAACTTTTTACTGTACATCTTCAAAGACCTTAATTTTAGTATTGAAGTCAACCATAAAAGCTTCCAAGGAATTAGATGGGGATACAGTAGAGCAAACATAATGCTTTTACTTTTTTTAAGTTTAACTTAAAAAAACTACCATTTGTAACAGCTTTAAAAATATGAAACACATGGGCATAAACTGGACTAATGTGTGGAATACTTGCACACTGAAAACTATAAAACATTGGTAGGAGAAATTTAAAAGGACCTGAAAAGTGGAGAGATAAACTGTGCTCATGAATTTAAGGACTCAGCATTGATAAGTCATTAACTCTCCCTAAACTGAACTGCAGATTCAGTACAATCTCAATCAGAAATTGACAAGCTGATTCTAAAATGTGCATATATGAAATTGCAAAGGGTTTAGAATAGCCAAGATAATTATGAAATAGAACAAAGTTGCAAGACTAATACTTTATGATTTTATGACAACATAAACAATACTAGTCAAGACAGGATGGTATTGTATAAAGGTACACAAAAAGATCATTGGAACAGAACAGTCTGGAAATTGACCTACACATATACAATTCATTAATTTTCAACAAAAGTGTAAAGGCAATTCAGAGTAGAAAGGATAATCTTTTCAACAAGTGGTTCTGGGATGAATGGATATCCATATGCTAAGAAAGAAAAAGCAACAACCAAAAAAATAAAGATACAAAAAAATCTCTGATCCATAGCTTGCAACAAATAAAACTATAAACCTTCTAATGAAAACATATGAGGAAGCTTTTGGAATCTTGGGTTAGACAAAGATTTCTTACATAAAACACCAAAAGCAAGATCTTGTGAATTAAAAATATCCCATACTTATCTATTTCTATTTGTACTGTCACCAATCTGGTCTCAACCAATCATGTTTTGCCCAGACTACTTTTTCTTTTCCATTCCTTCCTACTTCTACCCCCGCCCTGTCCAACCACCTTCACAAAAGTGATCTTTTCAAAGACATATCTGATCATATCATTTCCTTGCTTAAAACTCTCCTTCAGAGAACATGGTCTTCAAAGGCTTCATGTTGTACTATTCATCCCCCTTACTGGGGAATGACTTATTCCTCGAATATGTCAAACTCCTCTAAGTTGGCAACCATTGTTGTTCTTTCAGCATAAACTGCTTCCTCCTCACTCCTTCACTGTCCTAAGGGCTAATCCACATTCACCTTTCAGATCTCTTCATAAATGTCACTTCTAAAGAGAGGCTTCATATGACCCCCCAATCCTAAGCTTACACCCCAAGGCCTTTATACTTGCTACTTCCTTTGCCAATGGAAGCTCTTACCCCATATCTTTCTATGGATCATTCCTTGATACTTCACCTTCTCCAAAACAACTTTCATGACCATTTTAAACACTCTCCTTCTATCATTCTTTAACTTCTCACCTTGCTTTATTTTCTTATCAAATATGAAATTATACTCTTTTTTTTTTAAGTTTATTTATTTGGAGGGGTGAGGTGCAGAGAGAGAGAATCCCAAGTAGGCTCCACGCTGTCAACACAGAGCCCAATGTGGAGCTCGAACTCACAAACCTTGAGATCATGACCTGAGTCGAAATCAAGAGCTGGATGCTTAACTGACTGAGCCACCCAGGCACCCCAAAAGTATATTCTTTAATTACTCATTTATTTGTAATCACTCTACCATTTTAGAATGTGAGTTGCCCAAGGACAGAGCTGTATCTTGCTCACTACTCTATCCAAATAACCCGGCATACAGTAGTGGTACAGGACTATCTGGACTTCACAACATGTATGAATTCAGGAGCTCAGTCTTGAAGAGAGATACACAAATGAATAGCTGTAATACAGAATATGGGAAATGAATGAGAAGCACAAAGGATAGAGTGATGGTATTTACTTTGGTGGCCCAGAAGAGATCCTCATATAGAAGGAGGCACTTGAGTTAGATCTTAAGAGATGTCTAGGAATGTATCCACTGGAAGCTGTAGGTGGAGGGCCTGCATGTACAGTCATAAAGGAAAGGAAGAGAAGGCATGTGAAGGGAACTGTAAATATCTGAGAAAGAAAGACATTTGCACAGGATTCATTGAGGGACTACTCATAACATTTCACTTGCTTGAAATATTCCTTTGCCATTTCTATGTCTCAATTCTACCAAAGCAGTAATATATAAATTCAAATGCTATTACCTCCATGAAACCTTTCCTTGTGTTTTCTTTCTCCCATATTCCATATTACAGTCCTTACTACCCTATTTTATGGCTATTGATTATTGTACATGTATTATTGCCCTTTACACAGCTTTAAGTCTAAATAGCAAAAAGAAACTAAAAATTAAATCAGAAAGATAAATGGTTAATTTTAGAATTGATGGTGGTGGTAGTGGAAAGAAGATATGTATTATTAAGTTTTAAGTGATCACCACTAAATCACAGATTGGGAAATGGGAATCTATTTGAAACCTTGTATCAGATGAAGAAACAGTGGACAAATTTTTCTTGAGGGAGTAGACCTGTTTACTCAACAGGTTTAGATTTTCTTCCTTATCCCCAAATTTTAATCACTTACTTAAATCACTTGTTAATACTTGTTACTATTCTCTTACACTCATTCCTTCATATATTTTAAAACTAGAACTGTAGGCACGATGAGAGTTAACTATTACATAGATTCATACTGATAAAAATTTATTTTAAGAATGTTACATTAAGGGGGTGCCTAGGTGGCTCAGTTGGTTGAGCGTCTGACTCTTGGTTCGGGCTCAGGTCATGATCTCATGGTTTCATAGGTTTGAGCTCTGCACTGGGCTCCATGCTATCTCTCTAAAAATAAAGAAACTTAAAAAAAGAAACAAAGAAAGAAAAAGAATGCTGCATTAAGTTTCAGCAATTTAAGTATTTTATATACAACGTTCCTTTAAGAAGACTTAGCATGTAATTTTAATAAACCAAATAGATAAAGCCATTTCATTGTTTATTTTTCCTCATAAACTTTTCCACTAAGCTCTCTAAAGAACTTTCAGTTGTTAATAGTTGAAGCATAAAATTATCTCTTTGTTTTAATGCTTCTTTATTCATTTTGTTTCTTTTTTTTACAGCTTAAAGATTATTCATTATCATAAACTACAATAGTTCACTTAGGGACTTATTTATCAGGAACCAGAAGATATTGATGCCACAACAGTTTTCTTCTAGGATATACATTTAGTATATAATAGACACCAAGGATTGGATTTTGTTTAAAACTAAATAAACTGAAAAGAGAATCTATGTGACAAACTAATATTCTTTTAAAAATAAACCAACTCATTATAGGAAACAAAGCAAAATAAGATAAAATAAACTGATTTATATGCAGTAATTGTTTTAAAATGTTTCACGTGTACCAGTCAGAAATTAACTATGGTCTGGCCATAGATATAATTATTTTGGAGTCTTATCTTTTGTTACTTTATGTTTAAACCTAACAGAATAATTTGTGTGCAACGTTAATAGTTTTATACTGTTATAGCCCAAAATGAAATAAATTAGACAATAGAAAGAAGTAGACTCAGAAATACCACTTAGTAGTAACTGCGATTTTCTTAACCACATACATTTTCCATCCATATTTCTGAAAGTGTATGTATATATACATTTTCAAACTGTATCTTTGTAATAATACAAAAGGAAAAAAGTTAAACAGTTTAAAGGATCTTTAAATTACAGGATAATTTCATCCCAATTACAAAATACCTGGAGAGGTATTTTGGACCATTTATACTCCTCTTCTACATTTTTAATATTTTGTAAACTTATTTTTTCCTTTCCTCCCCCCCCCCCCCCACTATAGACACTCCCTTTAGGCAACAGTACATCAACAATCCTCCCACGTTCAAAGTCGGCTACATCTGTTGCTCTTTTCTATTGTTGAAAATTCCTGCCTTAATCCTATTTGACTTCATTCATGCAAAGGTCATCCTGAATTCAACAAATGGAGAAGCTATGGCAAAGCACACTGTTGAACATGGCTGAGAAAATGCCTTGTGGAACATGTAACTGATGTGCTCGCCCTGTCTCAAAAGTACCTGATATATATCATGTAGGCCTCCAAACTTAAAGCCTACAATCTCAAAATGTGTTATATTCATTATTACCATATTTGCTAAACATTCTAGTAATTATAATAATGATCCTGATTCTTGGTAGTGTGCTGCTGTTTCCTTTTTCCTAAACCAGTTGAATGTTCATATTACTAGTTGTGCCTACCTTATCGGCATGAATTAAATCAGAGGATCTACTCTAACCCTATTATCACCATTAGCATTTGGCAAATGTCACCTTTTTTTTTCATCCACAGAATGGCATCTCTTATTCTTCAATTTTCAAAATCTGCTAATGAAACTAAATTATCATATTCATTAAAAAATAAGTTCCCAATTCCAATAAGCAGCAACATAGATGGGTTTTATTATGCCTCATCTTAACAGACGCTGATTATGAACTATAGCTATAATATATTATGCCATTGGCCTTTTTCTCTATGCTAAATACAGCTCAAATCTATAATTTACTGCCATCCATATATATATGACCAAAACTAGGAGACATTAACAGGAAGATTAAAGTAAGCGCTAAAATAAACTCGAGTAAAAGAAAGATTTATGAGGTGGAGATAATTATTTTTAATATGCTCATAACTCACCATGACTAAAATATGGGAACACTTACTCACACATGCTTATGTCCAAGTTAAAAAAGATGCCTGCCAACTTAAGAAAAACCAAGCTCAATTAGTTTCAAGCAATCAAGGAAAAGGCCACTGTTATTCTTATGGCTTAATAAGGAAAAGACATCTTGTCTTTAATATACTATGCTGTTGGCCTTAAATGAGATTTTTAGTGTAAGGTAAAACTGAATACAAGATTAAAAAATATTATTTAGCTACTTACATATAAATTTAAAAGCTGTTAATGATAACTTGTCACTGTTTTATAATATAAAATTATCTAATACAAAAGATACATATTCTAAGAAGATATTTTAATGCAGTTTTGTGTTGACAGCAAAATGTAGGAGTATAAATATAAACAAACTGTTGACATTATGTCAAGCTCATAAATCCATTTTTACTATAGTTTCTCAAATTCTCATAGACAAACTCTAAATAAAAGTCAAAGGATGTAAAAAAAATACAAAAACTTCATTTTTAAGATAGCACTTAAAAAAAATTTTTTTAATGTTTATTTACTTTTGAGAGAGAGGGCAAGCAGTGAAGGGGCAGACAGAGACAGAGACACAGAATCTGAAACAGGCTCCAAGCTGTCAGCACAGAGCCTGATGTGGGGCTCAGACCCACGAGCTGTGAGATCAGGACCTGAAGCTTAACCAACTGAGCCACCCAGGCGCCCCAGCCCTTTTTTTTTTAAACCTGTGTGTAGCTTAGTTTTATTCGTTGAAGTATGTTTCCTCAACAATGCAATTTTAGGCTAAATACTTAGCCTTCATTTTCTTTCTTTTCTTGCTTTGTTTTTCAAGTAGGCTTCCTGCCAAGCGCAGAGCCCAACATGGGGCTTGAATTCACAACCCTGAGATCAAGACTTGAGCTGAGATCAAGACTTGAGCTGAGATCAAGAGTTGGGTGTGGGGCACCTGGTTGGCTCAGTTGATTAAGTGTCCAACTTCGACTCAGATCATGATCTCACGGTTCATGGGTCCAAGCCCTGCTTGGAGCCTGTCAGCACAGAGCCTGGAGACTGCTTCATATACTGTGTCTCTCTCTCTCTCTCTCTGCCCCTCCCTCGCTCTCGCTCATGCTCTCTCTCTCTCTCTCTCTCAAATAAACATTAAAAAAAAATTAAAAAAAAAAAAGAGAATCGTGTGCTTAACTGACTGAGCTACGTAGGTACCCCTCTTTTTTTTAAGTAAGCTCTATGCCCAAAATGGGGCTGGAACTCATGGCCCCGAGATCAAGAGTCATGTGCTCTACTAACTGAGCCAGCCAGGTGCCCCTTAGCCCTCATTTCCTATTTGTTTTATATTAGTAGTTTCTTGTCAGACTGCGACTTTTCTGTTCTCTTAAGCTTTTTAGTCGAGTAGTTAATGCAATTAAATGTATTAGCAATGTTTACTAGTTAAAGGAGGCTTTTTACAAATTCGAATTTTGTAAAAAAAAAAAAAGACTCCTTTTAGTAAGTACTCAGTAAATTTGTTTATAAATTTGTATTTGCCTGAGATGTGGCAAACTTATACTAGAAAGTATGTGATATAATGAATGGCCTGATATTTGCCTTAGTTTTTTTATTTTTAAAAAGGGAAAAACAACACCTACCCTACATACTTCATGGTTTTGCAGAGAATAAAATAAATCATGCATATTTAAATTTTCTGGAAACTATTAAGCACTTTATAAATGTAAGGAATTGTTATGCAAAGAGAACTTCTATCAACTGGCCAATAGGTATATTTCTTTGACGTAACGTTTAGCTCATATGGAAATAGACTAAAATAAAACAAAGTGAAATGGTGTATGTCGAAGAGTCTTAAACTTCTTCATTCCACGATTTTCTTAAGTCCTTTTATGATCCTAGAAGGGCGGGGGGGGGGTACCATCATCATCAGGATTCTTCCAAGTGGTTTCAGCATGGAACTCCAGCATGTATGAATGTAAAATATTTGTGAGAGAACAAGTAAGTGGCAGGGGTTCTTTCTCCACACCTGATGTTACCTGCTGTCACCTGATTTAGACATAATCTCTAAATTCACACCCCAAAATTTCTAGTAAGGGAATGTGCTTTCATATCCTACCTGAGTGAGAGACCACAAACAACAAATCTGGATGCAAAGGCAGAGAGAAGACACTAGAAAATTACAAAATGTTTATGTTATGTATTTCCCTATTAAAATACATCATGTATCTTAAAGAACTATTGGAGCCAGCTTTATTTTCTCCACATGGGACTTGACAACAGCCCTTGTCTAAAAATATGCTTATCCCTGCCCCACGGCTCAGTCCTCCGTGCCCTTATTCTCTATGTTATCCTGAAGTAGGGACAAACTCTCAGCTCCTAAGTTCGTGATGAAATATCTTCAGGGTAAAGTTCACAATCAATGACTTTTCCCCTGGAAGTCTCAACAGGCCAGGACTTCCTAATCACTCTGAGCCCAGGCATCCTTGAAGGTTTAAGGGTCATTTTCTTAGAGTTTGTATTTTTGTTTCTTACATAGATTTTAATTTTAATTGCCATACTTCACAAAATCTACCACTTTGCTAATTCCTTAAAAAGGCAAGACCAATGTCACTGTTAATCCTGACGTCTATGTGTAGATGAGTGTTTCAGATGGAAGAAGGGAAGAAGAAAGGATGGAAGGAGAAACTAAAACTTGTCTAAAACTGAATTTATTTTCTTAAATACAAACTTACTCTTCTTATATTCTCTTTCTCTATTGAAAGCAGGACCAGGATGGCTTTCCTTCCCCCTATTTTCCTACATTCCTTCCATCCTTCCTTTCCATTCATTCATCCAGTCATTTATCCAGCCACCTACCTGACAAATATCTACTGAGCACATGCTACATGCTAAGCATCCATGCTAGCTTCTAAGAACACAGAAATGAAGAAGTCCCTGATCTCATGGAGTTTACAGAGTAGTAGGGAAAAAAACAATAAACTAATAAAATATATAGGTAGAGGAGGCTCAGTCGGTTAAGCATCCAAATGTCTATTTCAGCTCAGGTCATGATCTCACAGTTGGTAAGACCTTGGGCTCTGTGCTGTCAGTGCAGTGTCTGCTTGAGATTTACTCTCTCCCTCTCTGCCTCTCCCCTGCTCACATTCTCCCTCAAAATAAATAAACTTTAATAAACAGATGAATAAATAAATGAATAAAAAAAGTATATAAGTAGAAGACAGTAATTAATGAAAGGAGGGTGGTTAATATAGGGTCATCAGGGAAGCCTTCTTTATTTTTTTTTTCAATATATAAAGTTTATTGTCAAATTGGTTTCCATACAACACCCAGTGCTCATCCCAAAAGGTGCCCTCCTCAGTACCCATCACCCACCCCCCCCCCCCCACCCCCCATCAACCCTCAGTTTGTTCTCAGTTTTTAAGAGTCTCTTATGCTTTGGCTCTCTCCCACTCTAACCTCCTTTTTTTTTTTTTTTTCCTTTCCTTCTCCCATGGGTTTCTGTTAAGTTTCTCAGGATCCACCTAAGAGTGAAACCATATGGTATCTGTCTTTCTCTGTATGACTTATTTCACTTAGCATAACACTCTCCAGTTCCATCCGTGTTGCTACAAAGGGCCATATTTCATTTTTTCTTATTGCCACGTAGTACTCCATTGTGTATATAAACCACAATTTCTTCATCCATTCATCAGCTGATGGACATTTAGGCTCTTTCCATAATTTGGCGATTGTTGAGAGTGCTGCTACAAACATTAGGGTACAAGTGCCCCTATGCATCAGTACTCCTGTAGGGGAAGGCCTCTTTAAAGAGGTAACACTGAAAAAAGATCTGAATGAAATGAGAAAATGAACCATGAGAAAATCTGGGAAATGATGCTCCAGATCGAGTGAAAAACAAATGTAAAGGTCCTAAGGCTACAATGAGGTGGGCATGTTTGAGGACCAGAAGACCAGCATGCCTCTAACAGAATTAAAAAGGCACTGGGTGGTAGGAAACAAGGTTGGAGACAAAGACAAAAACCAGATCACATAGGGCCTCATAGGCAATGGTAATTTTATTCTGTAATGGGAGGCCACTGGTGGGTTTTGAACAAGGCAGTAGACATAATCTGATTAATGATTTTAAAAGATCATCCTAGGGAGACTTCTAGTTCCAAAAAATATTCTGGAGAACTTTACATGGCAAAATAATCAGATCCTGCACAAAATATAAATTTTTATTGAATTGCTGGGTACAAAAAGTTTTTTCATATAAAGGAAAACCTGAGCTTTTGTGAAAGAAGAGGGTTTTCCAAGGGCAGAAATATGCTTTTGTTTTGAGTATATCTGTGTGTGTTATCTTTCATAGTAAGTAAGTAGTTTTTTAAATTGGCATACTCCTACAACCAAGAGACTCCATTCCTAGGAATATTTTTAACACAGTGGTTTTTATCCTGGCTAACCATTGAAATCATCTGGACGATTAAAAAACAAAATCAAACAAAACAATACTGATATCCAATTCTACTTCTACAGATTCTAATTTAGTGGGTTTATGTAGGGTCCAAGCATTGTTTTTTGTTTTGTTTTGTTTTGTTTTGTTTTGTTTTTAAGTTTCCCAGCTAACACTGAGATCCATTACCCCAAGAAAACCCTTTTGCATGTATATCAAGAGATAGAAAGAATATTCACAGCAATATCATTTCTAATGGCTGAAATTTGCGGAAAAATTCTTATCTTATCGTCAGGAGAATGGATAAATTATGGTAAGCTCCATGTAATGGATTATATATTAGTGAAAATGAATAAACTACAACTATACACAACACAGGTAAATCTTAGAAACATAATATTGAGTAAATAGAGAAGTCTATTAAAAGGATAACGCAGGGGTGCCTGGGTGGCTCAGTCGGTTAAACATCTGACTTTGGCTCAGGTCATGATCTCATGGTTCCTGAGTTTGAGTCCCATGCTGAGCTCTGTGCTGACAGCTCAGAGCCTTGAGCCTGCTTCGGATTCTGTGTCTGCCTCTCACTCTGGCCTCCCACGCTTGCACTCTCTCTCTCTCACTCTCCTTCTCTCTCTCAAAAATGATTAAACATTAAAAAAAAAAAAGGATAGGGGCACCTCGGTGGCTGTGTCGGTTAAGTGTGTGACTTCAGCTCAGGTCACGATCTCAGGGTTTGTGAGTTGGAGCCCCTTGTTGGGCTCTGTACTGACAGCTCGAAGCCTGGAGCCTGCTTTGGATTCTGTGTCTCCCTCTCTGTCTGCCCCTCCCCCACTTGTGCACGCTCTCTCTCTCTCTCTTTCTCAAAAATAAGTAAACATTAAACAAAATTAAAAAAAAGGATAATGCATTTGTACAAAGATCAAAAATAAGGAAAATCAAATAACATACTTAGGTATATAGGATAGTGTCATTTTTATAAAGCTTGAAATAAACATTGTTTATGGGTTCACATGTATAAGAGAATGGTTAGTAGCTATGTGTTTGGGGGAAGGGAGGAAGATCACAGGCAGAGGAATAGACAGAAGCATTATAGATAGAATTGACATTATTGTTACTTCTTTACACTGGATAGTATTCACTTTGTTGTTAGGATCCATAACTTACATATGTACTTCATATGTTATTTTGCATAAATAAAATATAAAATAACAACAATTTTTAAAAGATTTTACTATGTAGAAAATAGACTCTGGATAGGGTATATAAGTAGAAGCAGAGAGGAAGTTGGGAGGCCACTGAAGTAGTCCAGGAGAGAAATGATGGAGACTATGCCACAGTGGAATGGGGGGAGATGAGAAGGAATCAGATTTAGAAAACATTTTGAAGAACTTATATATAGCTTATATAATTTCTATTTAACTTGTTGTATAGGAAAAGGAGAAAATATGGGCTCCTAAGTTTTCTGCCTAAACAACTGGGTTAATGGCACTGCTATTTATTGAGACATGGGGAAAATGAGGGGAATAGCAAGTTTGGGAAGAAAATGAGTTCAATTTTGCACAAGGAGAGATGTTGAGCAGATAACAAATCAGGGAAAAGCTAAAGCCAGAGAGACACTGGGATATATTACTATATAGATAGCATTTTAAATCACATGATTAGATTTGATTGCATTATAGTATATCCTGGGGCACCTGGGTGGCTCAGTCGGTTGAACATCTGAATCTTGATTTTGGCTCCAGTCATGATCTCATGGCTCGTGGGATCAATGCCTGCACTGACAGTGTTGAGTCTGCTTGGGATTCTCTCTCTCCCTTTCTCTCTCTCTCTCAAAATAAATAAATAAATTTTAAAAATAGTGTGTTTCCTTTGGAAGGCCTTTTGAAAATGACTATCAAAAGTAGAAAGGCATTTACCCTTTGACTCACTTCAGAAAATGTATCAAACATATATAAAGTAATCTGTAATCTGTGTACAAATCATTCATTGCAGCATTGCTTGTAATAACAAAAGACTGGAAATAACACAATGGATGGGTAATTGGCTAAATAAATTATGGTATATTTACATACTGGAATAGACATGTAAAACATAATGAAGAAGCTTTCCATATAACAAAATGAGAAGTTTTCTAGGATATACTATTATTTTTAATGTTTTTAATGTTTATTTATTTTTGAGAGAGAGAGAACGAGAGAGAGAGAGAGAGCAAGAGCACGAGCAGGGGAGAGGCAGAGAGAACGAGGGAGGCACAGAATCCGAAGCAGGCTCCAGGGTCTGAGCTGTCAGCACAGAGCCCTATGTGGGGCTTGAACTTAACAAACTGTGAGATCACGACCTGAGCTGAGTTGGAGGCTTAATCAACTGAGCCACCCAGGCACCCCAGCATATACTATTAAATGAAAAGAGCAAAATTCAGGGGCAGGAAAGTGTTTATAGGATGTTACCTTTGGGGCCAGAAAAAAAGGAATAAAAATAAACATTTAGTTTTGCTTCTGCCTGTGTAAAACCACTGGAAAATACACAAAAAAACTAATAAAAGTGGTTTATTTTTAGAAATCTCAGGTGGAGGAGGTACAATACGGTAAACTGGGATGGAGTGGTATGAAGACTTCCCAACGTGTATCTTTTTATATCATTTTGATTTTTGAGCCATGTCAATATATTATCTGGCTAAAGCAATTCTACTAACACATTTTTTTAAGAGGAAAAAGTAGTCAGCTACATTAAATACTGCTAAAGGGATCAATAAGAAAAGGACTGAAATTGACCAGTGCATTTGGCAAGATGGAAGTGACCTCCACCAGGGAGGTTTCAAAGAACAGAAGTAGAAAGAAGAGCCTGTTTGAAGTAGACTGAAAAAACTAATGATGAATATAGACAACTCTTTCAGTAGAAGGCAGAGAAATGCAAATGTAACAAAAGGGACATGTGGTGTCTAGAAAGTTTTGTTTGGAGCTATGTTGTAGAACATTTGTACACTAAGTGAGGTGATCAGGTACAGTGTAAGATACTGAGGGGAATGGTAAAATCAGGATCAAACCCCTTGAGTAGACCAGGGGGATGGGTCTAATATACAAGGTGACAGGTGGTCTTTGGATTAAAGCAGGAACAGAAAACGGTAAGGCAGAATGTGAGGTTACAAATCATGTCTCCCTTCTCTTAACACACATATAACATGCATACATTCTAACTTTAATGGCCTTCTACCACACATGGTTTTATGTGAAAATCATTACTGTCATCCATGCGATCCATGACCTGAGCAGCATCTACCTCTCCAAACCTGTAATAACATCACTCTCTCCTTGCCCACTACATTCCAGTTACATGGGCTTTGTTTCCATTCTTTAAACATAACAAGTTACTTCTTGATTCAGAGCCTTCATACATGCTGTCTAAAGTTCATCTCTCCTACCATTCCTATTAATGTTTTCTTACTATCTCTTAATAGGTCTACTATCAAACTCTCATAGTTCTTTTTCTCCAAAGCATTTACCATGATTTTTATGTATGTACCTCTGGGTTCACTGTGTAGTACCTCTGGAAGGCAGAAACCATGTCTGTTATTATACCCACTATCTAACATAATGCCTGGCACACTGTGGATGCTCAATAAATATATTTAATATACATATATTTTTTAATTGTGGTAAAAAGAAAATATTAAATTTACCAGCTTAACCATTTTTACTTGTACAGTTCAGTAATCAGTAATTATTTCGTAAGTGAGTAAAATGAGCAATCTAACCAGTTGCCCAAGCTAGAAACTACCAAATCATCCTTGATTCTCATTCTTCCCTTTTCTCCCACAGATCCTCTTCTTTAGTCTTGTCAATTCTAACTTTACAGTTTTATTCATCCTTCCATTCTATCTTCACTGCTTTGCTCAATGGTTCAGGCCTCATGATTTCTGATCTGGGTTGTTATAAAAGTCTCCTATGTACATCCCTGTCTTCAGGTTCTTTGGTCTCTGTTTTTCACATATGGTCTTCAAAGTTCTCATTTTACTGAAATTTAGCCATGTCTTTCCTTTATCACATAGAAACTAAAGGTGTGCATGGTTGAACCTGGAAATCAACCGAGTGAGCAATGGTTCTCCTTACAATCTTGGAGCCAAGATCTATCAAGGAAGGTCACTGGAGCCTCAGGTAAAAAAATGCCAAAAATCACCAGGAACTGCGGAAGCTGAAGACAAGGAAAGCAGTGGGGATAAGGCAATGAAGACTGAATGTTAAGAAAGACGCGGTGGAAATGCTATTAATTCTGCTACAGGAAGGGGTCTCTTGCTCAGGATTCATTATGCTTCTATAACCACTACTATTATTATTATGATTATTAACAAGATAAACAATACATACAGTAAAACCCACCCTTTCAATGTTCTGTAAAGTGACAAATGCATACAATTGCGCAACCTCCACAACTGTATACAGCACCATTCCATTACCCATCCCTCCCAAATTCCTATGCATTCCCTTACCTTCTGACAATTACTGGTGAATTTCTGTCTCTACAGTTTGCCTTTTCTAAAATGCTACAAAAGTGAAATAATATAGAAAGTAGCCTTCTGACTCTGGCTTCTTTCACTTGGCATAATGCATTTGAGATACATCCATGCAGTTGGGCATATGACAGCCTTTTAGTAGTATCATTTAGCTTTTCCTTCTTTTAGAGGTATTGGGAAGCTAAGAATTAGGGTAAGACTACTTCTTTTTTTAAGATTTTATTTTTAAGTAATTTTATACACCCACCATGGGGGGTCAAATTTATAACCCCAAGATCAAGAGTCACACGTTCTACTGAATGAACCAGCCAGGTGCCCTGTAAGACTACTGTTTATGTTTCCCTTCAGAGTAAATAAAAGCTTGACTTCAGAGTACCTGGTTTCAAGAGACTGCTACTAGTATCCTAATGTCTACACAATAATAATTTCTAGCAATCATACCTCCAAATGTTCACAACCTGATCCCATTTTTATGCCCAGGTACTCTACTCATCTATTCCACTTACAATCACACTAGTAGTGCTCACGGTCTCTTGAACTAGGCACTTTCATCCTTCAAAGCTTTTGCCCATCTTTCCTTTTGAAATGCCCTCCTCCTTTCTTTGCTCATTTAGTGAACTCCAATTGTCCTTTTACCACTCAGATAAGTTATGATCTCTGCTGTCCAACTCATTACCACTACACTACACCCACACTCGTACACACAAACACAAACCCACAAAATTTTCCAGTTCCTAAACTCTAAAAAAGAGAGTTTAGAGAAGATGTAGTGAAGTACACATAATACTCTCATTAATATTCTGATAGTACTCTAGTCTATTTCTATTACAGCCCTAATTATACTGTATCATACTTTTTATGTGCCTGCCATATTGGGTAGGTTGTGAGGTTGTTGAAGACAAAGACTTTGTCTTAGTCATGGTTTTCCTCCTGGTTCATAGTAGAGCACATTGCATAGAATGTGGTCTACATAATAAGTGCATGAAATAACACATGAGGAGAGGCATATCCCAGATGTCTTTAAAGATGTCCTAGGTATTTAGTGGACACTGTCTTCCCCAACTGTCCCCAACACAAACTTTGAGAGACATTCCCATAGAATACTTCTTTCTTAGAAAAAGAAATATAATTATCTATTTTTTCTGTTTCATCCAGTTTTCAATTGGTTTATTTCTCACTTAAGGAAAATCAATTATCATTATCATTAACAAATATTTACTTGAAATATACTACTTGTCTTGGCAAATTTTAAGGTAAGTAAAATAATTTAAAAACATTTTTTTTAATGTTTATTCACTTTTTGAGAGACAGAGACAGAGACAGAGTGTGAGCAGGGCAGGGGCAAAGAGAAAGGGAAACACAGAATCCGAAGCAGGCTCCAGGCTCTGAACTGTCAGCACAGAGCCTGACGTGGGGCTTGAACCCACAAACCCTGAGATCATGACCTGAGCCGGTCAGACACTTAACCGACTGAGCCACCCAGGCGCCCCTAGTAGGAGAAATACTTTACTTTTACTTCATGTTCAGTCCATGTTAAGAGTAACAATGAATATTGCTGAACTGCTTCCTATAGCATTCTACATGACTAGTGTCTCTAACCCTTTGTCAAAAGAGGTTAACTCCTGCGAAGTGGTCAGATTCTATTTTATTTTATTTTATTTTATTTTTTTTTTAAATAATACCTTTTTTTTTTTTATTTATTTATTTTTGGAACAGAGAGAGACAGAGCATGAACGGGGGAGGGGCAGAGAGAGAGGGAGACACAGAATCGGAAACAGGATCCAGGCTCCGAGCCATCAGCCCAGAGCCTGACGCGGGGCTCGAACTCACGGACCGTGAGATCGTGACCTGGCTGAAGTCGGACGCTTAACCGACTGCGCCACCCAGGCGCCCCAATCAGATTCTATTTTATAGCACTTTAGCATCTCACACCCTTTAAAACATTATACAAATGTACACACGAGAGTATTTTGTACAATGAAAAGTACTTGGGTTACTAATGTTTTATATGATAAAGAGAATTTAATCATAGTATTCACAGCAAATTTTATTTTAAACTACATACTATGTACACTGAATTTTATTTTATTTTATTTATTTATTTAAAAAAATTTTTTTTTCAACGTTTTTTATTTATTTTTGGGACAGAGAGAGACAGAGCATGAACGGGGGAGGGGCAGAGAGAGAGGGAGACACAGAATCGGAAACAGGCTCCAGGCTCTGAGCCATCAGCCCAGAGCCTGACGCGGGGCTCGAACTCACGGACCGCGAGATCGTGACCTGGCTGAAGTCGGATACTTAACCGACTGCGCCACCCAGGCGCCCCATATGTACACTGAATTTTAAAAAAAAATTTGGAAAACCACACACTGTTGATTTAGTTTTTCCTTCTTTTTGAGGTGTCAGAAAGCTATGAATCAGGGTAGGACTATTTTTGATGCTTCCTTCAGAGTAAATAAAAGTTTGACTTCAGAGTACTGTAACAATGATATTTCTATCAAAAAGTATTTTTTAGAAACTTCATGAATATTTTTTATAATTTTTAAATTTTAACATACAGTATTATATTAGTTTCAGATGTACAATACAGGATTCAACAATTCCATACATCACCCAGTGCTCATCACAACAATTGCATTTCTTAATCCCCATCTCCTATTTCACCCATTCCCTCACCCACTTTCCCTCTGGTAACCATCAGTTTGTTCTCTATGATCAAAAGTCTGTTTCTTGGTTTCTCTCTCTCTTGTTTTGTTTCATAAGTTCCACATGTGAGTGAAATCATACAGTATTTGTCTTTCTCTGACTGAATTAATTTAGCATTATACTCTCTTGCTTCATCTATGGCATTGCAAATGGCAAGATTTCATTCTTTTTTATGACTAAATAATATTCCTCTGTGTGTGTGTGTGTGTGTGTGTATCACCTCTTGTTTATCCATTCATCTATCCATGGACACTTGGACTGCTTCTATAATCTAGCTATTGTAAATAATGCTGCTATAAACTTAGGGATGCATATGTGATTTCGAATTAGTGTTTCTGTATTTTTTTTCCAATATATGAAGTTTATTGTCAAATTGGTTTCCATACAACACCCAGTGCTCATCCCAAAAGGTGCCCTCCTCAATACCCATCACCCCCCCCCCCTCCGTCCCACCCCCCATCAACCCTCAGTTTGTTCTCAGTTTTTAAGAGTCTCTTATGCTTTGGGTCTCTTCCACTCTAACCTCTTTTTTTTTTCCTTCCCCTCCCCCATGGGTTTCTGTTAAGTTTCTCAGGATCCACATAAGAGTGAAACCATATGGTATCTGTCTTTCCCTGTATGGCTTATTTCACTTAGCATAACACCCTCCAGTTCCATCCACGTTGCTACAAAGGGCCACATTTCATTCTTTCTCATTGCCACGTAGTACTCCATTGTGTATATAAACCACAATTTTTTTTATCCATTCATCAGTTGGTGGACATTTAGGCTCTTTCCATAATTTGGCGATTGTTGAGAGGGCTGCTATAAACATTGGGGTACAAGTGCCCCTATGCATCAGTACTCCTGTATCCCTTGGGTAAATTCCTAGCAGTGCTATTGCTGGGTCATAGGGTAGGTCTATTTTTAATTTTTTGAGGAACCTCCACACTGTTTTCCAGAGTGGCTGCACCAGTTTGCATTCCCACCAACAGTGCAAGAGGGTTCCCGTGTCTCCACATCTTCTCCAGCATCTATAGTCTCCTGATTTGTTCATTTTGGCCACTCTGACTGGCGTGAGGTGATATCTGAGTGTGGTTTTGATTTGTATTTCCCTGATGAGGAGCGACGCTGAACATCTTTTCATGTGCCTGTTGGCCATCTGGATGTCTTCTTTAGAGAAGTGTCTATTCATGTTTTCTGCCCATTTCTTCACTGGGTTATTTGTTTTTTGGGTGTGGAGTTTGGTGAGCTCTTTATAGATTTTGGATACTAGCCCTTTGTCTGATATGTCATTTGCAAACATCTTTTCCCATTCTGTTGGTTGCCTTTTAGTTTTGTTTGTTGTTTCCTTTGCTGTGCAGAAGCTTTTTACCTTCATAAGGTCCCAGTAGTTCATTTTTGCTTTTAATTCCCTTGCCTTTGGGGATGTGTCAAGTAAGAAACTGCTAAGGCTGAGGTCAGAGAGGTCTTGTATTTTTTTTTGATAAATAGCCAGTAGTGCCATCACAGGATCATGGGCAGTTCTATTTTTAACTTTTTGAGAAAACTCCATATTATTTTCCACAGTAGCCACACCAGTTTGCATGTCCACCAACCTTATCCCTTTTTCTCCACATCCTTACCAACACTTGTTTCTTGTGTTTTTGATATTAGCCATCCATGTCTTTCATTGATAATGTTTATCAAAGTCATGATTGCTACCCATGAAAATGATAAAGTGCACATGTGCCTGAGTTAATATTTTCAAAATGAAGAAATAAACTAGTAATACCTTTGGTTATATATACCCTAAAGCCTCATCATTCAAATATTGTTAATACAGAATTGGTTATATTTTGGACATTGTATGTTAACTTGTATTAAGTAAATATTCTGAAGTAATTTTTCCTTTCTAAAAAAATTAGATGTGCTCTATAGGAGACATACTTTTCTGGGGAAAAAAGCAAATAAGCAAAATTTCTGTATTAAAAATATTTTTAGTCAATTCTAAATTTGTAAGAATAGTATGAGCTAAAATAAGAATAACATCTTTTGTACAAGGTACAGTTTTGTTAAGTAAAATAAAAATATTAACAAGTTCTAAAGAAATATATATATAAGAGGAACAATATGTAATGGAACAGACTTCTCTACATTAAGGGCACATTACTACCATATTTAACTTATGAAAATCAGGTCAAATGAAGACCTCTACTTAATAATTCAAGTTATTTTGACTAGATGAAAGAATAAACTTTTTCTATTTAAATTAAAAATGAACTCTGTTACTTATACTAATCACTCAATTTGATGAGCCTTTTCTGGTTTGCTTACTTATGAAGTTTTACTACAAGAAGTGTGGATGGTCTGTGGAGAAAGGAAGGAAAGAAGGAAAGAGGGAAGGAAGGAAGGAATGAAGGGAGAGAGAGGGAGGGAAAGAAGAGAGAAAAAGATAGAAAGAGAGAGAAAGAAAGAAAGAAAAAAATCAAGAAAGAGAAAGAGAGAAAGAAAGAAAGAAAGAAAGAAAGAAAGAAAGAAAGAAAGAAGAAAAGAAAAAAAGAAAAAAGCCCAGCTATGTTAAAAACCTAAGTCTTCCAAAGGCAGCCAAGGTACAGCTAAGAGTTAAACAGATAAACACTGAAGAGTTTCCAGCCCAATTGCATCTGGTGGTGGTGGTGCAGAAACAGCTTTAGTATTTTTATCAAATTATTACAGTAAATTATTACATCTTAGAATTAGAAATTACGATATAGTACAGATAAATAATTATCTCTTGAGCTTCACAAGGCATTCTGGGTATGAGAATGGTCTGTGGAATTTAGTGCTAGAACATAAATATACTTTAATAGAAAGTAACACTACAAACTTACTTATCAAAGTATCAAGAACTTTATAAGTTTACATTCCCAAAGCATAATCAATTTATTTACAATGTATTTTCAATTATTGGCTTTGCATCTCAATAAAATCATTATTAGAAAGGGTAATCTAGTTTTAAAAGTCCTCTTACACTCTTAGAAATTTACTTTTTTTTTTTTGTTTTTTTAAAGGCCAAAAAAATTTCCGGGTTATAAACTTAAGACCTAATGAAATGATCTAACTACATGCAGGTTTGCAAAGAAAATGCTCATACACCCTTTGAAAATGGCACTAATGTAGCCAATATCTAGTGCATATATTAACCCTTAGATTATAACTCATAATCCAAGTATTTAAAAGTTTACATGTCCCACAGTAGTTTGGACTTTTGTACATATGCCAGCTAAAGAATACATATTACCATTATAAATATGTCCTAACCTCTTGTTTAAATGCTATCGAAACAAACAGTAAAAGGAATATTAAGCCATTTTATAATATCTAGTTGCTGCATTAACTCAACTGTACTCTGATTGTTTTTTGAGACTCTTCTCCAAGTTCAAACATGTCAAGCTTGTTCTTCAAGCCCTTCAAGTTGGGACTTATATTAAAAAACAGTGCCAAGCAAGAAGTTTAAGTCAACATAAAACCTTCACAGAAATGATTATAGGAGTTCAAATTGACTGTAAATATCCCTCAACAACATGTCATGTAGTAAAACCAAAATATTTCATTGGATTATAGTTTACTTTCTGCTTATAATTTCTTCTTTGACCTACAGGTTACTTGAAAATGTATATAGTAATTTTCAAATATATGGATTTGTTCTAGTTATTGTTTTGTTATTGATTTCTAGAGTAACTGCACTATGGGCAGAAAACATAATTTCAACCCTCGGAAGTTCGTTGAAAACTTACTTTAGAGCCTAAGACATAGTCACTGTAAAGAAATGAATTCTTTAGTTGTATAGTGCAGTATTTTATGAGATCAAAATAGAGTCTTTAAATCTTACTGATTTTTAAGTCTGCCTATTCCATCAATTACAGAGAGAGAGGTGCTATAATTGCTTACTATGATATGGATTATCTGTGTCTCTATTTCTTTCAAAGTTACCTTTGTATATTTTGAGAACATGGTATTAGTAAATGCAAATTCAAAATTTGTATCTCCCTGATAAACCGAATCTTCTTTCATGATGAAATGATCAGCTTTTATATCTAGTAACACATTCAGCCTTAAAACCCATTATATTCCATATTAATATGGCAGCATTGGTTTTCTTTGGGTTAATGTTCTCATGGTAAATCTTTTTTCAGTCTTTTAATTTCAGTCTTTCATATATCTATTTTTAGATGTGTCCACTTGAATTTTTTTTTTTTAACTTTATTTTTTAGGGGCACCAGGGTGGCTCAGTCAGTTAAGTGTCTGACTTCAGCTCAGGTCATGATCTCTCCATTCCCGAGTTCAAGTCTCGTGTCCAGCTCTTGTGCTAACAGCTCGGAGACTGGAGCCTGTTTTGGATTCTGTGTCTCCCTCTCTCTCTCTCTGCCCCTCCCTTGCTCTCTCTCTCTCAAAAATAAATAAACATTAAAAAATTTTTTCAACTTTACTTAAATATTTTTTTTTACTTTTATTTTTTAGAGAGAGAGAGAGAGACAGAGCGTGAGCAGGAGAGGGGCAGAGAGAGAGACACAGAATCCGAAGCAGGCTTCAGGCTCTGAGCTGTCAGCATAGGGCCGGATGTGGGGATCGAACTCATGAACTGCAAGATCATGACCTGAGCCGAAACTGGACGCTTAACTGACTGAGCCACCCAGGTACACCTACTTGGACTTTTTTTCAATCCAGACTGATAATCTTTGTTTTTAACTGCAGCATTTAGCCCATTTAGAGTTAACAACCAGTGATGAGTTTCAACCTATCTTATTTTAACTGTTATTTGTTCTAACCACTTTGTGTTTATTTTTCTCTCCTTTCACTGAATTACTATTTCTAAGACTTTTTCCTCTATTCACACGTCTAGTTTGGAAGTTAAACATTATGTTTCTATCCTTTTAGTAGTTACCCTAAAAATTACAACATGCTTACTTAACTAATCAATGTCTAAAGAACAATCAATATATCTTTATCCTTCCTCTCAATAATATAAGTAACTTAGAATACTTTAGTATTCATTCTCACTCCCAGCTTGTATTATCGTTCTCATATATATTAATTCTTTTATTTCAACCCATCATGAGATATTGTTTTATATTGTCAATTTGTGCTTAAATTTATGCACATGTATGCCATTGTCTGATCTTTGTTTCTTGAATTCTTGACCTTTTAATGAATATTTTCCTTCTTCCTAAATTACATGTTTTAGAATTTCCTTTAGTGAGGGTCTGTTGGTAACAAATAGTTGTCTGGAAACATCTTTATTTTTGTTCCCAGTCTTGAAATAGTTTCACTGGACTACTATTCCAGGCTGGCAGCTATTTTCTTTCATCATGTGAAAGATATCATTGGACTATCTCTGGCTTCTATTGTTGCTGCTGAGAAATAAGCAGTGTTCCTTTGAAAGTATTTTGGCTTCTTCCCACCCTTGGGCTTATTTAAAAATCTCTTCTATTTATCTATCTACCTAACTATATCTCCCTATCAATCAATCATCTTCTGAAGTTTCACTACAAGGTCTCTGGGATTGGATTTCTTCTATTCTAATTAGGATTTGCTAGGCTTCTTGAATCAGCAGATTGTACCTTTCATCAGTTTTAAAAAGTTCTCAGCCATTAAATCTCTTCAAATATAATCTCTTTCTACTCTTTCTTGTCCTTCTCAGAGCCTAATTAGAATTATACATCTTAATCAATCCTCTAGGTCTTCTCTTGGTTTTATTTTTTATAATGGAAAATTTCAAATGTAGAACAAGTATTATAATGAGTCCTCATGTAACCACTCCTCAGCTTGAAAAGTTATCAACATAAAGGGCGCCTGAGTGGCTCAGTTGGTTAAGCGTCCAACTTCGGCTCAGGTCATGATCTCACGGTGTGAGAGTTTGAGCCCCACGTCAGGCTCTGTGCTGACAGCTCAGAGCCTGGAGCCTGCTTCGGATTCTGTGTTTCCTTCTATCTCGGCCCCTCCCTGGCTTGTGCTCTGTCTCTCTCTGTTTCTCAAAAATAAATAAATGTTAACATTTTTTTAAAAAGTTATCAACATTTTTTCCAAGTTTTTCTTATTCTCTCCAAATACAACCCTCTCCCCCGACACACATTTTTCTTCTAGAGTATTTTAAAGAAAATCCTAGATCCTATCATTTCAACACTAAATAATCCAGTACATATCTCTAAAAGATAAGAAAGTTTAAGATCTGTAATTTCTCCTCTTCTCCACTTTGTCCAAACTATTCATTTGTTAAATGAATTGAGTCATCTGTCCTGAAAGATTTCCCACATTCTCTGTTTTTGGTTGATTGCATCTTCATGGTGTCATTTCACATATTCCTACACACACACACACACACACACACACACACACACATACTCCATATCTCTTGATGGTTATTATAACCAGTGGCTTGACCAGATCTCAGTTTAATTCTATGGCAAGAATATTTTACAGGTTGTTCTATATACTTACTATTGCAATATATCAGGAGGTACAAAATGACTGTCATACTCTTAAGGATATTAAGATTGATCACTATAGTTGAGCCCGATCCATTCATCTATTATTAAATCTTTCCTCAAGGGTTTTAGCAGCCATGCTAATTGTTGTTAGATCCATTATTTCCTAGGGAATTATGAAATGATGACTTTTCACATGGTATCATTCCTTCAGCATTTCATATCCAGAATTATTCTATAGCGGAAGAACTTTCCCTCATCAACTATTATCTTGAAATACAGTTCATAAATGAAAGTCAGGATAAATTCTTGACTCTTTTTCTTTTTTTACCAATGTATACAGTACTGAGTTGGTGTCCTCATAATCTCCATCATCCATTTGGGTATTATCATTAGAAATTCATGAATTTTTACATATTTGATGTGTTTCAATCCTTCTGCAGATATTTATTCTTTTTTAATTATATAAACATGCTCCATTGTGTTCATAATTAATGTTACAAATGTGTCTGATGGTAAAATCTTTCCTTTGTAGGTAAATTCAAAAGAATTATCAGGATATGTCTAGTTTGGGTCTCATTCCATTCATCTTGTTTGGTACTTGTGAATTTTTTTAATCTACTGACTCAAGTCTTCCTCTAGCTCACATAAATTCCCTTTGATAAATTATTTTCCTCATCTGTTCTCATATCTACATCTCTTCTAAGTGTACTGAATTTTCTTTCTTTTTTTTTTTGGATGTAAATTATTTTATTTTATTTTAAATATATGAAATTTATTGTCAATTGGTTTCCATACAACACCCAGTGCTCATCCCAAAAGGTGCCCTCCTCACTACCCATCACCCATCCCCCCTCCCTCCCACCCCCCATCAGTCCTCAGTTTGTTCTCAGTTTTTAAGAGTCTTTTATGCTTTGGCTCTCTCCCACTCTAACCTCTTTTTTTCATTTATTTATTTATTTATTTATTTATTTATTTATTTATTTTTATTTATTTATTTTTAAATATACTGAATTTTCTAACTCTAGTCTTTATTTTTACTTTCTCTCCATAATTTTATTTTATTTTTAAAAAATTTTTTTTCAACGTTTTTTATTTATTTTGGGACAGAGAGAGACAGAGCATGAACGGGGGAGGGGCAGAGAGAGAGGGAGACACAGAATCGGAAACAGGCTCCAGGCTCCGAGCCATCAGCCCAGAGCCTGACGTGGGGCTCGAACTCACGGACCGCGAGATCGTGACCTGGCTGAAGTCGGACGCTTAACCGACTGTGCCACCCAGGCACCCCTCTCCATAATTTTAATTAATTTACTTTTCACCTTGAATTCTACAGAGAATTTTTCAAGGTTGTCTTCTTATTCATTAATTGGATGTTCTATAACATACAATCAGCTATATATAATTTAAAAATTTTAAAATTCTGTCTTTTCATATCCAAGAGCTCTTTACTGTTCTCAAATTATTACTTTCACCATGTGGGGGGGAAATTTTTCAGAAAAGTTGCAAATATAGTACAATAAAACCCATATATTCTTTATCTAGATATCATAATCTATGATTAACATTTTGCCTCAGATCATTATTTTTGGTGTCTACTTACTCGTTTCATTTATTAATGGAATGTCCAGTTTATTCACACTAAAAATATTAGTTTTTTTTAAATTTGTTTTTGTGATAAGTTTGTCTTATGGAAGGTCATTTGCTCCAATGATTAAGATTGGTTTTAATTAAGAATTTTTTTTTTTTTTTTTTGCACAAAATTTAAGGAGGCACTTATTTTGAGGCTCATGTGTAACACTGGGAATGAGTATATCTCCTTAATAATGATGCACCCATTGCCAAAATTTAAGGACACATTAACTATTGGGTTTAAACAAGTGCCACGTTAGCACTTACATAACTTCAAGAGTTAGTGTTTTCTCAAATTTTACACCCTAGAGTTGCCTTTCTTGCTTCACCCTAGCTTTGCTGTGCACTTTGTTGTGGGTCTTTTCATTTTTTATTTTGTCTGTTTCTTACTATTATAGACTAAATTTTATCCAGTACTGGCAGTTGAGAAGGGTTCTATCATAGTTTGTATGAATCTGTTCAAATTCTATAGATATTTTCCTCTTCTTGATGCAGTAAAGGAAAAGCTAATTGGTGCTTCCTTCACATTTATCATCAATAATGTATCCTAAAGTGACCCCACCAATACACATCAATGACACTCAGTTTACCATTTGTTGCTAATTGCTTAGCCTTTACAAAGCATTTAGCAAATCAGCCAAACTTGTAAATCATTCTTTATCATCAAAGGACACACATAATTTATTTACCTTATTCAGATTCTTTTCCTATATGGGGACAGTTTTATCTCCTTAAGAAAAAAATGGCAATTCAATTCTTAGTTGGAAAACTGTGGCAGACACTTTAATTTGGTTACTCCAGAATATATGAATATAAAAGAACAACTTCTCAAAATCACACTTAATTACTGTACAAAATTGGTTTCAAAAGTCAAGCGTTCTAATCATGGTTTGTTTGTTTTTAACCAAAATTCAGCATTTTTATCTTTCCCATTAAATACAGTCAGAAAAATCAAGAGGCAAATTCTTAGAGATGTTCTTGATTCTACGGTTGCTCATTTTTCCAGTTTGCAAAGGCCTTTAAGTGGGTTACAGCTACTGCACATTTGTCTGCCAAATTTGCCTCATTGGTACAACAGGTCTGGGACTAGAGTGAGGCAAGGCAGTGCCTAGGAACACAAGATTCAAGAAGGCATCACTCTTAGGGTGATGTACATGTAAAGTCTGCACTTAACACCAATAGGAGAGAAGTGCCTCCATGAATTTTGTGCCCTACAAGCCTCTCTTGCCTCATTCTAGTCCAGGCCCTGAAGTATGTATGTCCAAATATATTTTAAATATATTTTTTAAATGTTTATTTATTTATTTTGAGAGACAGTGAGAGAGCATGCATGCAAAAGAGAAAGAATCCTAAGCAGGCTCTGTGCTGTCAGCGCAGAGCCCAACACAGGGCTCGATCTCATGTACAGTGAGATCATAACCAGAGCCAAAATCGAGTCGACACTTAACCCACAGAGCCACTCAGGCACCCCATATATTTAAGAGTTGATACTGCAGGTGCCAAAAAAGGGGGAATGTTTCTCAATATCCTCACCAGTAATTTTAAGCTCTGAAAATTACCATATCTTTTCAGACATCATTACATAAATGCAGTGAGCTGATTTTAAAGTAAATACTATTTAAGTTTTGCTAGCTTGGGTTTCTCGTTTATTTGTGGATTTTTATTTGTCTTTGTATTCTATTGTAGTACTGTTCCTAGCCTTCTTTATGCTCAGTTGCAAAATATTTTCACGATTTTCTTTTGAGACCTATGATTGTTTTCAAAGGTCATTTTAAAATGACCAAGGGCAGCCGGTGGCTCAGTCGGTTAAGGGTCTGACTCTTGATTTTGGCTCACGTCCTAATCTGACAGTTTCATGAGTTCAAGCCCCACGTCAGGCTCTGGACTGACGTGCTAGCGAACTCTCTTTCTCTCTCTCTCAAAATAAATAAATAAACTTAAAAAAATGACTGTTTTGGGGTGCCTGGGTGGCTCAGCCTATCGATTATGTGATTTTTAATTTTGGTTTGGGTCATGATTCCCAAGGTCGTGGGATCAAGCCCCACATCATATACCATGCTGAACACGGAAACTGCTTAAGATTCTTTCTCTCTGTCTCTGTCTCCCTCTCCCTGGCTCATGCTTGCTCTCTCTCTCTCTCTCTCTCTCTAATAAAAATTAAAGGAGGGCCTGGGTAGCTCAGTCAAGTTAAGCATCTGACTCTTGGTTTCATCTCAGGTAATGGTCACAGTGTGTGGGATCAAGCCCTGCACGGAGCTTTGTGCTGGCAGTGCAGAGCCTGCTTGGGATTCTCTCTCTCCATCTCTCTCCTGTTTGAACTCTCTCTCAAAATGAATAAATAAACTTTAAAAAAATTTTTTAAAGAAATGACTATTTCAAGCAATTATTATGTAGGCATTCTCATAGAAGAGATACCAAGATTTGGGCTCATTTGCATCTATACTATAAAACTCATTAATTCATTAATTCACTAATTCATTCATTTAGAGGAGGGGAGGGCAGAAAGAGAGATAAAACCTCAAGCAGGCTCCATGACACAGGGGCTTGATCCCACGACCCTGGGATCATGACCCAAGCCAAAATCAAAGTCTGATACTCAACTGACTGAGCCACCCAGGCACCCTTAAAACTCACCTTTTAATAGACATCAATGGCACAGCCTGTTGTTCCCTAATATTGATTGTACTCTACTTTTTTAGTAATATAACCCTTGACTTTTAACTGAGTAATACAACTACCCAGAATAAAGATTTATTTTCTAGTGTTTCTTGCTTGAGGTAGATAGGACTGTTTTTTGCCCTTTCCTTTTTGATTGGAATGGGGCAGATTGGCTGTGGTTCAAGTAGCCATCTTGGAAGTCCATGCCAAGCACGGTGGGTCAGCAAAATAGGAGACTGGGTCCCTGATGCCTTTGTGAGGCTACTGTATCAGCACTGGACCTTTAAAATTTTCAAAGACAGAAATAAATTTTTCTTTTATTTAAACTGGCATTTGAGGGGCACCTGGCTGACTCAGTCAGTAGAGCATGTAACTCAACCTCAGGGGTATGAGTTCAAGCCCACCACTGGGTGTAGAGATTGCTTAAAGATACCATCTTAAAGGGGTGCCTAGGTGGCTCAGTCGGTTAAGTGTCTGAATCTTGATTTTGGTTCAGGTCATATCTCACAGTTTCATGAATATAAGTCCCATGTCTGGCTCTGGGTTGACAAAGCAGAGCCTGCTTGGAATTCTCTCTCTCCCTCTCTCTCTCTGCCCCTCCCCAACGCATGCACATGTGCATGCTCTTTCTCTCTCTTTCAAAATAAATAAATAAAAATTAAAAAAAATAAAATCTTAAAAGAAAAAAACAAAATGCATTTGAGGCTTTCTACTGCCCACAGATAATCCTAATTCCAACGAAATTCCATTAACCAGAGACTCGTCTGATTAATAAGATCTTAAAAAATAATAATTCTGGGAGGTTCCACATACATATTAAGAAAAAGTAGTTGATACAGTGTAATTTGTTTTTTTTTTTATTTAAGTTTGTTTATTTATTTTGAGAGAGACAGAGACAGCTCTAGTGGGGAGGGGCAGAGAGAGAGGGAGAGAGAAAGAATCCCAAGCAGGCTCTATGCTATCAGCCCAGAGCCCAAAATGGGGCTCAAACTTGCTGAACAGTGAGATCGTGACCTGAGCCTCAAACCAAGAACTGGATGCTTAACTGAGTCACCCCAGTGCCCTTCAGTGTAATTTGTTCTTAACCTTTAGCAAAAATCAGCCAGAGTGAAAGAAGTAGGTAGCTTTGCACGGGGGAGACAGGAAATTCTAGAACATAAACTATTTTGCAGGGAGATAACAAGATAAATTATCAGTAAAAAGGTAATGGGAGACTGAAGATATCCCAGTGAGAGAAGCAGATAAAATTAAGGCTGATTGCTGAGGCCCAGTTGTATCCTCTGCCTAGGGTTCTGCAAAATCTCCTTGGGTCTTTATTACAAGTTGTCCTTTTGCTTAAGTTAAAAAAATTCAACCAAATGGCTTGTTTCTATTACTTATAACCAACAGTACTAACCAATATAACAGGTGATGCATACAGGAGTGCCCCGTTTAGTCAGTATTATTGAGGGACAACTTATTCTGGTAAGGTATTCCAGCAAGTAAAAATTTTATACATAACTTAACCACTGCCTGCACCCCATTGTCACTGAATGTAGTTTGGCATTTTATTTTACAAAATAACTGTGTATTCATCATTGCATTCAATTACATTCTGATCCTTGTGCTTTTTATTATTTTTCTTGGAAAGTTTGAGACATTTTCAATGTACATATGAGGAAATTAATAGTCTGATTGTGGACTTACTGTTTTTCAGAATGAATGGCTTGCAGACAACATTCTGCAGTTTTGCAGAATAGAAATGGGGATAAAGAACTTTCTAGGAGATATTTATGTGCAAAAGCTGAAAAGGGTGTTGGCGTTGTGGTCTGAATTTGCTGCTTGTCCCAATCAAGGGAACTGCTGTGTGTAATTTTGACTTTAGTTTAACCCTGGGCTTCCCATAGTTACTGCAATCTGTACTCAAGTTCAAAAACATCCAAGTGTAAACCTTAGGACTTTGCCAGAACTTTTTTAAAAAAAGGTAACAATATAAGTGGAGGCCTGAGTTATTTAACTGGGCTTGAGATATGGATAGGATTTTCACTTTTAGAGATGGAATAAGTGGATAGTAGTATCACTGTCAATCACTGGAGCTTCATCAGTCAGGATCTTTGAGGGAGCGCTTCTCCACTTGACCAAGCTCATTTCATCATCAAGTGTGCAGTGGAGCTTTTCTCTATGCTATTATAAAAATGTAAGTTTATTTTAATTCCTTATTGTCATTCATTGATAGTTGGCTGTTCATATATTCTGATTTCTATGGAACTGGGTATATACTGTTTAATAATGTACTTTAGCAGATGTGTCTAGCAACCATGTTGTTTATGTTCCTAAACTCACTCTCATAATTTAATTGCACTTTTTACTATGTTGCATGAATTATATCTAGGAGTTCAGAGTTATATATTTATCAACTTACATTCACAGTAAATGATGGTCAGGCACCATTGAGCCTAACTTATCATTTTATTTTACTGAACGGTCATATATTTAACTTCTCTACACATTGGCCTTCTTTCCTAAGTTGTCTTTAAAAGTGTTACATTTTATTATTTTATAAATACAGAAATCAATGGTCTGAAGTGTGGAGTTTATACAGATTTATGACACTGAAGGGTCCTTAGCTGCCTTCAGGGTAGTTTGAATTTTATTTGTAATATAAGTACATGCTTATTATCACTTTGTTTGTTTAAATTCTGATCTTAGTTCTTTTTCATAAATTTTCTGAAAAATAAGTAGTTTCAGGTGCCAGGTGGGGAAATTAATCATCTGGCTGAGCCCTTGTCATTTTATGACACTGAATGCTCTTCAGTGTCTGCAGTCAGTTACCACTAAGTACAGTCTGGCATTTTGTTACACAAAATTGTGGTGTAATATCCTTTTATTATTTGGCTAAAATTTGAACTTGGCTTTTCCCAAAAGCTTAATTTAACTATTATCTCCTTTCAATTTATAAGTATGGAAAGTAATTGGCATGGAGCATAACTTAAAAGCATTAAAACTCTTCAATAATTTTAATGGAAATGTTTTGATGTAAAACATAATTTCTTACTTCCCTCTACAGAATATTGTATATAATACACAGTAAGACTTGATCATGTTGACTGAAAGTTGCCAAAACGGTCCATTATTTTACTCAGCTTTAAATTTTTTTTTTTTCAACGTTTATTTATTTTTGGGACAGAGAGAGACAGAGCATGAACGGGCGAGGGGCAGAGAGAGAGGGAGACACAGAATCAGAAACAGGCTCCAGGCTCTGAGCCATCAGCCCAGAGCCTGACGCGGGGCTCGAACTCACGGACTGCGAGATCGTGACCTGGCTGAAGTCGGACGCTTAACCGACTGCGCCACCCAGGCGCCCCTATTTTACTCAGCTTTAATATAGCACAGTCTTCAGGAACTACCAGAAGATATATATCTATACATACATATCTACTAGTAGATACATACACACATATATCTACTCCTATGATGAAAAAGCCCCATACTACTGTGTTTTCTCAGCTGCCATTTATCATTTTTTATCAGTCAGTATGCCACTGATTCTAATCTTCCTTATCTCATACATAATTGGATAGTTTGTAGTTTCCAATTTTGGGGGGTTTGGCAATGGTCCATTTTCTTTTTTTAATGAAATCTTACACGAATTCCAACATATAAAATGAAAGAATATGGATTTCTGATGTGGAAACAGAAAAGGGGAGCCAGCGTTCTGCTGCTAGGCCTCTATACCTGGTCTTCAGTGTAGAACACTGAGGTAACTGATGAAACCCCAGGCCACCATCAAATAGTTTAATACCACTTGTCAAAACTAAGAGTGATTTTCTCTATTCTGAAGGATAAACTTTCTTAGTTTGTACCTTGTACATCTTGTACCTTGTACAGAAGGCAACAAAAATATCCACGATCTCATTACTCAGTAACTTTGATTAGTATAACAAACAAAAATGGAAGTAAAACATATGTAAGGTTCAAAATTCAAATAATACAGACAGGTAAAGAAAAAGAAATGCCTTCGTCAGTCTTGCATATCCTTCTCCTCAAAGGTACCCACTATTAAATTACTTACAATTCCTTCCACAGTGTACATGAGTGTGTATGTCTATGTGTGTTCTGAATGTATGTGTGAATAAGGCTTTTTAAATAAAACTTTATGCATACAATAGGTATCATATTATACATCATTATATACTTTCTTTTCTTTTTTTTAAGTTAATATCAGCAATCTTTTTTAAAATTAATTTTTCACAGTTGTATTTCACATAACTGAGAAACATGAACTAACTCCCAGATCAGCAGAATGTGCTACTGTGGATAATATGACTGATTGCATTTCTATTGTCTGTGTCTGAGCTTAATGAGGCACTTTCTAAAAGAAGCATAATGCCTTTCTTATAAATATCCTTTATTCCATGACAGATCTTCAGTGGAATACTATCCTCATAATAATATAAAAAATAGCTATGTTATACATCACTACAACAGAACTTAATCACCAGGTGTAGCAATGTTTCTATGGAGCAATGTATTTAGAGTTCCAACTTGGAACTGGGGAACCAGAGGTAGCTCTCTAGAGGTAGAATGGCACCGTGGGCAAAGTATGGGTTTTAGAGTCCAAGGACCTGAATTTTAATCCAGTGACTGTCACTACTAGTTTTATCATTTTGGGCAAGTTACTTAACTAAGGTCCAGTTTCTTATATATACAAAGGAGATAATGATACATATTTTTCAAGTTGTTTTATGGATAAATGCATCCAAGAGGCACTGTTAAGTTCCTTTTCATTCCCCTACAAAGAGATTAGGATATTTTAATTAGCTTCAAACTCCTGATGAACTATAGAAGAGAATGGGGCAGGGAGTAGGCAGCGGAGTAGAGATTTGGGGAGACAAGAGATAGGTTTAGGTATTCTTGACAGTTAGAATGGTTAAAGGACCTATAAAGCTTCTTGATTCTTACTAGTGCCCCAATTACTGTCTTTTTTTTTTTTTTTTTTTTGTATCATGGGCACAGGAATTGGCCATCTCCTTTGCTTTAATTTCTACCATTTGCTGCTTTTGTTGATAGTGTTGCGCCCCCACTCCCACCTTCCATAGCCAATTAGAAGATGGAAATCTAGTCTGAGTTTCTCCCTCTAAAGTTACAGGGCTAAAAAATACCTGATATAAAAACAAACACCTGGAGATAGACTTTTAGGATACCAGAGTGAAAACCTCAGTGAACTTACTGTCTCACTAAAACAATGAAAATACAGGCAAACTATTTCAGGACTCTACCATTTAACACAAAAACAAAAAATGAACTGAAATATCCAAGAGAAACTACTGAACTTTAGTGTGCTTGAGAAAAACAGCAGTAGGCACCTGAGGTGGAGTATGGCCCAGATATCACACAACGAATGAAAGTGACAGTTCCAATCCTGTTTCTACTGGCTGGGGGACCTGTGACCTTTACTTTACCCCACTAAGTTGAAGTTCATCTTATTTTTCCCTTACCTACCTGTGAGAATTAAATTATGTATATGATAACAATAACAAATTACCCATGAGTTGATGGGCAAAAATTACTTACCTAAAAAAACTTGCTAAATCCAACATTTCTACCTTAGACATACAAGATATCACACTATTTGAATTCAAATCATTTAAAAGCTCTAGACTTGTTCCAAAAACGTGTTTTTATCTTTCCATGTAATAATTATGCATTAAAACTTCTAAAGATAGTGACAATAAGGCCAAAATTTTAACTTGACATAAATCAAAATGGCAATATTGAAATTCTTCAATAAAGCATGTCTCAGGAGCCTGGGTGGCTCAGTCGGTTAAGCATCTGACTCTTGATTTCAGCTCAGGTCATGATCTTATGCTTCGTGAGTTGGAGACCCACATCAGGTTCTACACTGTCAATGCGAGGATTTGGCTTGGGATGCTCTCTCTTTCTCTCTCTGTCCCTCCCCTACTTTCATGCACACTTTCTCTCTCCCTCCCTCTCTCTGTCTCTCTCTCTCAAAATAAATAAACTTAAAAAAAAAAAAAGGCATTTCTGTGCACTGGGCCTTAATCTTTCCAGTATATTTTTCAAAGGATGATTTCTACTCCCTCTTCTGTATCAATACAAACTATTCCTCACACTTAGCCGCTTTAGAGTATTCTTTCTTTAAAGCACCATTCCTATAATTAGAATGTCTTTCTTCCTCTGATTTCAAAACAGCATTTAAAAAAATCTTAATCCAAACTATCCAATTATACTGTTCTGTAAACTTACAGGCTCCCAAACATATACACAGTGTTACAGTATAACAGATTTACTTGCTTTGTACTTTTAAAATATCATCAAAAATAGCAAACAATGACTTTTCTTAATTTGAATTAAACTGCATGGGGGGAAAAAGATTAAACATAATATATGTTTTACTAAGAATAAACTCCTACCTTAGGAGAAGTGGAGAGATCTCTTCCTGCAGAAATAACTGTGTTTTCATTTACTCCTCCTATCTTTGGTGAGAGGGCTGGTGGGGCTGGGGCTTTTCTTTTCACTCTCCTTTCGGTTTCCAGTTCTTGAATTGGATTTACCAAATTATTTGGAGGAAGAGCTGGTTTAGGTTCATAAAAAGGATTAGATCTAAATGAAAGAAGAATTATTGTTAAATGTTAATCTAAAAATATTTTATTCCTAACTAAATTAATAAAATGTTAATTTATAAAACTAAAAAATACTGAAAATGACAAGGAGACACTCAAACTAGTGAGAACCTACAATTTGGAAATAATCACTATTAAGCTGTTATTTTTTAATCATTAATAAAATTTTTCCCTTTTAAAAAGTATTTAAAAATTTTTTTCATACAAGGTCACACTTAGCTCAATTGTATATAAATCCTTAGAAAAATGTTTATAGTAATAGTAAATCCTATATACTCTTCACAAACAAAAAGGAAATAAGATGTGGAAATATTGATTTGCTTTTTTATGCTCCCCATATCATTTTTTTTCCTTGCATTTCATTCCTTCTCATTAGGGAACATCTTTTATAAGTCCATTCAGCGAGGTTCTTTTAATAATAAATTCTCCCAGGCACTGAAAATGTTTTTATGTCACACTTAAATGATAATTTCGCTGGGTAGAAAATTCTAGTCAGTTAATTCATATCAGCACTTTGATGATATTAGCCCACGGTCAGCCTATTATTGCTCTTTTTTAAGTCTTCTCCTCAGGTTTCAAGCAATTTTACTATGATATGTCAAGGTGTGGATTTCTTTTCATTTATCCTGTTTCAGGTTCCTTATATTTCCTGAGTGTGAAGATTTATGTTTCATTAGTGTTTTTTTTTTTAAGTTTATCTATTTTGAGAGAGAAAGAGAGACAGTGAATGCATGAGTGGGAGAGGGGCAGTGAGAGGGGAGAGAGAATCCCAAGTAGGCTCCATGCTATCAGCAGGGAGCCCCACGCAGGGCTTGATCTCATGAACTGTGAGATCATGAATTGAGTGGAAACAAAGAGTTGGATGCTCAACTGACTGAGCTACCCAGGCGCCCCTATGTTTCATTAGTTCTAAAAAATTATTAGCCATTATCTCTTTGATAGCCTCTCTATTCTCTTCTTTAGAAAATGTTATTAGATGTATGTTGAATTAATCTCTCTCCTTCACATTTTTACAAATTTTTGTTCCTTCTGTGCTATAATCTGAATAATTTCCTCCCATCTATGATCTAATTAGCTTTTTCTCTCTTCATTTGTGTCTAATTTAATGTTTGACATTAAACCAGATATCTAGTTTATGGAGAATTTTCCATGAATTATCCATAAATTTTAAATTTTGATAAGCATTTTTCTTCATACAACCATGTATAAAATACCTCAGGTATAGAGATTTGAGTCATTAATCATTTAAACATTTACTTTAAAGTCTCTACCTGATAAATCTATTATTTGAAGTTTTTGCGTGTATAATCCTAGTGTTTCTTTTGTCTCCTGATGCTTTCTCTTAGTAAATTCTTTCCTTGTATGTTTTGTAATTCTAGATTTCAAGTTCAGGGCTTAATCTGAGGAAACCGTGCACATTCTGAGCTGGAAATGCCTCTCTTCAGAGCGTTTTATGTTTGCATTTGCCAAGTGCTTCAGGGGTCATTTTGTGTGTTCTTTTCTTGGCTTGGAGGATCCCAGACCATCCTGCCAATAGAATGTCAAATCCATATGAGGGTGGGCCTGTGTGCTTATAACTTCTTGGGGAAGACTTTTTTCCTCTACCTAATCCAGGCCCAAGCAAAAAATCTTCCTGGTTAACTCGCTCTACAAGTAGATGAGTTTTTTTTCTCATTAGTTACCCATAAACACAAGTATCTGGCATAGATGATGATTATTCTTCCTATTACACAATAGTAAACTGTTATCCTGGTACTTATTTATTAGTTTGTTGCATTCTCCACTCCCCCCCCCCCCGCCCCCCACACCAGCTGGTTCTCTGGAACCCTGTGTGTAAAGAATAAAATTTCTGAGTCTATAAGGCTAAGGTTCAGCTGACCCAAATTTAGTGATTATACCAAGATCATTCAACCTAGTCATATATAAGGCCTGTACTGGTAACAGTCCTCTGTTTCAATTATGCATGCTCTTTTAACTACAACAGTACAAGACTCACTCAGAACCAATTACCAATTATGTACACCTCTGCTTAAGAATTTATATATAGGGGCGCCTGGGTGGCGCAGTCGGTTAAGCGTCCGACTTCAGCCAGGTCACGATCTCGCGGTCTGGGAGTTCGAGCCCCGCGTCGGGCTCTGGGCTGATGGCTCAGAGCCTGGAGCCTGTTTCCGATTCTGTGTCTCCCTCTCTCTCTGCCCCTCCCCCGTTCATGCTCTGTCTCTCTCTGTCCCAAAAATAAATAAATGTTGGAAAAAAAAAATTTAAAGAATTTATATATAGATAGTCAAATCACGTGAGACTGGGTACCAAGTATATATGGATCAGAGATGGGAAACATATCATACTTGTGATGTCATTCTTACTCTGTACTCATGGCAACAATTAGTGTCATGAGATTCCTTTCTATTGAGCTAGGGTACAGCCACAGAATGTCTCTCAACTCTGGTCAGGGTAGTTACTTTTAACTGAGTGGGGTTGGCATTTATATAGAAACCTATTTCTTGTGTTCTCTCCTCTTCTTATGTCTGTGCATTCAAGAGAAAAAGAACAGGAAATAGATATATATAATTGAAAATTTGCTTTTCAAAACAAAATATTCTTGCCTAGTGACCAAGATATGCTTGATGTATTTACATCCCATGCTTACAACCTGCAGAAGAACTTGGGGGAAATCAAAGCAAGGAACAATGTTAAAATAACTAGGTGTTCAGAAAAAGCTGAACATTCTCTCTGAAAAGAGGTATAAAAGGTATCATATCCAGCCTAGAATGGAGGGCTTATCAATAACATTATTAACTAAGATTAATAAAGTGTTTATGCTGTGCTAGGTACTATTTTAAGTGTTTCACACTTACAACAATCTTATTTCTCCTGATAATTCTGAGAGCTTCATACAGCTGTTTTCAAACTCTAAAAGTAGTTTGAAGGGAGATAAATATAAAGAAATAAGTTGAAAACATAATTTTTTTTAACCCCAAAACTTAAAAAAGGGAAAAAACTTTTTCTACCCAAACTTACTACCTGCCAATTAATGTTAAGTGTTCAGGACTGAACAGACCCATGTCAATCAAACTGAATTAATTCAGTTATATGAATTACTTGGATGATATTTAAAAATTTTTTCTTGGTTAGGTTTCTCTATAATAAGCTTGCATAGTACTTTGAAATATGGCAGCTACTACAATGATCATTATTATTAATTTGTTATGTAAATATGGCTACTTTCAAGAAAAACATGTGTTAGAGGATATTTTTATTAAAAAAGAATTTGTGCTTAAAAGAAAAAAATGACAGAATCCCTTAAAACAGGTAGCTCCTCAGTACACTTTATATAACTTAATTTACAGTACTCATGAAACTTTTATAAAACTTATCTAGTATGTATACAAATATAACTAGATACTGTCCTTTTTCTTCCTGTCTCTGCCTGTTTCAAACCACTTAGGTCTCCCTCCCACTTGAATATTAGTATCCTTTGTCAAAAGAAGGTAAATGCAAGTAGAAAAAAAGCTCATAATCATCTGATTCCCAAAGCTGGATGGTAAGATTCATCATTAACTAGCAACTAATCAAAGGAAATTTTCTTGAAACAATTAGAGCTACATTTCTCACTCTGTTTTACATGGCACATGCAGTAAAAATGAAATTTGTATGTCATTCTAGGGTAAAAATATAGGAAGCTGATGGAAAACAGAAGTACCAGGGTCTCCAGCTGCCCTGGACCACACCTCACTGCAAGACGGACTAAGGGAATAAGTATCTCTGCACATCTATTATTTGCCTGTGAGAAAACAGTGTGCTAGGCACCTAATGGGTACCTAATTTAGTACCCATTAGATATAAATCAAAGTAAGACAAGAAGCTTCTACTTCTAAGGGTTCCGAATGATCCTTCCTATGGATCAGACATTTCTAAGTAAAACTGAATTTCCTACTCTTTAAGAACAGGATGCGATTATATTTATATGAAGTGTCCAGAACAGTCAAATCCATATAGACAAAAAGTAGATTAATGGTTTTCAGGAGGTGGGGGAAGGGAGGAATTGAAACTAACTATTAATAGGTAAAGTATTTCTTTTGGGGGTGATGAAATGTTGTAGAATTAGATTGTGGTTATGGCTGCACAGCACAGTGAATTAGTTAAGAACCACTGAAGTGTACACTTTAAATAAGGAATTTTATGTTATGTGAAGTATATCTCAATTAAAAAGTACTATTTAAAAAAGTGATTAGGAATAATATCTATTATATATATGATTGTCAACACTGCTTCCTTCTCTAAAAAACAAGAGTTATATAGAATTATTGATCAATGCATTTTTAAAAATATTTAATATTTTTTGTAAAGAAATACTATTTAAGGAATTAGCATAATTCCTATTTCAGTGCTTTCTACATCACTTTGGATAAAGAAAAATTTTTTTATGCTTGTATTATATACTCGAGCAATAAATTAGTTAAAAAGAATTACAGAAAGAAAAACTATAAATTGATTAGAAACATGATTAATAAACATACTAATAAAGAATAAAATATGAAACAAGAGTACAGTGAAATATATAGTCTTCCTTTCACTTTGAAAATTTATGTTTCTTTGGAAAAACAATCCACATTTATCTCTGAATAAAATTTAATGACAACTTTCCTTCAGAACCAGACATACAACCATACCAGAAATGATTTTATGCTAGACCCCAAAACATTTCATAAATGTTTTGGAAAAAAATATTGTTTGATTTTTGGTTTTCAATTTTGCTACAATAACTAGAATGGCTGAACTGACTTCCAAACAAGAGAAAACTGAGAAGCCCATGTGATTGCTAAGTGGAAAGGACATGTGCTACTAGCACTGAAGGGTGTTTACTTGCTCTTGGTGCTGATGGATATGCTGAGGTTCTGAAGGTTGTTTTACACATCAAAGAACTCAGCACTATTTGTGATAGGTTTATGTCAGAGGATGCAGGAAGAGTTTGATAATGGAAGATGAGTAATACAGGCTTTTCACTTGAGGAAAGGTCATAAGTTTATTACTGAAGTAAGAACAAATTTTGGAAGATTTCTAATGTGGTTAGACTTACAAACTTTTAGAGAAAAAAGATAAGAAAAAAGAACAGAGTTCTTCCTGGACTCTCACATTAGCTGATGAGCAATCTTTAGAATCTGTGTATATATTCCTATTAAAAAAAAAAAAAAGCTGAAGTGTTTATAGGCACCCTCTGGTAATCTCAGATGATTGAGCAATTTAGAATGTTCTTTATTCATGGGAAACTTGTAAAGACTGTGACTTTCATGGGGAAAAAAAAAATGGTCAAAAGGAAACACCCAATGATTCTGATTTTAGTTTTCATTAAGGCATTTTAAACATTTAAACAAACATTAAATGTCTCTTTAACTTGTTAATAGGAAAGAGCAGGGTGTGTGTGTGTGTGTGTGTGTGTGTGTGTGTGTGTGTTGTGTAATACTCATGCCTCTTGGAATGACTGAATGCTTGTACTTAAAGTTTATATTTACATTCAAATACTGTAGGTGTGTGGCTATTACTCAGCACCTACACCACCCATGAGAAATTTTATTTTCATCACACATTAGCTATTTCAAAGAAAGCAAATATAATAACTTTAGCTAGAGTTGAGCCAATTTTTCCAACCCCTGTACAGTTATTAATTAGTATTGAGAGCTAAACCTCGGTTTGGAATCAGATGATTACTATGATATATTTCTATGTATTTAAGGCAAACTGGAACATTTTAGGTTTTATCAAAATCTAACCAGGCCCATGGAAGCATGTAGCACATGTGAGAGTCATAGGCCATGTGATGTAAAATGGGAAAAAGTTGAGAAATACAGTTCTAGAGCAATAGAAAACAGGTCAACTACCTCATTCTTTCAAACAAGTCTTTCAAATATTTGAATTTGGTTATTATAATTCTCTTAAATAATCTTTCTTCTAAGTCAAATAGTCTGTATGACCTTAATCACTGCTCATTTGATGTGGTTTCTGGACGTTTTTGATGACTCTGTTGCTCTATTCTTTTAATGCTCTGAATTACCAATGTCCCTTGTACAGTTGGCAGAACCTAGAAGTAAAATACTGCTCAAAATAGGAGCTGACCAATGCACAGGAAAAAATGACATTTCTTCCTTCACACGAAGCAACTGCTCCCAACTTTCATACATTGAAGGAGCCTTTTTATTATTTCCCTCACAATCTATTATATCCCCATTATTCTGAAAGATTTTCATACTTACCTGTATTTTTAAAGAAATAACTATTTTTCCCAAGATCTAAATAATCTTAATACACTAAAATTCACATATTTCTAAGGAAAACAAAGACACATACAGCCTCACTACAAGTAAACATATAATTACTATTCTATTAATTTCATCATCTGTGCCATTGCTACATCCGTATCTAATGACTTGAGTTTCCTCCTCATTATGGGTCAGATTTTCCTGCTTCTGTACATGCCTGATAGATTTTTCATTGGTTGTCAGACATAGTGAATTTTATATTTTGGGTGCTGGATTTTTTGGTATTCCCTTTGGTATCTTTGGTATATTTGTGTGGCATGCAATTGAGTTACTTGGAATCATTTTGAGTGTTTTGAGCCTTGCTTTTAAGCTTTGCTAGGCAAGCCCAGAACAGCCTTTTGTCTAGGCTAATCTCACTACATTAGTAAGACACCTTTCTGAGGACTCGACCTGATGTCCCACGTGTTAGGAACTGCTTGGAAACAAACTATTCTTGGTCCTGGGTGAACTCCAGGGATGCTTCTGTCATGTTTCCTCTATGTATGCTCTCATCAGTGCTCAGCTAAAGACTCAGGGGGAATCTTCTACAGATCTCTGGAACTCTTTGTATGAGTCGTTCTCTCTTCTCTGATAACTCTGTCCACAATTCTATTCTCCTCAGTACGCCCAAAGTCCAAACTGTCTCCTCAACTCATGGAGATTACTAGGACTTTTGGGTTCTCTCTCCCTAAACTAGAGCTGGAAATTCTCTCCCATAAATAAAACTAAGACAAGTATAGGGCTCATCTTCTTTGTTTCTGTTCTCTTAGAAATCACACTGTTCTGTGTTATTTGTATCCAATGTCTGAAAACCATTGTTTCATATATTTTATTCAGTTTTTTAGTTGTTTAAGACAAGAAGCTATATCCAGTCTGTGTTAATCCATCACGGCTAGAAGTAGAAGTTTTACTGTTGCTTTTTAACATACTCAGGGCCACAATCTGCAGCCACACAGGTTGTGAACTATATACCTCCAGAATACAATGTGCACATACCCTTCCCCCATTCTCACCCTAGATTTGAGTAAAATGGCAGCCCTAAACATTCTATTTATAATGAGCTTATAATCAATAACATTCATATTTGGATAAGAATAACTCAAAGATAATTCATACTTTATAATTATGATCTTGTTGTTTGGAATCTGAACAAGTGTCCTCACCAAATAATTATCATAAATGATTATTTGGTTCCCACAAGAGAACCTAATTGAAGTATAATGCCTACAGTAATTGATTAAAAACACCTAAGTGACATTTGTAATGACAATTAAAATTCTAACCAGAGATTCCAAGAACATATTTCTCTCCATTATTAGTTTACTGTGCACACACATTCACATGGAAGAGGGTGGGAGAATAAAGGTCAAGATCATAAAAATTCAGGTGGACATGAGATAGATACTAACCTGTAAATTGTATATTAACACGAGGAAAAAACTCTTTTTACCCATGTAAAGGTTTATTATAGAAGCATCTCTTTAGTTAATATAGAGACTGACGTATGATGATAGCAGAATAAAATGTACTTACTCATCCAACTCTTCTTCTTCTGTTTTAGAACTATCAGCATAGAGGTACTTGCTCATGTCCACAGGTCTTACATTTTTTCTTTTTGTAGACTGGGGAGGAGAATCCTTTATAGTTACAAAAGTTTCTGGCTCATCAAATGGGTTCAAATACTGAGGAGTCTGTACCTCTTTAAAGGGATTATAGCTATTATTATAAAAAGATTCTTCTGTTTTTTTAGGTGATGCTGTTTCAGTGACTGGTTCTATAAAACAATAGCAAAAGATGAATTAAATCAAATTAATATTACCTGATATTTTCTTATATTTTTGGTGTTTTCAAAAATAATCTTGAATTAATCTCTTATGAGGCTGAAAAGGTCAAAACAATAATATGTTTTAGAGGGGCTAAGTTCAGAAGATGGGTTACCTAAGATCTTTGTCTACTTCTCCAGGAATGCTGCTTCCTAATATGGCATCTTTGGAATGCACTTTGAGTCTCTAATATTATTAGTATTACAGTATGGCAATTTTTGAAATTTTAACCTTCTTAGAGGTATAATATTCTATTTACTGTTTATTTTACTTGACTATACTAGCTTGCCATCCTAAACTGATATAAAATAAATTTCTGTTTTTAAGAACATTAAGTGAGTTAAAATGTGAAATTGTCTTTGGTAGTTACACAAGCAGAGACCACTTAGGGAAGTGAAAATTCATTCTGGACTATATCAAAAATATACCCACACATCACTGAATTTGTTTCTTCAAAGCCTTCTAAGAGTACGTTTTTGTATGCTGCACAATCTGAAATTTTTAGAGCTTTTAATGAGATGTTTGATTTTTTTCAATATGACTTGGATCCAATCAATACTCTATTTAATAATGTAAAGGACTAACATAAAATTCGGAGGTTGAAAGCACTACATTCAAATCATACTGATAAACTGATAGTCATGTTACACCAAATTCTTCTAAATTCTTCTTGCATGTGAACACAAGTGCAGTAGGGGCAGAGAGAGAATCCCAAGCAGGCTCTGCGCTGTCAGCACAGAGCCCCACACGGGGCTCTGATGAACCATGAGATCATGACCTGAGCTGAAATTAAGAGTTGGACGCTCAACCAACTGAGCCACCCAGGTGCCCCTAAATTTTATTATTTTAAATTTCATTTTGAAAACCAAGGTACCCTTAAAAATAAAATTCTGACTCACAGAATTCTGACTCACAAAAAGCACTCATGTCCTTCAATGATACTTATGACGTGCTTAGTATAATCCTTTTTCTTCTTTTCTATGTCTTAATATTTTAAAACAAAACTAGAACTTGTAATAAAACTGTCCAAAATTTGGTCATGGATTCTGCTCACAAAAATAAATGTTTTCCCAAAATGAAGAAAAGTTTCAGAGAGCCACCAATCATAATGTAGTTTAAAAGTTGGTTTTAATTATGTTGTGCAACCCTGACAAAATATTCTAGAAGGCAGAAAACTGGTTACTGAAATTCTCAAGAAAAATAACTGTGAATTTCATGTGACACTTCAAACAATTTAATCCAATTATTATAAAAATTTCATGACTGACATATTTACAACTTTTACATTTTAACGTTAAACTCCTTTTACTTATATACTTTAGACATTAGCCCAGAAAACTTATTTTGTCTTTATATTGGGAAAAAAAAATTCTGAATTGAAATTCTATACACCATGAAGAAGCAATTACAAAGTGTGAAAGAGATTTCATAAAATCATAATAAATACTGAAATGAATTTAAATAAAATTTAAATTTTAAATTTAAATTTAAATCTAGACTACGCTAGAGAAGACTCAGCAACGGTAACTTTTGTAACACCAGGATAATACTCAAACTTAACACTGCATTAGAATCTTTAAAAAATAATGTAAATGAGGCATTTTCTTTTCTCTGTAGGGGCAGAGACTGGAAGATTTTGCCTATTCAATTTTTTATTAACAAATATCAAGTCTCAAATGCTGGAGAAACAGGCAAAACTGGTCAATGGAAATAAGATTTTTATTTTTACTTTCAGGAAGAGGACTGCAAAAACTGATCCAAGCAAATTCATCATTTACAAAACCAAAAACAAGAAAGTATTTAAACCACAGAGCACGATTTGAAGATGGCAGAAATGGCAACAAAGGAGGGTTTAAAATAAGATTATTTTATATAAAAGCTAACAAATACATTTAATAACTTTCTAAAAGGGTCACTGAAGCACAAAATGTCATGAATCTAAGACGAGAATTGAAGCTGTAAAGGCAAATAAAAGAACCATCTAAACAACAGCAACACATTATTTTTTCCTCAAAGGCTTTTGTTACCTGAGGATGCGAATTTTTGATCAATAAAAATTTAAAAATTACTTCTAGAAAAACAAGTATTCTTCTATTAGAAAATACTTAGTCCAAAGTCTCTGAGAGATGTATATTTAAAGAAAATACTGGTTGTCACATTTTCTTTTTTTCTTTTCTTTTTTTTTTTTTTTTTAGCTCTATAGGCATGATTAAATATTCTGAGTCAGGTTGGCTAACCGTTCCTAAACAAAAATTATGTGTTATCTTCTACTCCTTTCAATACCTCAGAAATCAGACCTACATGTATTTTTTTAAATTGTTTTTATTTGATTTTGAAGTGGAAAGTTCAAATACTGGTGTCTCAAAATGCTGTGGTAATATTTTAAAACTCAGATATATGTAGCACACAACTGAGGAGAAGCTGTGTGGTCAAAAGAAGACACTTGATTAGGAATCTTAGCTCCACCTCCACTTCCATTTACCTAAAGTTCTGATTCAAATCAGTGAATTCCTCTGGGCCTCAGTTTCTTAATCTATGAAAAGAGGCAGCCGAAGTAGATTACTTATAAGATTTATGATAGCCATTGAGATTTAAAATATATCCTTAATATATATAGCTTACAAACAAAATCTCATTATTTTAAATTTACTAGTTTAGAAGCTGGTAAGAAGGGAGAAAGTACAGAAGAGAAGACGAAACGGATTATAAAGTGAGATTGCTCCAACAAGAGTGAATCCTGAAGTTAAAACTGCATTTTCACCATGAGAGGTAGTAACAAAATTCTTCAAAGCTCATGAGGATTTCATAAGAGCAGTCTAAAAGATGTACACACTGGTTAATCATTCTTGCATTTACTTTGGAAAAACAGTTTAATTAAACAGAGGTCTCACTCCTTCCACAGCTCTTATCTAGGCTTTAAGAGTTCAAAACTACGTGATAAGAAAAATGACTTAGGAAAAAAAAACTCCCTGGATTTATTCCTTGCAAGTATGTTGTATACATGATAGCGGTGGTTTGCAGGCTTCTTTTTGCTCCATGCCATTTACATACACAACCTACTCTCACTACTGACTATAATTCTCAGCCTGAGACATGAACTGTGGGGTGGAGGGGTTCACTGGACTCTCTGAGGGTGAGGTCAGAGGAGCTGACAGAGAAGCCATCCCCACAACCCCAGGGTCAGCATGTCTCACAACTTGCCCCTACTTTGGTAGGCTACTCTGATGAGACTTTACTATATGCCGGGTAGGTAAAATACTGTTATCTCTAACATTAGAGCTTTACTATCTAACTTGACCAAAGTAATAGAGAATTTAAAAATAAGCCTCATGTAGACGGTGGATGGAGAGGAAGGGTAAAATAGGTGAAGGGGGATTCGGATTGCGCTTATCGTGATGAGCACAGAGTAATGCATAGAATTGTTGGATCACTGTTATGGAACACCTGAAACTAACCTAACACTGCATGTTAATTATACTGGAATTAAAAAAAAAAAAAAGCCCCATGTAAATGTTTATGTGAAGGTATCTTTTTTTCTTTAAAAATAATTCAATGGAAGCTACTCAGATTTGTTGATCAACTGCAGGTGGCATTGAACACAATAATATCATCATAAACAAAATTACTTTGAGTCTTTGAAAAAAAGAAACTCTTCCCACGTTATTATTCAAAATAACTTCACTTTATAAAGACTTTAAAAAGTACAGAAAAAAATTTGCTACCTTCTGAGTCAGGATCTCCAAATGGGTTTAATTCTGCTACATCAGGATCACCAAATGGATTTAAATTCACAGTGGCCAAGTCCTTTTCTGCTTCATCCAAAAAGTTAAGTTTGTTGATAAGCTCTGAAAATAAACATATGTATTAGTTCACTATGATTATAGCTAAGTACAATTTTATCAATCATTCAAAAATATTTCAAATTATAATTCACATTAATAATACCTGCAAATAATAAGATGTAGCATTTTACCTATGGCAGAATGCCATTCAAGTATTTTGTAGCATACCAACACATTCAAATAAAACAAAACAAATATATGCATATTAATTTGAAAATTATGTCAGAAAAAAAAGAAAATTATGTCAGATAATGAACGAGAGAAACTTTCATGGGACTCTAATTTGATCCAACAAAAAAGTACTGAGATAGATTCTTAGAAACCTATCCTTCACTCCTAAATATGAATCATTTAAATGGGTTTAATGTAAGCAAATATTTTAAAACAGTATACTTATGATATATAAGCTGAGTGAAGATATATGGTCACATAATATGATGATACTGATATAAGGCTTTGCTAAAGATGGTAAGTTATTCTGTTGCCTGTTGGTACACTACAAATTACCAAGAAAACATTCAAGGAAAAGCACAAAGACAAAACTGACAGCTAATAAGTACAGACAGAAGTCAAGAGGTAGCAGGTCACAGTAAATACAGGCAATCAGAAGCAGAAAGAAAGGAAGAAAGCTCTTAGACCTTCAGAGGAACTGGCTGATTTAGCTGAAGGCATATTTGCTTGCTTTATGCAGTCATCTTGATCTTCATCTAAGCTGCTCAGAGCATTCAATTGGTTTACAATTTCTGTAAACAGAAGCCAGTCGAGACAAATGTAAGGTAAGGTCATTTAATTAAAGAGCCATAGAAGCATGCTGTTACTCAAAAAGACAAAGAGAGGGGATGTTTGGTTAATCACGAGAGTACATTTAGAGGATGTTATTGTGATGGACTATAACAGATGTATTTAACTGAAAGTTAATGCTCTACTCATATTTTAAAATAGAAAACATTTTGTTAAATTTATATCATTAATATAACAACCATGTTAATAAACACAAAACAAAGATAATAACCCAAGAGGTTGACACTGGCTTTTAGCAACCACATTTTGTATTTGTAAAACAGTACTTTAAACGCATATGTTAGAAACAATAAAAAATGTCCTCTGATACTACAGATAATATGTACTATTTTTCATAATATTCTAAATGTACTAAAGGTTTTAAGAAGTGTATCTACATGAATCATGAACATAATAAGCACTTGTTCATGTTCCACAATTTTAAAAATCAGCACAAAATAAGAAAAGTAGAAACAGCTACTGTTTTCTACTCTTGTTTTTCTAACTGTTCTTTTAAAGGAACTCCCGAGTGTTGGCTTTAGGAAATCTTATAATTTAGCCAATAAGAAACAGAACAAAAGACAAGGTTAGATAGAAAAATACTAAAATAAGATAGAATTCATTTGGTACATAAATAGAATCTTTTAACATGATTCATATATATTTTGGACAACTCTGAATATGTGCAATTATCACTAACTGGGTGAAAATTAACTTGAAAAAAGAATAAGAGCCAATAGGGTATTCTATTTAACTCTTGCTGTTTCCAAAGTTACAACCTGGGAATACCTTAGGTATTAGACAAACAAAACAGATCCAGATTATTCAGTGGTAAAGAAAAAAAATGATTAGAAATAGAAAATAGTTATAAATTCAGCATTTAAAAATGGTATTCTATAGCACTGTAAATCTAAGTACACACTCTAAATTTTATTTGAACTAAATCAGAGTACACAGTTCAAAAAGGTTGCCTTCGTCCATTCATTTGTTGTTGAATTAATATTTATTACTCTGTGCCAAGTACTATCCTTAGGGCACAAGGATGAAAAAAAAATACGTGGTATTGCCCTCTTGGAATTTACATCCTATAAAAATACAAATTAATACTGAAACAGACTTAGTAAATGACTACTAGAATATGAGGTGATCAGAAAGATTATAGATCTTTGAGCTAAATATACATAAAAATTTGATAAACTTATTCAATTTTTTTGTCTTAATGAGAAATGCATTTTGCATGGATAAAATTACTTGATATTTAAACAAGGGGTGCTTGAGTGGCTCAGTGGGTTAAGCGTCCGACTTCGGCTCAGGTCATGATCTCACAATTCGTGGGTTCGAGCCCCGCTTCAGATTCTGTGTCTCCCTCTCTCTCTGCCCTTCCCTCGGAAGTACTCTCTCTCTCTCTCTCTCTCTCTCTCTCTCAAAAATAAATAAAAACATTTTTAAAAAAATTTAAAAAGTTAATTTTAATTATGTTGTGCAATTGTATTCCTAGATGTGCAATTACTAGTTAAAAAAAATTTTTTTTAATGTTTATTTATTTTAGAGAGAGAGAGTGCAAGCAGATGGGAAGCAGAGAGAGAGGGAGACAGAGGATGTGAAGTGAGCTCTCCACTGACAGCAGAGAGCCTGGCGTGGGGCTCAAACTCATGAACCATGAGATCATGACCTGAGCTGAAGTCAGACACTAAACTGACTAAGCCACCCAGGTGCCCCACTACATTAAAATTATTTTAAGTAATGCTTAAAGATTTGTAGTTTTTCTTATATAGCTAACACATTTTAATTATTTTATTATAATCAGTGAAGGTGGAAATCAATCATTTGCTAAACATCTTATAAAATAAGTATCATAGAGGAGTACCGGAGAAATATGAGACTTGGTCCTTACCTTCAAAACATTAATATTACTCTATAGAGATTTAGATACAACATGGGAATTTCTTTAAACATTATCAAGATGACTCCATCATATGATTAAATTATTTACATTGTGGTATTTCTAGACGTTTAGAATGTTTCCTCCCCTTCACCATGCTTTTAGTGACATCTAAAATCAGTGATGACCATTTCCTCATTAACCCCAAATAATTTCATCTTTCCATTCTGTTCACTGATGACAGTCGTCCTTATCCTAGTTTTCCTATTTATCCATATCTTAAATAAATCTTTACATTACTCCTAGAACTTTTGCTTTAGAACTTTCATTCATGTTAACCAAGTGAAAAGGTAATTCTGATTAGCTATACCAATACTCCCTCTATTTGGTATGTAAATAAATGTTAATTCAAATCATAAAGAGAGGCAAGTTCCAAAGAAATACCATCTAACTTATTTAATAAGCATTTATCAAGTACCAATATGTGTCTTTGGTAGTACCTGCCCTCACGGCTTTATAGTTTTATGGGATAGGCAGGCAAGTGAAGCAATATACAATGTATGGTAAGTATGATAAATATTATGATTGAGATATTCATTTTAAACCTGTGAAACTGGAAGAGAGGCATATAGCTCTGAGGTCAGGAAGGCCTTCATTTAAATTTGAGCTAATACAAGACAAACAGACATTATTATTAAAATAAAAGAAAAAAATGAGAGCATTCTACAAGGGCAAAAGGGAGACAAATGAAAACAAGACACATTTGAGGAAATGCAAGTTGTTTGGGGTTTAAGATGCCAGGGTGGAAAATGGAATGAGATGATGTTGGCAAACGTCCTATTGTAAAGATTATTGTGATCAAAGAATGTGAACTTTACTCTGAGAACTATGGAGATCCACTGAAAGATCAAAATGTATATTTCAGTATATCATTTCAGTATTTCAGTACATCATTCCAGTAGCAACATGGTGGCAGCATTTGGAAAAAAACAGGACAAGAAGCAAGAAGATGAGTGGTTCAGCATCACCACTCCATGAAGGGAGGCAATCAATAAATATCTGCTCATTAGAGAATAAATTAAGAATAAAGATTTGGTAGTTAATTTGACATGAGGGATAGGGAAAGGAACCTAAGGCAAGTTCCAGCTATCTGACTTGGGTGACTATGTGAATAGTGTTCCACCACTGTGATGGGGGCTATTCAGTTGGGAACATACCAAATTATAGGTGTGTGTGAAACTTCCTATGGAAATAAATCAACTGGCATTGAAGATGTTGGTCCGGAGCCTAACATACATAATTTTGTTACGGATTTCTCCCTTTAAAAAAGCACTTTTCTGTTTCTTTTAAATTTCCTATATCAATGTGCTTTATAATATATAATCAGAAACAAAGTTAAAAATGTAAAAGATTTACAATAAAAATTTATTCTCAGAATTTTTTTTAAATGTTTATTCATTTTTGAGAGAGAGACAGAGACAGAGACAGAACATGGGGGGAGGGGTAGAGGGAGAGAGGGAGAGACAGAACTCAAAGCGGGCTCCAGGCTCCACGCTGTTAGCACAGAGCCCGATGCAGGGCTCCAACTCACGAACCGTGAGATCATGACCTGAGCAGAAGTTGGACGCTTAACCAACTGAGACACCAAGGCGCCCCTCCCCCAATTAAAAAAAAATTTTTTTTAATGTTTATTTATTTTTGACAGAGAGAGGGACAGAGCATGAGCATGACACAGAATCCGAAGCAGGCTCCAGGCTCTGAGCTGTCAGCACAGAGCCCGACGCGGGGCTCGAACTCACAGACCGCGAGATCATGACCTGAGCCAAAGTCGGATGCTCAACTGACTGAGCCACCCAGGCTCCCCCCTCCCAAATTTTTTTTAAGTGGAAAGCTTTGTCAATAGTTTACTACCTTGACCAAAGCACTTCCTGGCAAAGCATTAAGCTTTGTTTCACCAAATACTTTCACATTTGAAAAATGCTAAAGAATGCTATGTAATAGCCACACATTTCTATCCCAGTGCTACTCAAACTGAGTGTTAAACTCAAAGTGTACAGTATTTGGTCATAGCATCATAGCAACAGTGTGTCAATATGGACTTGCTTCATATTGATGAGAATAAGGTGGAAAACTAAATTAGGGACAGGCAATCGAAGCAAAGGGTCAAGTAACTTGAGATTCTACTGTTAGGAAGGCAAAAGTGGATAGAAATTGACCACCAGAGATTATCACATTGAAAGAAAAAAGGGGATGGGGTGGGGTGGTGGCATTAAGAGTAGGTGGTGTTTTCCTTTTGAGAAAGTCCGTAGTTGAGTTAAAAGAAGAAAAAAATAAAACTGCCAAAGCTAGAACACACCTGCAAATCTTGCAGCATCCTCATTCTTCTCTCCAAAGCATAACACTGGCCAGTGATGCATCTTTTTTGAGGGACCACGTATTCAAATTCTTGCCCATTTGAAAAAAATAGGGTTGGGGATATCTGGCTGGCTCAGTCAGTTGAGCCCTCTTGATCTCAGGATTGTAAGTTTGAGCCCCGCCTTGGGTGTAGAGATTACTTAAAATAAAATCTTGAAAAAAATTTTTTTAAACAGGGTTGTGTTTTTAGTATGGTCAGACATTAAAAAAAATCTATTCTGGATACAAGACAGTATCAGATATCTGCTTTGTGGGTATTTTCTTCTAGTCTATGACTTACACATTTTCTCAACAATCTATTTTGATGAGCCTAAGTTTTTAATTTTGATGAAGTCTAATTTATCAAAATTTCTTTCATGTTTTCTCTTCTGTGTCTTATGTATGAGCCCTCTGCCTGCCCTCAGGTCACAAATACATTGTTTTTCTTTCCCCTCCCCAGAAGCTTTATTGTTTTAGCTTTTACATTTAGGTCTATGATCAACCTTGAATTAATGTTTGTGTATCCTGAGAGGTAAGAATTGAGGCTCACTTTTTCCACATGGACAACGAGGTGTTTCAGAATAATTTGTTGAAAAGATTTTCCTTTCCTCACTGAATTATGCTGTCCCTTTGTTGAAAATTAATTGGCCAAGTTAAGTTTGGTATTTCAACTTAACTTTGGTTAAGTATTTCAGAACTTTCTGTTTTGTTCCATTGAACAAGTTGTCTGTCCTATGCCAATATCACACTATACTGATTTATACCTTTAGAGTAAATCTTATCACCTAGTAATAATATTACAATGCTGTCCTTTTTCAAGACTGTATTATTATTCAGGTCCTTTGCATTTCCAAAGATATTTTAGAATCAGCTTTCCATTTTTTTTTTTTAAACCTGCTAGGATAGGGGTGTCTGGGTGGCTCTGTCTGTTAAGCGTCTGACTCTTGATTTTGGCTTAGGTCATAATCTCACAGTAATGAGATTGAGCCCCACATTGGGCTCTGCATTGGGCATGGAGGCTGCTTAAGATTCTCTCTTTCCCTCTCTCTCTGCTCCTCCCCTGCTCATGTGTGCATTTGCTCTCTTTCTCACTCTCTCAAAAACAAAAACAAAACCCCACAAAACTTGCTAGGATTACAATTAGCACTAAGTTCAATGTATATAGACTGATTTGGGGAGGATGGAAATCCTGACAATATTGAGTCTTCTAATCTATGAACATAGACTATCTCTCCATTTATTAAGGTCTTCTGTAATTATTTTCAATATTGTATCATAGTTTTCTGTGTAGAGGTTTTTCTACATCTTTTGTTAAATTTATTTCTAAGTATTTATACTATTTTTAACCTTGATTGTAAATGGAATTATTTTGTTAATTTTATTTCCCAAATGTTTGCTGTTCATTTATAAAAATATAGATTTTTCTTTTAAAATTTTTTTTAAATATTTATTCTTAAGAAAGAGAGAGACGAGCATGAGCAGGGGAAGGGCACAGAGAGAGAGAGAGAGACAGATCTGAAGTAGGCTCCAGGCTTCAAGATGTCAGCACAGAGCCCGATGCGAGGCTCGAACCCAGAATTGTGAAATCATGATCTGAGCCAAAGTCAGGCATTCAACTGACTGAGCCACCTAGGCACTCCTAAAAATATAGATTTTTCTATATTAATTTTGCATTCTGTGACCTTGTTAGGATCTCCAGTATCATGTTAAACAAAAGTGGTGAAAACAAACATATTTGCCTTGTACCCAGTCTTAGGAGGAAAGTATTCAGTATTTCACCATTACATATGATTTTAGCTGTAGCTTTTCACAGATGTTCTTTACCAAAATGAAGAAATTCCCTTACACTGAAACCTTGCTGAGAAACTCAGTATGGAATTTTGTCAAATACTCCTTTATATACCTATTGAGATGATTATATGGTTTTTCTCCTTTATTCTGTTATGGTTAAATCAACTGTGCATTCCTGGGACAAATCCTCAAAGAATGCATACTGGTACTTAGAATATTCATTGTCCCCTGGTTCCTCCCCTAAATACTGGAGAGCTAACTTTTTCTTTGGAGCTCTCACTTCCAATCTGGCCCTGTCACCAGAACTCTCCTGGAGTCTCCTAGGGAGGCAGGGGGGCCTAGAGAATTCTGATCAGTTGTCATTAGTAAAAGCAAAGCAGGATTAGGGTTTAAGAGTGACACACAAAGTAGGTTAAATTTGGAATCTGTGTCTTCTGCTACTTCTAGTCTCTGAGTTGACATATGTGACTTCTAAATACTAGGAAAAGCTATTCTTACTGTCTTCCATCTATCAAATTCCTTTAAAAAGGAAGTAGCTGTGATGCCTTATCAATTTTTAAATTTTTTTTAATGTTTATTTATTTTTGAGACAGAGAGAGACAGAGCATGAACAGGGGAGGGGCAGAGAGAGAGAGGGAGACATAGAATCTGAAGCAGGCTCCAGGCTCTGAGCTGTCAGCACAGAGCCCGAGGCGGGGCTTGAACTCACGGACCATGAGATCATGACCTGAGCCGAAGTCGGACGCTTAACCAACTGAGCCATCCAGGTGCCGCTCAATTTTTTAGCTCAAGGGATCATAAATGTTCCAACTCTCTGATTCTACCCTGTTTTCCAGCCTTATTAATACCAAAATAATAGATGCAGTATCCCAGAAATCCCTATCCTTTACACAGACCTCCAAAATAGGTGACTATTTTTATTCTATCACTTTATACACTCCACAGCAAACCTATGATTTGGTTCATGAGTATCCTAGGTACTGGAGAGTAAATGGTCAGGTAAAAACCAGAAACAAATTAATGGATGTATTCTCTGACCAGAGTCCCAAGTTCATCCTGACAGTCCTTCTACTCAAAGGAGGTAGACCAATTTTTACCCATTCACAAGTCTTAGCAGTAGGACATTATAATCTCAGAGGACTGAGACATACCATAATCAACTTTAGCTCTTCAAATATGAACTGTTATCTCTTCTACTACCATGGGTGCTTAAGATTATATCCTCTGAAGTTGGTCAATATGTCATTCTTCCTCCTCCCAAAATAACATTACAAACAATAGGAAAGGGATTAATAAACACCAGTGCTTATGGTAAAAATGAAGCTTGATTTATAAACTACATTTGGATGGAAAGACTCTGAATAGACTATATATTTGATGGAAAGCCACAGTTTTGGGCTCAGAAAATTGTGGACTCTTGTAACTAGGTATGTCCCTTACAGGGACTCTGAAAACTATACCTATTTAACCGTTTCAAAAGATACCAGCTCTTCTGCAGAATGGACTTTAAACCAAGGCAATCCCTGCTTCTAACTATGTGGATCTTGTCTCCTTGTACACAAGCTGTCATGTGAGACAGAGGTCAAAGAATAGCACCTCGGATGCTGTGAGAACTCCAGTGAAAAAGGAATGCTCTGCTGGCATGCTACTATGTTTCCAATATCCTTCCAAGTGAATCTAATGCTTAGTCTGGCTTATGTTACCTGTATAGGTCTAGATGAACCTATGTAGAATCCTTGGTTACCTTTCCAACAGCTTTAGGTATACTGGGATCTTTCAGATATTTCATAATGTCTGAATTCTCCGATAATGCCTTCCTATTAAAAATGCTTCAGTTGAACCTGATTTTCAGTAAGACATTGTTATTTATGGAGGAATCTTTCCTTTTTCCTCTTGTTGATATGTATTCAGAAATTCAATATCAAAGATGGTCATATTACCAAATACTGGTTCAAGCACTGTGAGGATGCCATATAGATGGAGGCACTGACTGTTTTAAAACTATATATGTTTTCTAATACTGACTGGCTATAATAAACTTTCTACTAATGGGCTTTGTTTCTCCATCTCCAAGGTCTATTACTCCCACTACATTTCAAACTGCAGTTTTTCTAACTGCAATTCAAAATTCTCTTGCCCATTCACTGGTGCTGTACCTCTGTAGAATGCACCTATATATAACACTATCAGTAAAAGGTTCCTAAGAGCCAATCCCAAAATGTTTCCAGTTAGAAGTGAATTTGGCCCAGGTGGAACAGGGTAAGGATTTTTGATCAATCCAAGTATAGGTATCATGGATTTATGTTTACCTTCTAGCAAAGACTGTAATTTCAGAAGACATATTTTGTTAATTACTATTGATTTTACAGTAATATTCCATATCACTGATTAAATGAATAGCTTCTAGGTGTTAATCTAAGGTATCACAAAATAACTGTAACAGTCTTGTTCCCTCAAGAAGTTTACAGCTTAGTTGGGGAAATAATAAAGCCATACAATTTTTATCGATATGTGATTGCATTTTACGCATTTCTATTGCAATATAAAGATATCATTAATAGAGGCAATTTTTTAAATAATGATTTTTTCCTCCATAAACATTCTGTTAGCAATTCCAAAGCTGCAAGGAACAGCAAATATAAGCTGTGTTTAAATTACTGCCACTTTAGTTGGTAAATAAAAATACCCACCATACTTTATTTGTACCATGTTTATAAAATGCATTCATTTTGTTTAGTCTTAACCTATTGCTTTAACATTACTGTTGTTAAATTTTAATATATTTTTAACTATCTTAAAACTACTTTACCCAAACATTTTTAGAGTGGTAGTGCTGGTGCTAAAAAAAATTCCTGAAAGATAATAACTTTGGAATGGAATTTACATGTGCTAAAAAATGCAACTAAGGAAGCCAAACAACTGCCATAACATGCTGTGCTATTAATTTAAGTGACTGTACTCTGGAAATATAATAGAGAAAAAAAAATGTAACATCAAAGCAAAAATGTTATAATGACTGGATTTACTTAAGAGCATGCATCTAATCACCACTGTCCCCATCTACCCCTTCTCCCTCAATATACATTTTGAATTCATAACTTTTGGAAAACTAGTCTTGAATTATTTAAGGTTTGAATTATGTGTCCTCCAAGATCACATGCTTTCCATAAAATGGGACCATGCAACCTTGGATAAGGTCGTATATGAGTAAAGGTTAAATAAATGGAACAAGATAATAAGCCAGAGTGATTAGTATGGGCTATAATATGAGAAAGAAGTCCCTTCATTGATTTATGACCTTTCAGTTAGCACATCTTAAATTCTCAGTATGTTCCAGACAATGTGCCAGAAGCGAGTGATAAAAAGAACAGTTACAACATAGTCTCTACCTTGAAGGAATTTCATGAAACAGGGAAAAGAAATACATACATAAAATAATAACAGAAAATAGTAGAATTCCAAAGAAACCTTGGATCATCACAAGTTGCATTAAAATAATTTCTTCAATTAGGGTCAGAGAATTTTAGACTATCTAAAAGAAAATTATTTCTTCTACAGGAATTTTAGAAAATAAGGTGTATGTGTATTTTTAAGCAATAAGGGATACTATGGTCTGAATATTTGTGCCCCCCCCACCCCAGATTCATGTTTAAATCTTAATTCTCAGTGCGATGGTATTAGGAGGTAAGGCCTTTGAGAGAAGATTAGGTCATAGGGCAGAGCCCTCATGAATAAGATTAATGTCCTTCTAAAAGGGGCCCAGAGAGATCCTTTGCCCCTTCCACCATGTGAGGAATACAATGAGAAGTCTGTGACCCAGAAGAGGGCCCTCATCTAACCATGCTGGCACCTTGATCTCAGACTTCCAGTCTCCAAAACTGTGGGAAATAAATTTAAGTTGCTTATAAACTACCCATCCAAGGTATTTTGTTCTAGCAGCCCCAACAGACTAAGACAATAAAATCTGATTATAATTGTTTTCATTACATCTATAATTTACTCAAAAATAATGTCCTTTCTTTCCCTTTCGATAATAGCAAAGAACTTCCGACATACTGTTACCACCTTTTTTCCCCATTACTGTGATCAAAGTAGTACAACATTGCTCAAAACAATTATAAAACTGTGGGGTTTTAAAATTTCCTATTTATGGTACTAGGGCCTAATTGAGATTTAGTTTTAATCAAAAGTCATTCACAAAGAACAAACCATATTCTCCATTTAAAAGATCAAATTATATCTCACAGCAGTTATAAACATTCATGCTGCAAGAAAATGTCTGCATTTGTAAATAGTACAGTAGTAGCCTAAGGGATAGAATGGTCAAGCTTAAGAGGGAGTGGGCATGAAAGGTTTCTCAGAGTATGTGTCAATATTATTAAAATTTAAAGGATAAGTAAAAAGTCATTGGTGGCAGTAGAGAAAGGTTACTAACTTACCCTTCCTGAAGTACTTCAGCCACCGAAATAAAACAAAGAACTCAAAGATAGGAAAGACAGGGCATTTTAAAAAGTATCATATAATTGTTGCTGAAATGATTATAAACATAATGCAGGGGCGCCTGGGTGGCTCAGTGGGTTGAGCTTCCGACTTCGGCTCAGGTCATGATCTTGTGGTTTGTGGGTTCGAGCCCCATGTCAGGCTCTGTGCTGACAGCTCAGAGCCTGGAGCCTGCTTCAGATCCTGTGTCTCCCCCTCTCTCTTCCCCTCCCATGCTCATGCCCTGTCTCTCTCTGTCTCTCAGTAATAAATAAAAGTTAAAAAAAATTTTTTAACTTAATGCAAATGTCTGCATTTATTATTGAAAGAAGAACCCCAAAATTTACTCAAATAAAAATAACAGCTGGGAGGGGTTTAAATAAAAAAAAAAATATTGACTCTCTCATCTTACACGAGGTGAGTCAATACGTTCTGTTTTATTTATTTATTTTAAATATTTTATTTTTAAGTAATCTCTATACTTAACGTGGGGCTCAAACTCACAACCCTGAGATCAAGAGTCACTTGCTCAACTGACTTAGCCAGCCAAGCACAACTGTTTTATTTTTAATGTTGGTAGAGAAATACAGGTTCATTCATTTATCTGTCTGGCTTTTTTATCTTAGATGATAGCAGACTAAAATGAAAACAGAATGTATAGCTTCCAAATAACTCTATTTAAAAATGCTTAAATAAAGAACATTTGAGAATGGTAAATTTTAAGGTGTGAATGGAAAAAAATAATAAGAAAATTCCCAAATAAAAGGATAAAGTAATGTAAGTGAAATTAAGTATGCAGTTATCAAAAAAATTGTAACTATTAAGGGCAAAGAATATAAAGATAGATAAACCAAATACTGTTTATAAGAGAAGTACTTAATACAGGTTAAAAATAAAGTGATAAATACACTAGGAAAATACAAATATAAAGAAAGCATGAGTTAAAATATCAACACCAGACAAAATTTCACGGCAAGAGGCATAAAGTGGGGCAGACTGACCAAATTACAACCCATAATGAAACTATTAGAAAATTAATTTTTATGCACTAAAGAATTTAGCATTGAAGTTCTTAGTATTTCAAAGATGAACTACACAAAAAGAATAAGACTATAAATAACTAAATAATATAAATTTAAAGTTTGGCCTAATAAATACATGCTGAATCCAACAAATAGAAAATATATATAAAAAGATACTTAAAAGAAAATTTACAAAAATAGATCATGTATCTAGACTACAAAGAAAAAAACCCTCACTCATATGAAATTGAAATTTGAAAGGCTTCAGCATCTTATTTAAATAAAATTAAACTGGTAACTAACTAAAAATAAAAAAGTCCATGATAAAACCCACTCTCCTAAACAACCCTTGAGTTAATTAAGAAATCAAAACAGCAATCATAAATTAGAAATTAATAATTTATAAAATTTACACAGGACAAAACATACACCTTTGCATATAAGTCTAATCAATTCCTTATAATAAACTTCTAGAAGTGGAGTGAAAGTGAACATCACTAGAATTGAGAAAGTCAAGAAAGTTTTTGGCTAAGGAGTTAAATGTGTCATATGATCAATGGAAATTCCCCATATAACAGTAAGAGTTGAGGCTAAGCCAAGAGATGACTGCCAAAGTGCCCTATGAATTTGGAAACATATCACCTAGATGATAGAAGTGTAGGGATCTCATTACAGAAATTTAGGACACTTCATTAGCTGAAAGGAATATGTACACAGCGCTTGATTCTCACTCCAATAATAAAGGCACGACATCAATTCCTTAAGGTGATAGATTATCAATAAATATTTATTGCCCAATCAATACAAAAGATTCTAAATATTTAATCATCTTAAGTAGTTTGACCAAGCCAGCTATAAGGAATACTTGCATGGAATCTTCTAGATATAAGGATACATGAGATATATACAAATCCAAACCAAAGAATGTGCACATAATTTATGTGAATAAATGTACATGAGCTAGGAAACAGTAACCAATGCATTTTGTCATGCCACCCTTAAGGCAGATCTTTACTTATAAGAAGGTTCATCCATACAATGACATAAGAAGTGTGAACATATTTAGGCCACTTTATACTATAATCAGTAGTTCCAGTAAAGTTTTATGCTTTCTTGACTAAGCTTGGACTTCATTTTAAATTATGAAAATCTGTTATTAACCATCAGCACATAAAGTTTTCAGAGAGCTAAATGGCATATTAAAAGGCTTACGGAAGAAAAAATACTCTAGCAGCATTCTTTTTTCCTGGAAAACTGAGTTTTCAACTTCTCAAGAAAAAAAGATACACTTTTAGCTTAATGCTAATAAAACCAACCTGTAATTTTTGCTGCCTTTTCCTCTTGGTTCACTCGGTTCTCATCATCTTCTTCATTATCTTCTTCAAAGTCATCTAAATTGCCGATGTCAGCCTGCTTCATACTCATCAAACTAGCCAAACTTTGCATGTCTTCATCCCTACATCAATGATTTCAAATTTAATACACAGTTCATTAAATGACATTGTTTGAAAAAAGTTTAAGAAAATAATAATATAGTCTTTTTTCTAAATATTAATGAGCCCTTTTAAATAGTTGTACAAGACTACTGAAAAACCTAAATAGTCATATTCATTAATTTTTAAATGGCATGTTTAATCAGTAAAAAGCAAACTAGATTAAAAACTAACTAGTTAGGAGTTAGTTTAACTCTTTGCTGCCATCTATGGAAGACTAAAATTTTCTTCACAGGATTAAAGTGTGGGTTCCTAATCATTAAGTCTGGAAATAAAAACTTGTTTCATAAAACAGTGAGATAGTTTGCAAATCAATAAGATCTAGACTTTAAAATATTCAAGTTTTCAAAATAAATTAGAATAGAAATTCTTAATCTGAAATCCATGAACCCTTTTGGTTTTGTGGGTAGGAGGAAAAAGAAATGGTAAACCACTGTAAATTTATACGTAAATCTTATTTAAATGCGCATTTTTCTCAAAGGGGCCATAACTCCCCAAAAGTGAAAGAACTACTGGAACAGCATTTTTTTTTCAATATATGAAATTTATTGTCAAATTGGTTTCCATACAACACCCAGTGCTCATCCCAAAAGATGCCCTCCTCAGTACCCATCACCCACCCCCCCATCAACCCTCAGTTTTGGAACAGCATTTTTAAAAATTACAAAATGAAAAATGACCTGGATTGACTATAAGGTAAATACCATATACTGGATAAAATGTAAAAATGTTTTTTTATCTTGAAGTATTTTAAATATAAGTATACAAAGTTTACCTTACTCTAAACAAATCAAATAATGAAGTTTTCCTGAAATATCATTTTCACCTTAAATTTCAAATAAACTACCGTGAGTAAAACACATTTCTAACACATTACATGCAAACTGAATTTCAATCTGATATTCTTCCCTAAAATTCAGAATTTCAAATTAAGATACTGTTTCCCATGTTCTAACTACAATAAAAGAAACAAGAAAACTCTTTTGTAAAGAAATGTTTGTTAACATTCACTTATTTTCTAAATATAGTACAACTATGCAGACTAAACTGGTTTTTGAAATTCTTTGCATTTTATCTCATGTAAGCCTACAGTTGACATAACCATTTCCCCTTTTAAAAATAAATTTAGTGATATCAAGTCTGCATGAACAAAAAAAGTTGTATTACCTTATATGAATGCTATACAAATTGCTCACCTGTCAATGAGGGATAATTTTAAGATATACCATTACTCTTGAAATGTTAACTTGCTTAATTTTACCTCTGTAATTTCCTCATACTTTAACCTTGAACATTTTTCTCTATGAAAGGTTAGGAGGCAAGGAGTGTGGAGGCAGAGAGGGAGTTTAGGGTGTTTTAAGAGAAATTTCCACTGGAATTGAGACATTTGGTTTGACTGAATTTCCCAGATTCTCCCAGGGATGGATGGTGCTGATTCACTTACTGCTTCTGCCCAGTGGAAAGGAGTCCACATTCAAAGGATCTTCTCTGATTTTGTTTTCTCTTTTCTTCCTGTGTTTTCTTTCCTTTCATTATGGCTTGAACTTCAGGGTAAGATCTTTATTTTTAGGTTCTCAGTATTTAAGTCTAAAATTTAAGGTCCTGAGATGAAAGACTGATTGCTTCCATTCTGCACTGTCCCTCTGCCACACTCACTCAAAAGCCAACTTTCCAGAGATGAGGCTTACAGTTATCTACCAAGTCATTTGCTGCCCTGTAGATGAGTGCCAAACATCTCATTTTGACTGACGCACAGAATCCAGTCTAATCAGTCAAGTAGACATGGCCAAATATAGTAACCACATTCCACTGGCTCAAATACATTTAGAACTATGATTCAGATTGGATCGAAATGTTCATAGCTGGCTTCCTTCTCTCACCTTTCAAATCCAGGCTTAGAATTTCCATTTCTTCCCTCCCTGATCTTCCTCTCCAAGTAAGTACTAACCCTTTCATTACACCCCAAACATACACTCATCCTTGACTTGAATGTATGCAACAAGCATGGTAAATGTTACATTTTTCCTGTTCCAGGCATGTTTTCCTCATTTCATACAGTTAGAATTTTACACTTAGGAGATCAGAACTGGTGTAGGAATTACCTTTGTGCAATGCCTATTCAGTACTTACGAAGTGATTGCTTAAAAGGATAATTATATAGAAAATTGTACTTTGCTATACAACTTTTGGAAGGCCGGGCCAAAGAACATGAATTGGTAAAAGTCCCTTTAGTTCTTTCATCCCTCTTATCCTGAACTTTTCATCTTGGGTTCCTCTTATATCTCAGCTGCATCAAACAGCTCTACAAACTGAACTGTCTGTACTTCAGAGTACAACTACTTACACTAAAGACAATTAATACAAAACAAACATGGATGGCACCCTATAATGCACAATTTAAAATTTGGAACTTGCTATAATATCATTTTTATATTATTGTTCATTCTCTAGAGTCAAGAGACTATATACGCCAAGGAGTTCATTTAATTCAGCCTCTGAAACAAAGAATGGCAAGAATGACTGGTATGCAGTAGGATATTCTCAACTGTTGCCAGTCTACTAAGTCAAAAGCTGTTTACATACAGTTTTTAAACACACTGAGAAGCAGCTTGTCTTTTTGACAAAAGAAACTTACGTGGCTTTTCCTTCCCGAAGGAAAATGCAAGATAATGAAAACTGGAGAGTGGCAGATACAACTTTTTTAGACAATGGCTTGAATTTTAACTTGACATCAGTCTGAGTTGGCATAGGGCTTGCATACTGTTTCATGTTGATGCTGCTAGTAGCCAGAGCTTTCCTTCGACCAGAAGGGGATTCCTGGAAGATAAAATATAATTTGGAATTTTGGAGTTATTTATTTTACACCCAAATATTTTAAAACACTATTTAAATAACATGATTAAATAACAATTGAAACTTCCTTCCCCAATGTATTCCTGTAACACAATATTGAAATAAAATTGTGATGAAGTTATATTGCAACTTTTACATCTTTAAATAAGGCAGACATAAATTGGAGAGAGCTGGCCGAGGTAGAAATAAACTAAAACAACTCTAAATATGTCAGAAAAGGGAAAGCAAGAAATGGAAACTAGGACAGAAAGCCTCCAGAATTCCTCTAAAAAGAGGATAGAACACAGAGATAGGTATCAAAAGTACTCGACAACTGTTTTCCTTCCTTTCATTCTATTTAATGTAATTAATGGTATTTCTCCTTTTTGAATGCCTACCATTTTTATAGAACTTCCAGCCTCTGTGGCATTGTGTCTCGTTTTTACTACAGTATCTGAGTTCTATCTATCCTCTAATCTGAGCCTTATTTCTTCCTAGGGCCTTTTTTGATCACTCCACTCCACAGTTCTCTCTCCCTCCCTTAAGATCACATATATCAAGGAAGAAACCGTTGGTTTCTCTGATGCTATGTCTGTGGCAGACACTGCCAAGCGATTCTAGCAGGTCTCAAAATTCTCCAAACAGAGACTACCAATTCATCAGAAATGAATACAAAATAACACCTATTTGCTATCAAGGGTACTTAACATTCTAGAAATAAGCTATCTCATTTCAAAATTATCCTTAATAGAATAATAGCCTAGGAGAACAGTGAAAACAAAACAGCAAAATAATGATTGGGCATTACCTATGTATAAGACACGTTGTTGATTCAAGAGAGATATGAAGATGATTAAGACGTAATCCCTTACTACGTGTTCTAATGGCAAGGGAACATTTTAGATGAGGATAATTTGTAAATAAAGTAAACCAGAGTTCATATGACATCATTAATGTAAACCAGAGGTCATACACCAGCATTCCTTAGGATTTACTGGTTTGGAGTTCAGATCTAAAATAAGGCCTAATTTTCAAGCTGTGTGACCCTGAGTAAGTAAACAAGCCTCACTAAACATCCCTATAAAATAAGGAGACTAAACAGAAATCCATTTAAGCTCTACAATGGTTTTCTATAAAATTATTCAATTTTCCAACCAAGGCTGGAAAAACTACCATTAACCTTTGAATTATTACTTAATAAATCTTTATTTTATTTGTCTTCTGATTGACAAACCTGCCTAAAATAAAGATATACTAATTTAATCAAAACATTAAGCCAGCCTCTTAGAAAAAAATTGACATTTCTGCCAGCAGGACAAGTAAAAAATGTAATGTAGCATCCCTAAAGAATACCTTGTTTTAAAATGTGGTCTTATCTGTCAGATTATGCACAGCAATATTATACAGAGCTATTAGTGCATGTAGATACCTTATGAATGAATTTCAAAAATGCATCAAGCACTTGAGAAGGATTTAAGCCCTCTCAGAAGAAATACTTAAGAATATGCAAATACCCTCAACTGAATCAAGTTGAACAGATGTGACTATCCCAAACAATACAAGTGTTCTTTCCCTGGTCGCTACTGTCAATCAAAGAATAAGATTAAGGTCCAAGGTTCTGACAATGTGCAAAATGAAAAAGTATGATCAGGTAGTATCAATTTATTACACTGATATGAACAATAATCTCTTATTGTACCTTTAGAATAGCTAACAACTTTTACATATAATATAGGATTTAAAGCCTCTGTTTTGGAAGCATGACATACAAACTGCCACACATTATTTTCAGATTTTTTAAACAAATCTGTTTCACAAAGTATGACACTAATCCCCTAATAATAATTATTTTTTATAACCAAATAAACTATAAAAATTAAGGTAACTTGGAAATGAGCATAATTTTGAAAGCTCAATTTAAGGATAATTGCTATAAAATCTAGAGTTCTGACGATTAACATTCAAATTCATTTTTTAGATAAAAATTTTGTAGAAGGGTTTTCTGCTGAACTCAAGCAGTTTTTAACTTTTTGGTATATCAGTCTCTGAAACAACAGAAAATAAAAGCTACTAAATTCTAACCATATTTAGTTGTACCACTTTAAGTATTTACTTGCTCAGCAACAATGAAAACAGCCCTTTGTAAGGTCTGGACAGGTGAGCAGAACAGTCTTTTGAGTCTACAATATCCATTTCTATTGTTAACGCAGGATCTCACTACAGTCTGTGCTGGGAAAAGAGGTCTGAACTGTATTTCTAGTAATTCTCCACCAAGCTCCCACATTGTTTTCCTCTTTAAGGATCTTTCACAGCTCTACCTCAGCTCCATGAATCTCCACTTTTTACAACCGAGTCTAAGTCTTTACCAGCCCACAAGTGATATCACCGCTATCATCAGTTCTATAAAGAGGAATGAAATAAGCGATTGCAGTGTGAGACGAGCGTGTCTTTTGCATCTTATAGTCCTTCCACAAAGGAGTAGGGGCCAGCCAGGCAGAGAGAATTTAGAATTACTCTTACTGCTGCCAGAGTCCTAATGCTATTTCATGTCGGGCAAGGTACAGAAGGGAACAGAAACGAGAGAAAAAATAGTAAAAGGAATTTTAAGAGAAAGAAAGAACAATGACAAAGTCAGTGAGTGTTCACATATATGTAAGACTAAGTTTCTGTCTCTTGGCCTACGTTCATACATGTTTGTATGTGAATCTGACAATATTTGAGGAATTACTTCAAAACTCCTAAAGCCAAAGTTAACTTTAGTGTTTACTAAAAAACAAAAATAAAAGTAAGAGAGCTTTAGACAATTTAGATGACTGGATCCTATCCCCAGAGATCTTAAATTAGCAAAACCAGAGATAGGCTCAGGAATCTGCTACATTTCTAAAAATAATATGTACCTCCCTTCTCTACTCCCAGCCCACCCCTCCCACACACTCACCACTACTACCAGGTGATTCTAATCCAGTTAATCTAAAATCACACTTTCAGAAATACTTCCCCTCAGAAAGTTCTTACATAATATAATCATTTTTGCTTAAGAAATATCACTTTCATTTTTCCTAAGTATTCTCTGTTATAAAAACGACTTAGCCTATATATTTCCATTTCTCTGAAATCCAGCCTATTGTAGTTGCCATCAGGCAAACCTGTATTTGAATGTAACACCAGCATTTATTCATTGGTTAATCTCTGGCCCGTTTCTTCATGTATCTGAGCCTTAGTTTCACACTGTCAGATTGACATATTTTTTTTAATTTTTTTTAATGTTTATCTTTATTTTTGAGACAGAGTGAGACAGAGAGAGACAGAGCATGAGCAGGGGAGGGGCAGAGAGAGAGGGAGACACAGAATCCGAAGCAGTCTCCAGGCTCTGAGCTGTCAGCACAGAGCCTAACACGGGGCTCGAACCCACAAACTGCGAGATCATGACCTGAGCTGAAGTCAGATGCTCAACTGACTGAGCCACCCAGGTGCCCCAGATTGACAAATATTTTTAAAAGCTGGACAATACCAAGTGATGATAAAAATGGGGAACAATGCAAACAAACTCTCTTACACTGCAGGAGAAAGTTCTAACTGATATAGCTGCTTTGGAAAGCAAGTTGACATTACCTTGTAAAGTGGAACACATGCATATCTTACAACTCAGCAATAATATCCATCTTAGATACATGTCCTGGAGAAACTCTTATAACAATATACTAAAATATCTAGTAGAGTTTTTAGCATACGGTAGGTACTTAATAAATAGTATTTATTATTAATATTTATTGACCACTTGACCTGATTTATTACACGAATGTTACAAGTAATCCTTCCTGGATCACCAATCTTGAAATTAGGAAAATAAATAAACATAACTCAATGCAGGATGTTTAAAGTAATGCAGCTATGGGGGCACCTGAGTGGTTCAGTCAGTTAAGCATCCGACTTTGGCCTAGGTCATGATCTAGTGATTCCCAAGTTTGAGCCCCACGTCAGGCTCAGTGCTGACAGCTCAGAGCCTGGAACCTGTTTCAGATTCTATGTTTCCCTCTCTCTCTCTCTCTGTCCCTCCCCCACTTGCTCTCTCTCTCTCCTCTCTCTCTCTCAAAAATAAACAGTAAAAAGAAAATTTTTTTTTAATAAATTTTTTTTTTCAACGTTTATTTATTTTTGGGACAGAGAGAGACAGAGCATGAACGGGGGAGGGGCAGAGAGAGAGGGAGACACAGAATCGGAAACAGGCTCCAGGCTCTGAGCCATCAGCCCAGAGCCTGACGCGGGGCTCGAACTCACGGACCGCGAGATCGTGACCTGGCTGAAGTCGGACGCTTAACCGACTGCGCCACCCAGGCGCCCCCCTTTTTTTTTTTTTTTATAAATTTTTTTTTTTTAAAAGAAAATTTAAGTAAGGCAGTTATGTTACTAAAATCTATGCATTGACCCTCAACATTCTTACCAGACCTAAAACAAATTCTCCACTTCAATGTGCACCCTCATTCAGGTGATAACCATACGAGCAATAGGTGAATACATGTTTTCTCTGTATAGCTTAAAAGGGAAAAAATTTATAATGACTTTATTTAAAAAAAATTTTTTTTTAAATGTTTATTTTTGAGACAGAGAAAGACAGAGCATGAATGGGGGAGGGTCAGAGAGAGAGGGAGACACAGAATCTGAAGCAGGCTCTGAGCTGTCAGCACAGAGCCCAACGCGGGGCTTGAACTCACAGACCGTGAGATCATGACCTGAGCCGAAGTCGGACGCTTAACCCACTGAGCCACCCAGGCGCCCCTATAATGACTTTATTAGTAAAGAATGAACTGAGTATAAAATAAATAAATACAGTTTTGTAAGATTTGGGACTTCTTTATAACTATTTTTAAACATTATAGATTTTACCAAAAAAGCATGTATCTAATCTTGCCACTTCCCCAAACCCCACCCAAACTAACAACAACAGGTATATAACATAATGGTAGCAAGCAAGTTAATTAAATTTAGTTAAATTTAGTTTATTCTTTTTTTCATATCATAAGAATTTGGAGAGAATATCTCTTGTCCAAATTATTCAAGTTAGGGTCTTCTAACAGAATAGTTCATAGTACCATGTTTCATTTATTATGGATCCCAAGATTAATATAATACCTCTCCTATTAAAATATTTTGACAGACTTCCTCTGCCTATTAAAATGTCACATAAAATAAACCACTCTTTCTCCTATATACAAGGATAGGGGGATGTGGGGGAACACTACTTTGATTTTATGATTTTTCAGAGTTTTATTAAACAAAATGTTCTAAAAAGATTGTCATGCACTAATACTTTAATTAAACTTAATGGCAATGTTGATTTTTTACAATTGTGAAATACATTATAGATACTGAAGTATAAAACACAGAAGTACTATTTTAATGACTAATAAAATGAACATCCTGTACCACCATCCAGCTAAAGAAATAGAACACTACTATGTCCTCTCCTGAATTGCCTCCCTTTCCTTCCATCATCCAGAGATGATTATCACCTTGAATTTTGGATTACTTCTTCTCTCCTCTTTTCCAAAAAAGAATATTACTTATGTATGCAACCCTAAAGAACATGTTGCTGATGAATGGATAAACAAGATGTGGTATATCTATACCACAGAATATTAGCCTTAAGAGGTATGAAATTCTGATACATGATACATCATGGATGAAACTTGAGGACATTATGCTAAGTGAAATAAGCCAGACACAAAAGGTCAAATACTGTTATGATTCCTCTTATATGAGGAATACGCAAATATATAGTGACAGAAAGTAGAGTAGATATTACCAGGCGTGGGAGAAGGGGACATGGAGAGTTATTGTCTAATGGATACAGAGTTTCTATTTGGTATAATGAAAACAATCTTGAAACAGATAGTGGTGAAGGGTACAACACTGTGAGTGCACTTAATGCGACAGAACTAGCTGCACACTTAAAAATGTTTTAAAAAGTAAGTTTTGTTTGTAGATTTTATCACAATAAAAAGTCAAAAAAGAATATAGTGTCTAGTTTTACATATTTCTTAACTTGATACAATGAAATAACATTAACATTTTTGTGATGTGTTTCTTATGTTCAACATCGAGTTCTCATCATGATTCTGACTAGGTATTGTAAAGAGGGTCATTCCTATATTATTCTCGATCTTAAAAGGGAATGCTTCTGATTTTTCATCCTAAAATATGTTTCCTATAGGTTTACTTTTTCTTCTTTCAAAAATATTACTCTTTATAAAATTAAGTTCTCTTATGACTTTGAGGTTTTAAATCTACTTCTAATTTTATTTTTACATATAGGTGTTAAACTTTTATCACTTTAAAAAAATATTTTGGGATAATTTAAGATCTTTTAAACCCTTAACTTATTAATGTGATAATTTAATAGATTTTCTAAAATTAAAGCAACTCCACATTCCTGGAAAAAATCCAAAGTTATCTGAGCTTGTTTTCTTTTAGAGAAGGTTTCTAATTACAGATATAATTTCTTTAATGATTATAGAAGTATTCAGGTGTTTCGTGTCTCCCAATGTCAATTTGGATAAGTATTTTCCCCCTTGGAATTTACACATTTCATCCAAGACTTCAAATTTAGTGACATAAAACATTTTAAAATCTTCTTATTATTTTAATTTCTGCAAAATCTATAGTTTTGTACTCTTTACACTCCCAATACCATTTGTGTCTGCTCTTTTTTGTTTCTAGATAATTCTTGCTAGAAACTGTCAATTTCCTTGGGCTTTCCCAATCAACAACTTTTGGCTTTGTTGATCCTTTCTAGTATGTTTTCTATTTTAGTAGTTTACGCTCATTTTTACTATTTCCTTCCTCCTAGTTCCCTCAGGTATATTTTAACTCCTGAATTCTGAGCATTTCTTCTTTCCTGATCTAAGCATTTAGGACTATATATTTCTCTAAGTACTATTTTAACTATACCTCACATTTTATTATTAATTATTTTGTTATCTTGTATTTAAATATTTTCTAATTTTTCATTACAAGTTCTTTGACTCATGTTTAGAACCTTTTTCCAACTATATGGAGTTTTTCTACTTTCTTGTTTTTATGTTTATTTATTTATTTATTTATTTAGAGAGAGAGCACAAGCGGGAGAGGGCAGAAAGAAGAAGAGAGAGAATCCCAAGCAGGTTCTGCGTGATCAGCCCAGAGCTTGATGCAGGGCTTGAACTCACAAACTGCAAGATCATGACCTGAGCCGAGATCAAGAGTCAGATGTTTAATTGACTTAACTGCCACCCCTCTACTTATCCCCTCTACTTATCTTTATGTAATAGATTACATTTCATTGATTTGGGGGTCACAGAATAGGATCTACTTAATTTCAATCCTTCAAAATGTATTGAGGCAAGTTTCATGGCTTAAGTCATGATCAATTTCATACATGTTCCATAGGTCCTTAAAAAGTATTTAACTGGTAGGCATACACTGCTGAATCGCCTATAGAGCCAAATCATTCAATTTCTTACATGATAAGGACCTGCAGGGCAGTAGAAATGTCAAATATAAGGTCATGGAACATTTTCTAAAGGACACAAATCAAGGAATAAATACGTGCAAGAACTGAAAAGCTACTCAAACATTTCTTCTCAGGCTCCTTTTTTTCCTTCTGAAATAACCTCCTTTTATTTTAGGACTGTCTCTTATAAACAGCATATAGCCAGAAAATTTTTTAATCCAGTCTGATGATCTCTGTCCTTTAGTGGAGAGTGCAGATCAACAGTTCCCAAAAGTTTTTATTTCAAGGCCCTTTTAAATGCTTTGAGAGGGGCACCTGGGTGGCTCAGTCAGTTAAGTGTCCAACTTCAGGTCAGGTCATAATCTGTCAGTTCATGAGTTTGAGCCCTACATCTGGCTCTATGCTGACAGATTGGAGCCTGTTTCAGATTCTGTGTCTCTCTCGCTCTCTGCCCCTCCCCCTCTCATGCTCTCTGTCTCTCTCTCTTTTTAAAAATAAATAAACATAAATAAATAAACAAATAAATAAATGTTTTGAGAACTACAAGGAGCCTTTATGTAGGTTCCATCTATCAATATTTGCTTCATTAAAAAAATTAAATATAAGAAATTTAGAAAATATTTAATTCACTCAAACATAACTAATAAACTCATGTTAACATATTTTTATGACGAATAAATATATTTTTTAAAAGACTTTATTTTTTAGAGCAGTTTTAGGTGTACAACAAAATCAAGACAGAGGCACAGAGATTTCCCATATAATCCTGAGCATACACACATACAGAGCCTATCCCATTATCAACATGACTAACCAGTATGTTACACTGTTTACCAAGGATGAACCTACACTGATGTATCATAATCACCCCAGATCCATAGTTTACCTTAGGGTTCACTTGTGGTGGTGTACATTCTATTTGTTTGGACAAATGTATAACGCCACATATCTATCATTATAATATTAAATGATATTTTACTGCCCTAAACATCCTCTATGCTCCACCTATTCATCTTCCCTACTCCCCACCGTTGGCAACAACAAAAAAAGTGATCTATTTTCTCCATATTTTTACCTTTTCCAGAACATCACATAGTTGTAATCATACAATTACACAGTCTTTTCAGATTAGCCCCTTTCATTTACTAATATGCATTAAGGTTCCCCTATGTCTTTTCATGGCTTGATAGGTCACTTCTTTTTAGTGCCAAATAATACTCCATTGGCTGCATGTACCCCAGTTTATCCATTCATCTCTTGAAAGACACCTCAACTGCTTCAAAATTTTAGTAATTATGAATAAAGCTACTATAAAACATCCATGAGCAGGTTTTTATGTGGACAAGGGTTTTCATTTTGTTTGGGTAAATACCAAGTAGTATGACTGCTGGGTTGTATGGAAACATTACGTTTAGTTTTATAAGAAACCACCAAACTCCCTTCCAAGTAGCTGTAGCACTCTGCATTCCCACCAGCAACATATGAAAGATGTTGGTCCACATCGTCACCAGCACTGGGTGTTGTCAGTGTTCCAGATTTTGGCTATTCTATGGAAGGTGGATAGTGGTATCTCATTGTTTTTATTTGCAGTTCCCTGATGACATGATGTGGAGCATCTTGACATATGTCTGTTTGCCATCTGTACGTATTCTTTGGCTAAATGTTTCTTAAGGTTTATGTCCCATTTTTTAAATTGGGTTGTTTGCTCTTGTATTGTTCTTTGTATATTTTGGATAACACTCCTTTATCAGATGTGTCTTTTGTAAGTATTGTCTCCCTGTCTGTTGCTTCTCTTCTTCTCTTGATGCTGTCTGTCACAGGCAAGTTTTTAAATTCAATGAAATTATCCATTATTTCTTGCATGGATCATATCTTTTGTTTTCTATCTAAAATGGCATCACCATACCCAATGTCATCCAGGTTTTCTCCTGTGTTATCTTCTAGTAGTTTTACGGTTTTGCACTTCACATTGAGATCACATTAGGTCACAATTTGAGTTAATTTTTGTGAAGGGTGTAAAGTGTCTATCTAGATGCATTTTTTTTTTTTTGCATATGGATGTCCAGTTGTTCCAGCACGATTTGTTGAAAAGATTATCTTTGCTTCATTAGTTTCACTCCTTTGTCAAAGATCAGTTGACTATATTTATGGGGTCTATATTTAGGTTCTGTGTTCTGTTCCACTGATGTCTCTTCTTTCATCAGTATCACACAGTAGTGATTACTGTAGCTTTATAGTAAGTCTTGAATTCAGGTAGTATCAGTCCTCTAACTTTGTTCTTCTCCTTCAATATTGTGTTGGCTATTCTGAGTCTTCTCCATATGCTTCTTCATATAAACTTTAGAATCAGTTTGTTGATATCCACAAAATACTTTGTTGGGATTTTCATCGTGAATGATTGAATCTGTAGGTCAAGCTAAAAAGAACTGACATTTTGACAATATTGAGTCTTCCTATCCATGAACATGGAATATCTCTCATTTAGTTCTTTGATCTCATTCATCAGAATTTTACAGTATTTTTCATATACATCTTGTACATATTTTGTTAGCTTTATACTTAAGTATTCTGGTTTTTGGGGTGCTAATGTAAATGAAATTGTGTTAATTTCAAATTTCACTGTTCATTGTTGATATATAGGAAAGCAAATGACTTCCATATATAAATCTTGCATTCTGCAACCTTGTTATAATCAGTTAGTTCCAGGAGGTTTTTACGTTGATTCTTTTGTTTTCTAAATAGATGATCATGTATTCTGTGAACAAAGAGAGTTTCATATCTTACTTCCCAATATGTATACTTTTAATTTTCTTTTCATGTCTTATTTCATCAGTAAGGACTAACAGTATGATGTAGAAAAGTGGTGAAAGGACATCCTTGCCTGGTACTTGATCTTAGCGGGAAAGTTTTGAGTTTCTCACCATAAAGCATGATGTGAACTGTTGGGATTTTGTAAATGTTCTTTATGAAGTTGAAGAAGTTTTCCACTATTCCCAGCTGGCTGAGATTTTTGATTTTTATCATTAATGGGTGTTAGATTTTGTCAAATGCTTTTTCTGCATCTACTGATACAGTCCTGTGATTTTTCTGTTTTAGTATACCGATGTGGTGGATTACATTCATCGAAATACTGAACCAGACTTGCATATCTGAGATAAATCCCACTTGGTTGTGGCATATAATTCTTCTCACATTTTTTTGGATTTGATTTGCTAATAATTTGTTGAGAATTTTTACATCTATGTCATTAAGAGGTATTACTCTATAGTTTTCTTGTAATGTCTTTGTTTGGTTTTAGTATAAGGTAATGTTGGCCTCAGAGAATAAGCTAGTAAGTATTTTTTCTGCTTCTATCCTCCAAAAGAGATTGTAGAGAATTGGTATACTTCCTTAAATGTTTGGTAGAATTCATCAGTGAACCCATCCAGACATGTTGCTTTCTGTATACCCTCTATACAAAACAATTTAATAAGAAGAGTGCCACTGTTTTATATTTTTACAAATCTCTTCAATGTGTTTATATCACTCTAAAATATCACTAATGTCCAATTTGACAGACAGCTAGATTCTCATCTCTACTCTCATATTCAATCTGTGTGATATGCTATTTAGATCGAAGTATACGAAGAAAACCCAGCCCCATACAGATATACAGTTGGAAAAGATAGGAATATTTTAATGATCCTTTCAGACAATTTGAGCTCTTCTTCCCTACTATATCGAAACTCTACAAATGGTATTTTCTTAACAGTTAACAGTAATGTGGAATCTGAAACCCTATCAATAAACTTTTCACAAACTTTTCAAACTCTGTTAAGCTAAGATCCAATGCTCTAATCATGCATGTTGAATGGGTTTTTTACTCATGCATAATTTTGTAACATCATATGCTTTAGTCTTTTGGAAAATACGGATTATCTGAATGATGCAGATATTCTATTTTTTTAAATGTTTTTATTTTTGAGATAGCACCAGTGAGCAGGGCAGGGGTAGAGAGAGAGGGGGACAGGGGATCCAATGCGGGCTCTGCTCTGACAGCAGTGAGCCTGATATGGGGCTCAAATCCACTAACAGCAAGATCATGACCTGAGCCAAAGTCAGACACTCAACTGACTGAGCCACCTAAGCACCCTTATGCAGATATTTTAAATGTTGACACATTCCATTATATAATACCAAAGGAATCACATTTGCTTATATCAGTACATATTCCATCAGAAAAATCTTTAAACACTTGGAAAATTATCAAGCTTAACATGTTGAAAATAAGTTTTGCAAAATACTAACTTTCACTTGAAAGCTCATATTTTATCATTGGGAACAAACAATTTCAGTCACTTTAAGTAGCAAGATCACTGTGTTCAGTTTCAGGAAAACGTTTGTTAAATACCTAAGTGTACATAAGAAGTCAGTCATTTTTTCAAGTAAAAATGGTGTTCCAGGGAAAAAGGGTGATTAGTTTACCACTCAACAAATCACACAAATGCTTAAGTAACTTTGCTCTTTGCAATGCAGTGTAAGTACTTTATGCATACTTTCCATTTTGTCAGAGAGAATATTAACAAGACTTAATATTCAAGGGATGAAATTTAATAAAAATAATAGTTTTATCACAACATCAAGAACATACATAAATGAAATCCACAGAAGACTAGTTCCTATTTATAAAATTTCAATATCACTTCTACCTATTAATACTAAGAACAGAAGAGGCAATCTTCCTCATTGTTTTCTTCTGTGCAATGAGTTCATTACACTGATGGTACAGCTCTGGGATATCAGCTTTGTGCAACAAAGGGGCTTTATTAGGCCTCCCATCTTGTGGGCATGGCCAGTGCTAGACTCTTCCTGCATCTCCATGCAGAGGCAAAAGCAGTAAATCATGGCTTCAGTAGAAATCCTCACTGGGAAAACTATGATGAATACTTATCTTCTAGACTTCCTGCTTTCAATTTATTTTTTATTTTTTTATTTTTTTTTAGTTTCTTTGGGTTCTTTCTATCTGTGTTACTTAAGAAGTGCATTTACAAAGATCATTTGGTCATATTTTACTCAAGTTTTTAACTGTTTTCCAATAGGGGAGTTATCCATGCTAGCTAGTCACATCACACTGCCAGAAGCAAAATTCTCATTTGAATTTTACAGGAATAGAACTGAACATTTCCAGAAAGAAATAGCCATCACAACAAAGTTCACTTCTCTCACAATGACCTAAGCTCTTAATTTAGAAACTCTTAATGACTTATTAGGATTGTTCAAGAATTTATTTTATTGGAACTCTCCAGATTAAATCTGCAGTTATCATTGTAACCAATACTCTCTCTTATTTTGTCTGTTTAGATGCTATGTTTCACCATTACCTTAAGCAGGTAGTTAAGTATCTGAGGATAAATTAATGCTTGCAGCATAGAACCTTTCAGAGCCTCACAGTCTAATGCCTGATTCTGTTCATTCTTGACAATCAGAACTCTAAATTCTATTCTGATTTTATACCACTGAATCAGGGCACCAGGAGATGAAGGGACAGACAGAACTCTGGACAGCATTCTAAAGATGTGTCTGACACTTAAAAGTCTCAGTTATTAGATCTTACCCTCTAGCCCATGTGATTTATTTGCAGTAAAGAACACACTGAAATATTTGTGTAAATTACCATCTTCTCTACTAACTCAAACCAAAACTGTTAAATGAGATAATGTGGAATTGGGAGGGACCATAGAAGTTTCTTAATACAACCTGTCACCCCCAATGCAAAAGCACCTTATATCACCCCTAACGGAATTATCACACTTGCTTCCTGGTACTTTTCATTCAAATTCAACCTAAAAACTTTGTTTTGTTCTGTCTAAAACAAAATAATTTGATGCAGTACAACATCAGAATCAACAATTTTGTTTTTATTTATTCTACAAATACCTATTTGAGAGACTATTATGTGGCTGACGGTCTCTCACTGAATTTTGTGATAACACTTTAAACTTTATTTTCAAGTGATAAAGAGTCAAGTTAGAAATCAAAAAGTCCTCTAACTTTTTCAAAATTGTGATGCTGGTCCTTTGAGCTGTCATAAGCACCACATTTCTCAGTCCATGCTAAAAAGATCTTTGCTTCATCAGCAGACCAAATGGAATACTACAGAATTTAATTTGGATTCCATGGAGCAATTAAATGCTAAAGCAGACATGCCACAAGGAACTCTCTCAACCACAAAGACTTAATTAGAAACCATATCAGCTAAAATAACCAAACTAGATGGTTGGATGGAAGAGAATTTGGTAGCACAAATGTAAATGGAAAGAATCAGCACTAAAAATCTGTTGAGATATGTACTCAAAAACATTTGTAAAAATTATTAGTTTTAGAATAAAATCTAAATTCCCTCTGAAAAAAAAAACACCCAAAAAACCTCAACCTCTCAAATGGAAGGAAACCCCAGATATACATAAAGTACAAGTTAAAGTATTCAAGTCAAAGGTCTAAATAAATTGTAGGCTGTCCAAATGTAAAATACATAGACACACACACACACATACAAAGTCAAATCTACTACCAACTACAAAATTGATAAAAGGCAGTTTATATCACCCCCTACCCCTGTAATCCTAAAGAAAGCCACTAAAAATTTATTGATACTATTGTATGTAGTTTTTTGACCTTAAAAAGGAACGACACTACCAGATTTTTAAATTGGTCTCCAGTAAGTGTTTTAAGGGAATTAGACTCATCCATTAGATTAAACATAATCCCTGGTAACCAAGCATTATATCATTCATGGCCAGGACTTGAACGTGTGTGCTGATAAGGGCTCCCAAAGTTTCATAACTAGACAGACCTAGTCCAGAGTTGTTTATTTTCATCCAAATCAGACTCAACATAGCCAAACTGAATCATCTCCATCCCTTAAACTGTTTCTTCCCTGAGTTCTCATCTATGTGAATTGTACTACCATCCATCAAGCCTCCCAACCCCAGGGCTCACCTAACTAAGTTGGCTCTAACTGCTAAATCTCTCCAGAATCTGGACCCATTCTTTCCATCTCCAACCATGTGAAGAGACCACTGCTATAGCCTCTGCATTTGTTGACCTTTCTCTAGTCTTACACACACCTAGATTTCATCCTCCATAATTCTATGAGGGTAATCCTCTTTTTGTTTTAATGCTATACCCTTTTTTTCTGATTATATGAGAAAATTCACCACAGAAAATTATAAATACACAAAAAGTACACAAAAGAATCACTCAAAACTTTACCAACTAGTTGAAACCACTGCTAATATTTTGACATATTTGTTCTGGTTCTTTAAAAATAGTTGAGATGACACTATTTGAAAATTATGCTTTTTTTAAAGTTGACATTACAGTTTATAAACCTAAATTTTAGAAGTTGCATATCATTCTGAATTGTGGTTATTCCACAAATTTATATAACTTCCTCCTATTAATGAACTTAAATTTAAGCTCTTCACTTTTGTCACTTAGAAATGATGCTGCAATGAACATTTTTATGCGCAAAGTATTTCTGGCACTTCTGACAGTTTTGTAGGACAGATTCCTAGAAGTAGAATTTTTGGGTAAAGTATTTGAATGCTTTCCAAACAAATCATACCAAGGTTTATAACCTACAGTATACAACACTGCTAGTCTCATTCATCACACCCACTACAGCACTATTATTTTTAAATCTTTGCTAAGCTGTTAAGAGAAAACGTGTATTTCACCCATTTAATTTGCATTTCTTTGATAACTCATGACCCTAAATATATTTCTTTGTTTATTATCCGTCGATATTTTTTCTTTTGTAAAACTAGTTAAGTCCTTTGTCCATTTATCTATTTGGATATTGCTCTTAAAAGGAAAAGAGACTTCTAGAGTTCTTTAAATATTGAAAATATTAGCCTTTTGTCTGCCACATTTGTTGTAAATATATTTTCTTTTAATATGTCTTTTAATCTCCTAATTAAATTGTTTTTAATATTTATTTTTGAGAGAGAAAGACAGAGTGTGAGCGGGGAAGGTGCAGAGAAGAGGGAAACACAGAATCTGAAGGAGGCTCCAGGCTCTGAGCTGTCAGCACAAAGCTTGACACGGGGCTCCAACTCATGAACCCTGAGATCATGACCTGAGCCAAAGTCAGATGCTTAACCGACTGAGCCATCCAGGTGCCCCTTAATCTAATTAAAAAAAAATTTTTTTTTGAACGTTTATTATTTTTGAAGGAGAGAGACAGACAGAGCGTGAGCAGGGGAGGAGCAGAGAGAAAGGGAGACAGAGAATCCAAAGTGGGCTCCAAGGCTCTGAGCTGTCAGCACAGAGCCCGATGCGGGGCTCAAACCCACAAACCACGAAATCATGTCCTGAGCCAAAGTTGGACGCTTAACCGACTGAGCCACCCAGGCGACCCTTAATCTCCTAATTTAAAAACCTTACATTTTTCTTATTACATAAATAATGCAGGGTTCATCGTAAAAAAAAATAATTACAAAATACAGAGAAGTAAAAAAAATTTGAAAATCACAATAATCCCATAATGGAGTGAATCCATTCTTGTATTGATTTTCTAGTTTATTTGTAGTCATTTTTTAGAAAAATTGAATATGTTGTGCATACTCTTTTGTAAACTACTTTTTTCATTAAAATATGATGAATACACTTCTTTGCCAATATTTTACCATGATGCCATTTACAATGGCTATAAACAGTCCATTTTATGGACATAACAATTTAATTAATCCCATGTTTAGGGGAATTGAGGTTGTTTCTAATTTTTCATATTACAGTATAAGCAATAACCATGTAAAAATCTTCTGTTAATTCTTTACATTCATACTTAAATATTTCACTAATATAAATTTCTGTTGGTTGAATAACTGGCTCAGACATGCACATTTTAAAGTGTTTTATATGACTGTCATTTGTCCTCTAGAAGTTATACCAACATATATTCCCATCAACAGGTGGACCTTAGCCAACAGTGAGTCTCAACATGATTTTTAAAATATACATTAGTTTTGACTGGGGAGGGGGGGGAAGGGGCCTTTGTGTTTTATTTATTTTTGAGAGAGAGAGGGAGAGCAGAGGAGAGGCAGAAAGAGAGAGACAGAAGATCCAAAGTGGACTCTGCACTGACAGCAGAGAGCCCAACATGGGGCTCAAACTCACGAACAATGAGATCATGACCTGAGCTGAAGTCGGGCACTTAACTGACTAAGCCACCCAGGCTCCCCAGTTTTGATTTTTATGTAGACAAATATATGTATATTTTCCTCTGTGATTTCTTCCCTACTGCTCAGAAACTTAAAAAGTTCTTCTTCATTCAATGATTTAACAATATTCACTTCTGGGGCACCTGGGTGGCTCAGCTGGTTAAGCACCCAACTGTTGATTTCAGCTCAAGTCACAATCTCACAGTTCCTGAGATCGAGTCCTGCGTTGGGCTCTTCAGTGACAACTGGGAACCTGCTTAGGAATCTCTCTCCCTCTATTTTTCTGCTCCTCTCCTGCTTACAATCTCTCCCTCTCTCTCAAAATAAATAAACTTAAAAAAAATAATATTCACTTCTTTTCTCTTTTAGTGTGGATTATTTTATTGTCTTCAGTTAATTTTCTTATTTGGAATTCCTTTTGTAGTGAGATGAGGAGCTCTCTTTTTCCTCCTCCCAAACAGTACCAATACTATTGTATAGTGATTTGAGAAGTGTGGGAATCTCTTATTTTTTAATGTTTATTTATTTTTGAGAGAGAGAGAGAGAGAGAGAGAGAGAACAAGTGGGGAAGGGGCAGAGAGAGAGGGAGACAGAGAATCTGAAGTAGAAGTCAGATGCTCAACCGAGTGAGCCACCCAGGTGTCCCAAGAAGTGTGGGAATCTTTATACAACCATTTCATGCTTATAATTTGTCAAGGATTTTTCTCTGCTTCCAGGATACAGTTAAAACTCTTTAACATAGCAGAGCTCTTTGGGACACTGTCTCTGATTCCATGTGAAGAACACCAACTGCCCTTCCCTGCAAATGTATCCCACGCTCTGATGATAATCCGCCAATTGCATATGCTACTCAATTTTTCTGTGGTGACATAAATTTATAATTTTCAGGCACAGAAGATCTTTCCAAAAAAGGCACAAAACCAGAAGAAATAACAATAGAAGTTACTTTTATAGAATACTTACTTTGCATCAGGCATTACTCTTAAGTGCTTAACTGTCATTTCTCATTTGTTTCTCACAATGATCCTATGAGATACTATTACTACCTCATTTTAAAGATAGGAAACTTAGCCACAAAAAGATCAAGTAACTTGCCCAAGGTTACATAGCTAGTAAGCAAAAGAAATGAAATATGAACACAGGAAATCTGGCTCTGCAATACGTACTCTTAACCACTATACTGCACTGCATAAAAGACACAAATTTGAATATATAAATACCAAAAGCTTACTATGTAGTAAAATACACCATTTGTAATACTAAAAAGAAAAGTGACTGGTAGAGAGAAGATATCCACAAGACACATAAAAAAACAGTGTATAGGATACATAAAGGTCTACAAATGAATAAGAAAATGTAATCATTTCAATTAAAAATTGGCAGTAGATATTCTCGGGCAATTCACAGAAAAACATTAAGCGGCCAATAAGCATATAACGAGCTCAAGTTCACTAGTTATCAAGGAAATGCATATTAAAATGATAAAGGAGAGCATTTTCACCCATCAGAATGACAAAAATTAAAAAGTCTAGTAATATCCAGTGTTGCTGAAGGTATCGAAAAAACAGGCATTTCAATCACTGCTGTTGGGAATATAAACAGTTACAGCCTATTACAAGGATATTCTTTTAGCACTGAAACCATCAAAATAAAACAAATGTCTCCTTTGACCGAACAATTCTATTTCTGGGAATCTATCCCAGAACGTGGAAATCTATTCTGAATGTGTGCATAAATTCTCAATGCTGTGGTATCTGTAACACTATCAAGTAAATTGGAAATTACTGTAACACCCCTCAGGACCTTTTACCTGTACAGGTAAAATAGCATTGTTAGAATATATACTTGTTTTCTTACACTTCCATATTATGGTGCCACAGAACACTTTTAACAAACATTTACTGCTTTTGAAACAAGTGGAGTAAGTGTTTTTTATAGTAATTTTCCCCCTACAGGTAACTAAAAGAATATGAAAAGTAAGGGTAAAGAGGTATCCGGGTCCTCATATTGACACCCCAACTTCATAGCTTCCAGTATAATTAAATACTTAAATATTTTTGTAGTGTTGAGCTTGCTTCAGGGCAAGTTATAGGATCTTCTTTCTTTAGATTAAAAAAGTCATACAGATAATTACCATAGCTTTCTGTGATGTTTTAGGTACCGCCTTGCCTAAGAGCAGGAAGGTAGGCAAGTGATTTCTTAAAGTACTTTTTCAGCTCCAGGGTGATAAAAACATCTTAAACTTTCTGAAGCTGAAAACTCATAATTAACCATTAAAATTTAAAACTGAACAATCACATACAGTTAAGATACAATTCTCTAAAATACAGTGTAAAAAAAGTACTTTATATAAAGATCAATTAACATTTTTCAGGTGAAAATCAGCAAATATTGTTAAAATGCAAGATTCAACACCTCAAATCACTACCACTTCAAATAAATAATTTATCTGCCTATAAGGAACTTTTTCAGTAAGCAATTATGGATAACACACAATATGTGTAGTACAGCTACTAAATAGCACCCTATAAGAATTATAGAACATTGCCAATCCTGGTTACGAGAAGAATTCTTTAGAGTATTTAGTATGAAAGCTTGAAGACTATTTCTTACATAGGAATAAAGTAGAGAGGCCACATGATAACACATGGCTCGGGACCTTTTCCTGTGGTGGAAATGGTTACACATTTCTGACGTCATAGATTTCTAAAATTCTGGCTGCTGCTTATGTCATATACATAACAACAAAACTATAATGACAACTTAACACATGTCAAATACTGTTCTAAGCACATGTGCTACTGCACAACACTCCTGTGGTACAGACATGATATTATTCTCATTTTACAGTTAAATAAACTGAGATACAGAGAGGTTCATCAACTTTTCCAAAACCCCACAGCTAGGAATGTCCAAAGCCTACACTCAGCCTCTGCAACTGCTCTGTTAAAATGCCTCTGAAGAGGCAGACAACTGGCTGTTACCTGACAGTTTGCAGAGAAAGAAGAGTTGAGATTTTCAGTTATTTATTTTTCTATAAAATGAAAATTACCTTTCTATTCCACTTACATCTCTTTCCCTACTGACATGTATTCCAGACAATCTTTATAGAAAAATGATCTATGTTTCACACCATGTGATCTAACAGCACTTACAAAGTTTACAAAGTTAGTTACCATTAAAAATTAGTTACCATTTTTATCATCTGTTCAGTGACCTATTTAAAGGTAATTATTTATTTGACCTTCACTGACATCTTATTAAATAGGTAAGACTTGTGCTATTACCACTGCTTACAGAGGAAACTTAGGCCCACAAAGTTTAAACTCATTTTATATTTAAGACGTAAATGTAAGAGTTTAAATCCTATCATCACTTTTACTAGTATTTTCATTTGCTGGTTTTTTAGCAGTGTTCTTAAGGTATGTAGGACAAAAAGAATTCATATCTAGGTATCCTCCATCCCCTATTAAAAAGCCAAATAAAAGCCTGTTAAGCAAAAGGAGTTATGTTAAAGTCAAGTGACATGATCTTGGTTGGCCTTCCCATTCTACACGAGCACACTTAGCTGGCATATTTTTGTTTATTAACATATTAGCAAAGGTAAGTACCCTAAAAGGTAGTATCTAAGAAACTAAAGTCTTCAGTAGACTTTTACTTGGAGAACATTATCCAGCAAAAGGGTATTTCAGGTTACCTATTGATAAAAATTTCAATTCAGTTCCTTTGGCTTTTATGCAATTATTACCATTCTACGGGAATAGCTTCTGTCAATCAAATTGTGCCCCTAGGGCTGGGATGTGTCTGGTGTGGCACCCAGTATGCTATTGGTACTCAAAATATAATACAAGCAACAACAACTACTACCAGGTTACTGCACGCAAAGTGGTCTGACACAAAAGCCATACGTAGCTAAGACTCAGAACCACCGTAGACAGCATTTGAGCATATCTTTTAAAAACTAAGAGAGATTTGTATATGATGCTTACATGTTCCTATTTTACTAGTCTGAATATGTTCTTGCATAGGACTAAAAAGAAATGACTATTTAGTTAGGTTTTCTTAAATGCTTGTCTCTTTTTACAAAGAGAAAGATCCTTTCACAGAGCTCAAAAGTTTCACAGGAACTAGAGAAGATAAAACCAGTGCACCTCTATTCATTGGGTTTTTAAAAAGTACGTGCATGTCTATGAGTGTGTTTTTCTGGAGAGGGGGACTAGGGGCGGGGGGTGGGGGTGGGGGTGGGGACTTGGAAGACAAAAGGAGAAGACCTGCCTCTGCTTGTGCTTAGAAATTAGAAAAAAGTCAGAACTCAAGGAAAAGGGTGCTCAGGAAAGATAAAAATTTGAACTTCATTAAACCCATAACAAACCACGCAATCCTTAGGTTTTATTTACAGGGTTTTTGAGAGGATCGAGTAACATGAAATATATGACAGTGCTTTGTTTGTAAATGGCATATGCTATAGAATTCAAAGTATTAAATTACACTGGGACTTTGAATAAGCCATGATTCATTTGTGATTAAAACTTTACATAAAGATTCTAACAATGAAAATTATAAGATTTATGTGGGGAGTAAAAGTAATGATACAGTAAAAATTTTAATGTAGTTGTTATACACTTAAAACTATCAATGTATATAAAAAAAGTAAGGTACAAAATATTATTTTGCTCTAACTGTGTATTAAATAGTGGTATTTGTATTTCTGGAGATATATATAGGAAACCGAATAATAAGTTCTCTGAGAAAAGAAAAGAAGTTTGGACAAAGTGAGAAGAATTAATTTGCACTCTTTTATACTAGTTAAAAAAAAAACTTCGGCCACTTATTACTTTTCAAATAAAAAATTAATTTTAAAAACTAATAATGAAAAAAGTGGGAAATTTTTCACTTTCCTGTTTTACTATTAAACGTTTAGTAAAATTCAATAAATAACAGCAAGGAAACAATTCAAGTTTACACAAAATTTTTTGAAAAGATGATGTTATCTAAGACATCACATTTTGAAAAAATGAAAGAGATATAATATTTATTTATTTTTCTCTTTCCCCAAATGTCACCTTTTCCACTTAGAACTGGATACAGCTTTTCAGTTCATAGTAATGGCATGGGTAGCTTCAGTGTCAGAATTCAAATTTTGTGTTAATTTGCATGACTACTGCCTTCTGTGTTTTTTAAAATAACTTCAAATTTGGGAGACATGAAGTAGGCACAGGCTTAAAATTTCTTGAAGCAATTCTTATCTTGCTGTTTTTGATGTAGTCCAGTTGCCTTATTTTAAAAGGAAAATAATTCCCTATACATAGAAATGTAGAGAAAGAAAATGTACTATGGTCATGACAGTTCAAAAGCAAAACCCTAAGATTCTTAATAAGTTTGATCAGTTCTTTCTTGTTTAAAATGTTAATGATAAAATGATAGCCTCAAGACATGGAAACACAGAAAACAAAAATTTTATTTTTTCATTTAAAATCAGGAATTATACCGATTCCTTAGAAAATAGTATGACAATATGAAAAATATATTTCATAAATACTATTTGGTAAAGAAAAAGAAAAGAGTTATCAATCAATTGCATTGTATGTTCTACAAAGGAGAACATACTATAGGGATGGAATTATGAAATAAGCACAACCAGGTTTATTTCTGATAGTTGATTAGGCAGAATAAGAGAGTAAATCCTACTGACTATATGTACTAAGAAAGGAGATGACAGATCCTCATTTAGGCTACCTCAAAAGGCAAAGCATTTCACATCATACAAAGTATTTCTATTGATAGCTTTTATGACAACCAAAAAACAAAACAAAACAAAAAAACTCAATGATAACCTGGTAGTCTTGATCTACAACCTAATATCCCTATTTTGAAGGCCAGAATTCTGACTTAACTGCAGAGGTACAACTGACTTTTTTTGGGCAAGAGAAATTAAGAAAGGTAATTCAAATAATGTTGAAAGGCAAGGTTTAGGAAGGGTCACATAATCTCATGCATATTTCCAAGCAATGTTCCAAATAGTTTTGAAAGGACTAAAGTCACAGTACTAGAATCTCTTGAAGTAATTGATGTAGTCTAGTAAAAGTCCTAAAATTAAGTAACAAGTCCCATTTTTATCCTGACTGCCACTTTGAATTGGAATTCTCTCCTAGGGATAGATGGAGAGTGGAGATGAATTAGTTATGTTGAAGAGGTTTGTTAGGTAAAGAGTAGAAAAGAGTAGCTGAAGGGCACCTGGGTGGCTCAAGTAGGTTAAGCATCCGACTCAGATCATGATCTCACGGTTTGTGAGTTCAAGTCCCACCTTGGGCTCTGTGCTGACAGCTCAGAGCCTGGAGACTGCTTTGGATTCTGTGTCTCCCTCTCTCTCTGCCCCTCTCCCACTCACACTCTGTCTTTCCTTCAAAAGTAAACAAACATTAAAAAAAAAAAAAAAAAAAAAAAGACCAGACCAGCTTAGCTGAGAAGGAGCACAGGGTGGAAAAGACTAACATTTCAGAACTTATTATTTCTCTTTAACATTACTTTAAGAGTCCCTTAAGAAGAATGCTAAAATCTTAGAGCATGAAATCCATCAAGTCAAATTTATACCATGCCTACTCTTTTTCTTTTTTAATATCAAAATTCTTATGCCTGGCTACTATCTACTAGGGATGGATAGAAAATCTACACTTATCAAGGGCCAAAGACCCACAGGGAAAAAATTAAAACATAACAAAAAATAGTTACTTAGGGTTAGATAGATATTTTTGAAATGAATTTTGTAAACTTTTAAAGGAAAATTATAAAATGTCCCTAATCTGAATCTATCTTTTGTTCCAACTTTCCACACCAAAAGGGGGCAAAGAGTGATTTTAATAAGGAAAAAAAGTGGGAAGGAGTTAGCAAATGTAAATGGAGAAGATGGGCTTCAGGGTGAGGCCAGTTTTAGAGGCAGTGGGACAAGGGTGAGCACAATAGTGTAACTGGACTGTACCCTTGAGGAACTTTCTCAAGAAAGAAAGCGGACTGAAAGAATTGGCAGGGAATAACTATCTGTATTTCTGAAACGCTGGAGCCGGGCATGTGCAAATTGAATTAAAGATTTAGTAAATGTTGTCTAAAGTTGAGAAATCATGAAATAGTCATGAAACAGAGTACAAGCATATCATGCAGAACTAGAAACACGGAGGGAACCACCAGAAGAAGTAAATTCTGAAGCAGTTCAAAGAGGCTGCCTCAAGGAAGTGGGTTGGAGGTACCAAGTAAGTGGCAGGGGAATGTTGATTTTCAGTAAAAGTTCTTCCATAACTCATTTGTTACCATGTGCCTACACTGAAAAAAGTAAAAACATAATTTTAAACTCATAAATCAGAAAGGGCCTGACCTGTGTTATAAGTTCTTCTTTCTTTTTTTTTTTCTAATTCCATCAAAAGTTTCCTGTCAAAAACAGATTTGATTTTTTTTTTCTGTGTATACACACGTTAGTTACGGATGATTAACAAAGCATTCATTCTTCTATTTGCTTTGGCCGAGAACTGACTTGTGTTGTGTTAGTGTTAAGGAAATATTTCACTTTATATGCAGAAGATATGAAGTGTTGCTTATTTAAATATACATATGGTAAAAGAAAGGGTTTATACATGTTTTAGGCTCACAAACAATAAAAACATTTAAGTAGATGGAAGTACAGAGTTTATTCAACTTAGTAACTAGGAAAAATGCTACCTACCTTTCTCTTTACCCAAAATTGGCTTTGTGAACTTATCTATTTCATATTTTAACTTTAATGAAATGGTAAAAAAAAAAAAAACGTTATTTAAAGAGAACTGATATCAAATAAGACAGAAAAAATCATGATTATCTTCATTTTGAAATATGCAGAGACCCTTTTGAAAATAATTGTTTAAAACCAGTGAAAAGTAGCTTACAAAATCAGAGTTCCTCAAGTTTAAGACACCTTTAAATAAGTATCCTAATTTAGTCTGACATATAGTCACATAGTGTCTTTACTTTTCAGATGTACAGTGTTTAAAAAATAATATTCACTTGGAAAAAAAGTTTTAATAAATGAGCACATATGAAAAGTCAATGAAAAAAACAAATCTATCCTGTCATTTAATAATTTTTATAAAATCACTTTCTAAATAAAACTACTCAATAAACAAATACTAGTTACAGTAATTTAGTTTCCTGTAACACCTGTTTCATTTAAAGAGAAGGCAGTCAAAAGTGATTTAAACTGTACTATCACTAACTTCTAAGTAGATTTTCACTAATTGGGTCCACTGATATAAGGTGGGATAAAGAAAAATAAAGGTGTATAAAAGAAAAAATGCTGTGGATTACTTTGAAACTGGCTACTAAAGAAGAGAGAAGAAAGGATGGATTTGATGTCAGTTTTCAGATCTTCATTTTGTTACTAAATTGCTAATAATAGCACAATTTCTAAAAAAGAATTAGATGAGGGATGGAAATTAGGAGTTACAGCAAGGATAAGAAATACTGGTGGCATATGATTTGGACATTCTAAGATCACTTGATGATACTGCAGAAATATATAGTAAGCAAGACTTCAGATCCAGGACTTAACTTCATAGACAGTTCCTCTGACATAAGTACAGATTCCTTTTCCTCTTATTTTCCTTCCCTCTTAACACATACGTTTGGCAACTACTGTTTCTTTCAATTTGAGCTAAATTATACTCCTCTTGAATTTTTTTTATAATGGAGAATAAAGAAATTTAGTCTTTTCTACCTCTTTCTTTGGTAGATCATATGTAGCACAGAACCATTATTTATGAAATAAAAATCACTACCAGTTTAGACTTCTTCTTTTCAATCCCCTGAAAGGTAATAAGACCTTTCTACCAAATTAAATCGAGCAATCTCAGGTAGCTCCCTTCAACTTTATTTAATTTTTAACACACACTCCCTCTAGTCATCACTTTCATTTTATACGATCTTCTTGCTGACATGTATCCATTGAAATCTACTTCTAAACTGAACTCTGAATCTAGTCACCATAACTGTCCTTGAATCAACAAGACCATTCCAAAAGCCTGAGTGAATGATGGGTTTTGTACAATAATCTGAAGCCCTATAGATTTTCACTGGGTCAAGCTATTGTTGGAGTGAATGCCCAAGCAAGAGGCACTGCAGAAGGAATGCAGGTCCCCTCATAGCCCACACCTGGGAAGCAGCTCTGCGTACTTTTACAAAAGTATCAGTTCTAAAAGTACTTCTTTAAAAGCTTCCAAAATGACATAGGTATAATGTGCATTTTAAAACAGGAAATGTAACAAAGCAAATTATGCATTTAATTTACTCTAAATGAAAATAAGGAACAGCAACCTAAAAAAATTATACAACATGCATATGTTCAAAACAAAGAACAATGCTAAACTAAAATCAGTCAATTTATTAAAAGTGGGACTATGGATACTTTTTCCTCTTTTAGTATTTCCAGTATTGTAAATACATCAGTTGTAATAAATATAAAAATTACAAAAGATCCACTATGCTCTAATAAAAAATATATCTAAAGAATGAAAAAGTTATACATCCCAATGTTATTTGAATACTACTCCCAGCACATCTGATTCCCAGAATCTATAACAACAGATATCTTCTTCAGGCATGAACCTAAAAACCCTGTAGGTAAGGCACTTAAATATCTCATTCCAAATTTAATGAGAATGAAATCACCTGGAAACCCACTGACACATTTACTGGATATTTAGAAGTGCACAGAATCTTGCTGAGTATTGTCTGTCCACAAAACAATATACTCTTCCTACCCTTAGGTAGTTGCCTCAAATTAGCAAGGAGAGACAAGACTATCACATGAAAAGTAAAACCATGAGGGAAGATAAAAGAAAATCCACAAGTTTAGTATATAAGTGACAAATTGATTTTTCAAACATTCATTGAGGGTCTACTATTTGCAAAATGTTATTCTAACTACAGAAATCAGTTATGTACACTTAGATTTCTGTCACTCCAAAAATAAGCAAAAAGATGGGATGTTCTGGGAAGCAAAGGAATATGAACCGCAGGACATTACTAACTTACAGGGACAGGTATCATGTTAAGGTACAATTATTCTGTAGCTCACAAAACTGGAAATACATGCCCTATTCTTTCAATTGGCTTAGACAGCAGCATATGCAGCACTTTAATTAACTGTAGCAATTGACATACCTTAAAAGCCAAGATCTGAAATAATGCGCTGTAAATAGTACTTGTAAGCCAGTATTAATCCAAGTTTAACCTATATACAACAAAGTGTTCAATGCTGTATGTACATTTTAAGAAGAAATTCTAAAACAAAAATGCTTTATGAGCAAATTTCTAGTAGTTAGCAATATTCAGAGAACAAGCATTGCTGTTGAGTTCTATTTTTTTAAGCCAGGACAGAAATTTACACATTAACATTAAAAACAGTCCTATTTTAAAGCTATCTCTAGTTTAGGTATCTAAACTATCATAAATATTATTAAAGAACATCTGGTCACTGTTCTGAATCAAATAACATTTCTATGCTTTTCTATTTTAATAATTTGTAAATATAAAACTATATATTTTAATCATTGTATTAAAAACTTAAAATTACATGTTTATATACATTTGCATATATTAAAAACATCATTAAAAATTCATCTCTTACAAAGCTTAATTAAAACTACAAATCTGTTACCTAAAAAACTTGACATCATAACTTACTTTTAAAATTGTTACATTCAAATATTTTCACAATTTATAAAATTTATATTATATATCACCCACCTTTTAAAATAAAATTAAAGCATTCCATAGCCCATATTGTCCAATAAATCTACTTGTTAAAAATATTATCAAAGCTTACAATTAAGTGAGGTTTTAAACTTTAGCATGTAGCTAGTATATACACATGGTATGAAGCAGGTGATCTTATGCACTGAATTTTAACTACTATCAAATAATCTACCTCAATAAAACTGATCTTTACCTAATAAACCTTTAATGACAAAAATTTTTCTTTCAATAAATCAAGTTCCATTTTTCTAAGACAGCTGACTTATGTTCTAGTTGAAGAGATACAAAAAGCAAACATTTAAAATCATGTTATCACATTTATGCAAATACTTTATGTGGGTAGGTAGATCCTCCGAGTGGGAGTGAGAAAATGAATAGAAGTGAGTAATCTGCTACTTCTAATTAGCAATACGACCTTGGGCTAGTTACTAGATCATAATACCTTAGTTTCCTTATCTGTAAAATGAGGGAGGAGAACTTTATGATCTCTAAGGCTCCTTCCAGATCTAAATTTCTATGATTTAATTATTTGAATTAAGAAACCCACATCTGCATTAGGACACCAGGTTCTAAAATTACAGAATAACCTAACAGTGGGTTATAACTTAAAACAACACAAATATTGCAACATTAATTTGAAATATATTAACTATCAGAAAGCATTAATGCTTTTAAGATAAACAAAATGCAGGGCAACAGCTGCATACGCCTGTGCTCATTTAATGATAGTACGAACAATGAAGTTTACAGAACAGGACATTTCATTTATGGCTACCGCTTGCAGAAATATTTAATTGCAAAGCCAGAAACTATCAACAACAAGAGAATTACACTGAAATATTTTACATCTTATTTTTGAAACGGATTTCTGTTATACTCTGTATAGCTTACATATGGAAACAAAGTATTTAAAATGATCACTAAAACTGCAACATAAGAAAAGTGCATATAGGGATAGAGGCTTATTTCTTTTAATAACACATTTCCCGCCCCATAATACTTACACGAATTAACACTATTTTCTGTAAAACTGTGACATTCTCTAAAGGCTTAATGTTCAAACATGTCACTCGCAAACATGTGAATAATAAATTACAACTTTAAATTAAGGTATACGACTGCTTCCTATTATTAATCTGATACAGGTATTACTGGAATTCAATTTTCTTTCAAAGGTGTGTTTTTGCAAACAACATTCAACCACCCACACATTATTTAAAAAACAAAACAAAAATTAAAACCTTTGTGCTAGAAATTGTCCCAGGACTGTATTTTGACATTTTTAGCAACCTGACAAACCACTCTGTTTGCTTTCTTCCGCCAATACAAAATCAAGCCAAGAAGCAGTTTCTTCATTTATTTCATTCAATGTCACAAGACTATCCAAAGTCAGGGTAAAGGTCGATCATCAATAATACATGCTGGTGCTACAGCTGAAATATAAATGTTCATTTGGGCCCTGTTTCAAAGACTGGCCATTGAAACCTATTTAATAAGACCTATAAAACTAGGAGAATATAGGAAGACCAAGAAATATAAAATATCCTTTTCCCATCAACCTTTGCTGACATCCAATAGCAAATTAAAGAAGATACCAAGAAAAACTTCACGCAGTTGGGGGGAAAAAGGTGTTTTTTTTCCTAGTAGCTTTAACAATCTCATGTTTTTAAAAATTTGCAGGAGTGCTACCCTGCAGGCATCTATGACTGCATCACGAGGTTTCAGATTTAGTGTGGGTGGTTGGATAAAGTTGGACGTTGACCAGTTTTGTGTATGCTAAAAGGCACCAGGCTGGAACACCATATTCAGCAATTGGGTATGAGACTGCCAGTGCAGTGGGTTGGAAGATGTATGCATTGGCACTCCGTGTGGAACCAGTAGGCTTACTTTAAAAGGTTACTGCAGTCTTGACTTTGGCAGCTGTCTTCTATGAATGAATATGAAGAGTTAAGAGTGAGATCTAGAGTCACACCTATGGAGATCAGAAGTTGTTCATGTTTGAACAACTGCACGTCCTTTAAAACATTAGGTCCTCATAAACAGAAACATGGAATAATCCTTGGTTGGGGGAGATTACATAGTTGGGAAAGTGTCACATTTTAAAACACTCAGCTACTTTGACTCTCAACTTTCAGGGTGACATTTTCTTAAGTTTCTTTTTTTTTTCTTTATTTTGAGAGAGAGAGAGAGAGAGAGAGCGCGTATGCACAAGCAGGGGAGGGGCAGAGAGAGAGGGAGAGAGAGAGAATCCCAAGCAGGCTCCGTGCTGACCATGGAGCCTGATGCGGGGCTTAATCTCATGAACCATGAGATCATGACCTGAGTTGAAATCAAGAGCCTGACGCTTAACTGACTGAGTCACCCAGGCACCTCTTCAGGGTGGCATTTAAATTAAAACGTCAGCAGATATAATTATGTAAACAAGTGAAACAGCCTTGTAGTACTTGTATGAGTATCATCAGGTTAAGACCCCCAAGCTTTTTGTCGACTATACACATCTGTGTCTTTCCAATGCACATTTTGGAACTTCTGCCTCTAAAAACAATTTATGATGACTACACGGTCTCAAAGAACACTTTTACTAATGGCGGCAGCTTAAAAACTACTCTATACTATCAGCTCTTGACTGGATCTACAAAGAAAGGCAGTGCCTCAAACACACACAATGCCTGGTCTTCACAGGTATGACTATGGATCTCTTAATGCTTCATGATTATTCAAAGAAGACAGTTGTCAAAGGCAAACCATTTCCATAGGACATACTCTTTTCATATTAACCCCTCCCACTTTTCCCTTACCACTAAATCAAATACTTTTCCTCAGCAGAGCTAAAATATGGCGAGATAGAATTATCCATACACAGATGAGTGGTGTCTCGCAGACCTGTGCTACAGCATTTAAAACAGGATCACAGCATGCTTTCAACATTTGCAACCAAACACTGAAATCATATGATCTATTGGGTATAGATTAAATATAGGTTTTTATTAGAGATCACTCTGTTGGTGGATCTTCAGAAACAGGTACAAAGAATCTGAATACAAAGTTAAGTAAAATTATTTCTTAGTAATAAAATAGAAAATAACTGTTTTTCTTAATTAAAAGAAAGCAAAGGAAGCCTGTTAAAACTAAACATGATAAAGTTGAAAGGAAAAGTGTATTAGTTAAACTGGAATTTCAAGCTTATAGATTCTAGAAACAGAGTTTCTGTTCTGTTAAGTGTTCTAATATTTAAAAAAAAAAAAATTACATTTTTTTTTTTTTTTACAAAGGAAAAGTCCATGATTGTTACTCTGAATGAAAGATTAACAGACATATGGGAAACCCTTCCCCACCTACACTGTTAAAATTTAGTTTTTTAAATTGGGAGATTTTGATTTTTAAGAAAGAAATATCACAAATAAATACTAATTATGATGGAGCCCCTAGAGGGCAGAAGTTGGGTACTTTAAATAAGAGGAAATCTATAAATATTTGATCTAATATTGGAATAAAACTCCATATAAACTCTAAAAAATATACTATTTCATCAAGTATTTTTAATCAATGTCAGAAGAATATGACAGAATTATTCTATAATTATAAAAATATTTTTAGCATGTAAAAGAAAACAATTCTAAACTACCTAATTTAACAAGAGGCATTCTTTAAAAATCCTTTTTTTTCTGACACTAGGACCAAACTGTCACTAAAAGAAAAGCAGAGAGGTTCCCCCAAAACCTCCAATCTAAAATATAAGCGGTAGGTAAAGCGGTGAGGTAAAGAAACCACCCTATACTCCATCCCCAAAATCACAACCATAAAGAGTTGCTACTTAAATATTAGGCAGTGCTCTGTGAACCATTTTATATTAAAATTGGATAGTTCTAAACATCATCCATTGTTTGACACAATGCCATTTTGATGATAAATTGCAATCTATAGCTCAAATAATTCTACCCAGGGATTAACATTTCAGAGGCTGAGCCAGAGATTATGTGTGTGGATCTTGAATTTCATCATCTCCCTTTGGCACAATAGCTTATTCTTCCTTTTTTCATCTATTCTCTCATGAAGGGTCAGGAAAGCTTAGCCTTGCTGCTGCATTCATTTCATCTCTACATTAACCAGATACCTTGCAGTCTTTAGTTCTTCTGTGTTATTCCATTACAAATACTATGCTGCAGTATAGTATGGCTAATGAGGTTTGTACCAAATCAAAGGGTGCCATCAAGTGGTTATAATACTCTAAACAGCATTACACTAAATGACTATTCTGGATAGACTTCCTTCAATATAGACAAACTGTGCCACTCTTCTATGAAAGAATACATTAATGGGAGTAAGGAATAGGGCACTATCCATATTAACTCTTGTTCTTGATTTTCTATCCTTCAGGGATTGCTTCTCGGCATACTATATGTATGAAATATAATTTTAGAGCCACAATTAGGATTAATATTTAAGTCAGATTATCAAATGATCTTTATTAGGCACAATTCGAGCACGGTAGCACTAAAAGGAATTAAACAAATATATTAATCAAAATTCACGACTAGATTAATAGCGTATTTCTGAAAATAAGTAAAAACAGTACATATAACTAAAATGTGTCTTGTCAGGTCTGTCTCCTATTGCTAATGGAAAATTGCAAGGCTATGAAATACAGCCAGTATTATTTGATCCTTTTCATGCAGTCATGCCTAAGGTCTAACAAGCAACCTAGCAGGTGGTGTGAGAATGTATTTTCAGACACTTAAATAACTTTCAACAGTCTATGCAACAGGCTACAAGGGTCATTTAAGAGTTCTGAAAAAAGAAATCTAGAACTGTCTTAGAAAACACACACAAGGTAACGTAATATTCAAATGACCCACTCTGAAGATCTGGCTCAACGGCTACTGCTCTGAACCATCCTGTACCAGGGAAATCTCACAAACAGGCTTAAAGCATCTTCATAACTACATGCTTAATTATCCAAGTTCACAGATCAAACAAGATATAGAAAATGAAATCATAAAAGCTAACCTGACACAAGATTTAGGGAGCAGTACCAATAAGGAAGCAAACTCCAGGCAAAACTAAAGATCTGATGGCATTATTTTCCACACAGCTGTTATAGACTGTCTACAAAAATATTTCTTATCCCACATTTTCTTCTAGAGCCTTGCCACTCTCCCATCAAGTGGTGGAGTCTCATTCCTTCTCCCTGAATCCGGGCAGGTTTGTGACTGGCTTATGGCTAAGAGAATGAGGAAGTAACACTATGCAACTAGAAGGCTGATTAGAAAAGGTGATGCAACTTCCACTAGAAGAGCTGGAATAGTCACTCCTAAAGTGTTCAGCTGCCACAAAAGCAGTCTGACTGCCCGAAAAGAAATCCAAACTAACCCACTCAGAGAGGTGAACTATGGAAGCCCTTGAGACTACGTGAAGTGAAAAAGCCCCCATCTTGTGCTCTAGCCCCAAAATACCTCAAGACTATTACATAAAATAGATTCTACACTATCCCTGGCCCAGCTGAGCCCTTCCAAATTCCTGACCCACAGAAACTGAGTAACTTTGACAGTGACTACAATCTGATCTATTAAAATGAATCACAAGTGGTAGAAAATGATTGTTAAGTTCTGCAGGATACTCAGCAGACCTCAACCTGCACTGCTGCATTGCTTGTAATAACACTGAGTTGGTTACTTATGTGAATGCAATAGGTAAAATTAATGCCCTGAAGCCATGTAATACATCATGGTAACAATAAGCATAATGGTTGGAAAAATGAGATTCTACCTATGACAGAGAGGAAAGGATGATGTTAGTTTGGAAAGAAAAAAGTTTAATTCTTATGTTTTATTTTGGGCAAGGAATCATATGTCTTCTTGGAAAAGACTGAATTGGTATTACAGGACCTTATAGCACAGAGGAAAATTTTAAAAATATTTTAGAGCAACCCACATGAAAACACTGAAAACCAATGTATAAGAAATAGTAGGTTGTATGGGAAAAGGTAAAAGGACAGAGTCTTAAGATATTAGTAAAAAAAGAAAAAAAAAGAAGAAGAAGAAAAAAAAAAGTATTTTACTTAAAGGAATGACTTGGGAGGAAAAAAATCACTGATCAACTTCCTTTTGGCAACTGCCTTTCGGATAAGTTTTTTTCCCCCACAGCCTGCCTTCACCAATTCTTCCTCTGTGTTCCTTCTATGGCTTAAGAACAACACAAGCATCCAATATTCAAACTAGAAATCTGGAAATCATACTAGACTCCCTGACCACCATCAACCCTAAGAACTAATCAGTCACCAAGACCGGATTCCACCACCTTCTAAATACCTCCTGAAGCCCTCTCCCCTCTTCTCTGTCTGCACCTGCTAATGTCATTGTCCTACTTAAAGCCCACAGCACCTACTACTTGGGTAACTGAATTGTCTATCTGATCTTTAGCTCTTCAGTTTTACACATTTTAATTCATTCTCTATAGCAATATTATGTTTAAACTGTAGGCTATGACCCATTAGTGGATCATGAAATCAATTTAATGACTTGTAAAATCAACTTAGTGGCTTGCAACCAGCATTCTAAAACATCAGGATGGAAGAAGAAATGCTAGAGTACATCCTACAATCTTAGTAATAGTAAGATGTGTTTCATGAAACTTCCGTTTTTTTAAATTTTTTATTTTATTTTATTTAGTTAAATATAGGTTCCTGTATGTGTGTACTGGGTCATAACATAAAATGTATTTGTTAGTGACAGGTACAGTGAAAGTTTGAAAGACAGAAACTGATTTTTTAAATTCACTATATAAGGAATTTTTATTAAAGCAAGAATTTTATAATACAAATTACATTTCCTTGTTCAGTTATCAATTCTATTATTTAAGACAGAAGGGACCTTCTGAGCTATTCCACAGTAAAAAAAAAAAAAAAAAAAAAAAAAAAACTATAAAATTAAAGAAAGGGATGCTTTAAGGTTTTGTACCTTGCTAAAAATTCTTTTTCCCAGGGTGTATAAAACATTAATTTGTTTTTTTTTGTTTGTTTGTTTTGTTTTTTTTTTTTTTTTTTTTTTTTTTATTTATTTTTGGGACAGAGAGAGACAGAGCATGAACGGGGGAGGGGCAGAGAGAGAGGGAGACACAGAATCGGAAACAGGCTCCAGGCTCCGAGCCATCAGCCCAGAGCCTGACGCGGGGCTCGAACTCACGGACCGCGAGATCGTGACCTGGCTGAAGTCGGACGCTTAACCGACTGCGCCACCCAGGCGCCCCACATTAATTTGTTTTTATATTTCACTATTTTTTATGTGTTTTTTCCTTTTGTTGCTGAGAAACTGATCTTTCAAAATACAACTCTAATCATTTTACCTCTCTGCTTAAAACTTAAAACTTTTCCATGGCTCTTGATAGCTTACTAGAATCATGAATCAGAATCATGCAGGATCTAAGCCAATCTGTAAGTTTTACTATACTCACAGACAATTCTGATAGACAAGTTTGGGACCCATGACTTCTAGGATAAAGTCCAAATATTTTCATTTAGCATACAAGGCCAGGCACAATCTGCCCCTTGCTCATCTCACTAGTTTCAACCTCTTCTGCTCTCCTTACTTTGCAAATGAAGCTCTAGCAATTTTATCACTGTGCCTTTAGCAAGGCTATTCCGCAGACCCCATCCTTCTCACACAACTCTATCTGGTAGGTAAACTTTTTAGTCTTTCAAGCCATAGCTCAAGTCAACTCCTCTCTGAAGTATTCCCATGCCCCTGATATATGCAACAGCTCCTTGACACCCTAAATGGACCTTCCACAAGCCACTTTTCTAGCATTACCACTGTAGTCTCATCACTTGCTCATAGATCTGCCTCCCTAACTAAACTGAGAACAACTTGAGAACCAAAACTTTGTCTTATTCATACCTCTGAAGTCTAGGAAGTAAAGGCATAACCAATTTTGTAGCACATAGTATAATGGAAGTTTAAAAAACAATCATTCTATGCCCCAATTAAGTAGAACAATAATGGTCTCTTTTACAAAGAGTTTAATCTTACTCATCCTTGGTTGTTGGCTTTTTTCTTTTAATGAGATATAACTGATATATAACATTGTATTGGTTTGAGGTGTACAACATGATGATTTGATATATGTATGTATTACAAAATGACTACCACAGTAAATCTGTTAATATTCATTACCACACATTATTTACAAATTTTTCTTGTGATGAGAACTTTTAAGATCTACTCTCTTAGCAACTTTCAAATATACAATATAGTGTTATTAACTACAGTTACCACGCATTGTGCATGTTTTGAAAAAAAAAGCCAATAGAAAAGGAATTTTGGAAAATCTAGACTAGAAGAAGTAGGAAGGCATATATTATTGCTTGCTTTGGCTAAAAAGGTTTAATATGTATAAATATAATGTAAATAAACCTATGATATCTAGTGATCTAATCCAGTTCATGTCATTTGACTACTTTTCTAAACTTTTCCTCCAGTTTAATGAGGAAGAAGAAATTCTTCAAATTTATTTTACTCAGATTTATTTATTTCCAGATTGACTCTATTTTCAAAAGAATGCAATGATTCAAGTATCATATAATCAAAGTCATTAGTTAAGAACAAAAAGAGGAAATAAAAAGGAAAGCAAAAAAAAGTGATATGAAACAATTCTGGCTAAAGAAAAGTCTCAATAGAGTATTGTTTTCCTACCTCACATCCCTCTCCCCCTCCAAAGGACAGCTCTGTGCTTCCTTTGTTGCAGATAGTTATATACAGAGAAAAGAATTTTTATGTGTGTATGTGTGTGTGTGTGTGTATAGTGTGTGTGTGTGTATATCTATCTATCTATCTATATATATATATATATATATATACACATACAGAGAGAGAGAGAGAGAGAGAGAGAACTTTCTATTAAGCCATTCAACAAATATACTTAATACATTCAATAAATAATTTTCCTTTCAGTCTAATTTATTCTAATGATTTAGCTGAAATAATTAATAAATGCCACAAGACAATTCAGACTGCCAGAATCTTAAGGTAAATAGCTCCAGGAAAAAAGTTATTCAGGGAAATAATGAGAGACTGCTCCTCCTCTGGAGGAGCTGGCTACCAGCTACAAATAGTCTAGGGATATACTGTATACAGCTAGCTCTCTTATTTAAAGTACATAAGAAGCAACTTGGACAGATAATAAAATATAGATGTCTTCATTATTATTGTTGTCTATGATCTTTATGATTTCAAGAGCACAGTAATGTACATAGGGCTCCTAAGATTTAGGAAACAAGGAGTCCCTACCCTTGATTCTGTTACTATTATACAACTTGAGAAATATCTACCCTTTACTGGTTTCCTAGTAATGAAAGTATCAGCTGGGCTGCCTGGGTGGCTCAGTCAGTTGAGCACCTGACTCTTGATTTCAGTTCAGTTCATGATCTCATGGGTTCGTAAGATCAAGTCCCGTGTTGGGCTCCGCACTGACAGCATGGAGCCTGCTTGGAATTCTCTCTCTCCCTCTGTCTCTGACTCTCCCTCACTCACTTGCACACATGGGCATACTCTGTCACTCTCTCCCTCTCTCAAAATAAACAAATAAACTTAAAAAAAAAAGAAATTTTTAAAACTTAAAAACAAATCTATCTTAAGGCAAAGAATATTCTTCAAGCATTGAATTATTTTAAACTAAAGTACCGTATTTATCAGAACACTGTTTTATCGTATCATTAAGCATAAGATTGTTATTAAAAGACACTATTTCATCAGTGTCTAGAAGTCACAATGCTGATAACAGTCAATTATTATACCCAATTTATGGTAGAGCAGAGAGATATACTAGGTAAATATGCCTCATTAGTTTAATGATATGGAGAGATTAATGAATGTCATAAACAAAAAAGAATCACAATAAAATTTTAAAGACAAGTTAGGTATTAAAATAGAAAAAAATGGGTAAGACAATACATTATTCACAGAGTTGTGAAAATCTTACTTATTTTCTGGAGATATTAAAGGTATTAAAGTACCAAGACAGTTTTGTATTCTCAAGCTGATAACTTTCTACACTGGATCTGAATTGCACATGCAAATTTTGTTTCCCAATCAGATACACATTTCTCTTATAATGTCAGCAATTCCATTTTAATAGGCTATAATTCATGAAAATATTCCATTGCTTTTCTATCAGTACAAATGCACCTATATCTAATTATATAATGCAAAGTTCCATTTCTATACAAAGAAATAATTTAACTTAAAATTATTTTTAAGATTTTTTTTTAAGTAATCTCTACACCCAAGTGTGGCTCGAACCCACAACCCTAAGATCAAGAGTTGCATACTCTACCAACTGAGCCAGTCAGGTGCCCCAATTTAACTTAAAATTTTAATAGTTTTTGTTTGTTTTTATAATTCACTTCATGGTTGTCTTTGAGCAAAGAACTATGTAGGAAGTCTCCAACATATTAACCAGTCTTTCAAGATGGTTAGTGTGGCAGAAAACTAGAATGCCAAAAATCCATTCAATTTTAGACTAAGGAAGTTTTATTTACATATTCCTGAGAGAATACAGAGATAGTGAAAGTAGCAAATTGAAAAAATCTTAAATACTTTTCTACTAAAAGTCTAGAGTGGCATTAGAACCCTACTGTAAAGCAATTACCAAGTCTCTGTTCTACTATTTTTCTTCAGGGAGAAAAAAGACCTCATGCAAACTCATAACATCTTCTACACACTAGCATCTTTTAACTGCTAAATTTCTATGAATTAACATGTAAAAAATTGTTCAAATACACTGCTGGTTTTAAATATCTGTAATGAAGTATTAAAGGTTTGTTTTGATGGCTATCTTGTTTATCAGTTTCCTCCCTCCAACTGGCAAAAAAAAAAAAAAGAACTGAAAGTAACTATGGCTCTCTTTCTCACTCATCTATAGGGAAGGTATCTGAAGGTAACTAGCAAAGAAGATACTATATAGCTCTAGCAATTTAGAAGACAGACTGCAGTTTCCCACTATAACTCAATAACTAGACAAATTATATGCCATCAAATTCATTCACTATCAAGTTTAGACTATTTTTTACTTTATAGAAACTGAAATACACAAGGCTTTGGTATCTTCCTTAGTTCCCAGAACTCTCCTTTTAAGTCGCCTTATGATCATCTCCAAAAACATACAGTCATTAGAGATACAGTAATCATTCACTAAGATGCTTTCTATTCTATTACCAGTTTTAAACAGAAATGTCTATTACAATGCAAAAATACGCTACTGCTCTACTTCCTTCAGTGTTAAGGTCATTTGATGAAATGTATATACATTAATTAAAACTCTAACAAATTTAAACTTTTAAATATTACTCAATAATGTTATTTGGTCTTTATGCTAGTACCCTCCATTTACTGTCTGCAAAAAGCGTACAAGATTAAAGAAAGTAAGACACAAGGGTGGCTACTACCTAACGTTACAAAGTGACAAAATAGGTTATCCACCTGAGAAGTGGTTTTCCTGCTTCTATATGTCACTCAACTATTTACCAAAAATTGTAAAAACACTCAGTGTTCCTTAAAATGTTCTGGGCAGAGATTTCACTGAAAATCTGATTTTTAAAAAAGGTGGAACTTCATTTACAAAATTTTACCTATTAAAGAAAGATATTAAAAAGATCTCAATCCTCTGAAGTCCATCCATGCAAGAACCTCTAAGAATCCCAAAATTTAAGGTCTTTAAGAGCCCTTGCTTGCTTATGATAGTAAGCTGGCAGTGCTATCTGTTACCAGTGAAGGCTATTGCCTGCCTAATGAGGAAAGGATGATTTCACAAACCCGAATGGTTGGATCATATACATCCTTTCTGAAACATTGTGCTTATAAATGATCTTTGGTCAAGCATATTCAATTCCAAATCTGGTATTCAAGAGTTTCCATGACCTGATCCCTTTTTTTTCTTTTTTCGTTTTTTTTTTTTTTTTTTTTTTTTTTTTTTTTACATAGAGCATGTGCGCACGCGCACGCGAGAGCACAGGGGCGAGGGGCGGGGTGGAGGGAGAGAAAAAGAGACAGACAGAGAGAGAGATATCTTAAGCAGGTTCCACGCCCAGTGTGGAGCCCAATGCAAGGCTCAATCCCATGACCGTGGGATCATGGAAACTGATCATTTAACGTGAGCTGAAATCAAGAGTTGGATGCTCAACCAACTGAGCTGCCCAGGCACCCCTGACCAGATCCTTTTTAACCTAATCAGTTAACTAAGTAATTTCCTTATTCCCTCGTTTCCCTTCCAAGTTTATTATTTTCCTCTCATTTGTAAAGTTTCTGTGCCATTTATTATTAGCATGTATTGAATTCTGTTTTTCAAGTAATGTGCTAGATGCTTTTTATGCTTTTAATATCTCTAGTCCAAGGTATCATTTTGTAAAATATCTCTGTTTTATGGATGAGAAAACAGAGGTTCTGAAAGGAGAAATATGTATGAAGTCCAAATTTACAGCTAGCAAGTGTGATTCATGATTCAAATCCAGGCCTGTGTCCAAAGCCTTGCTTTCAGCATCCAATGCTGCTCCAACTTTTCCTTTTAGTTATCCTCAACAGTCAAGAAGATGCATATCTCCAAGGACTAGGACTCAGGACTAGAAGCAGCTCAATCAAAATAGGACACTTCTTTGAACTCATGTTTCATCTTCAAAATTCGTATGACTTTTCCCTATTTCTGAAATGATTCTGTGGAGATTTCATTATAAAAATACCTTGAAGTACATGTTAAAGAAGAGGATTTACAACACAGCAAGAAACTGCCACACAACTCTAAGGATAAACAGAGCCATGTTTGGCAAACAGCTCTTAAAATGTTCTTGATAATTTCAGTACATATTAACTCATTTACCTCTAACTTCTATAGTACTTTTCAGCCATCATTACACATTTAGCATACTATACTTCATTTATTCTTGTTTCATGCGTTTATTTCTCAAGCCAGATTTTAGTATCTGAGCAGAGATGTTCCCATGTATCCTCCATAGTAATTAATTAGTGCAGCTAGGCTCTACACCCAGTGCCTAGGACAATAAACGTTTGATGAGTGAATTAGTGAATAAATGCATGGGTAAAATGGATGGGGCTTGAGAGTCTAAAGACTTGCATTTGAGACCAAGCTAAGAGGTTTTCTGTGTGTTCTTGAGCTAGTCATTTAACCTCACCAAGTCAGAGAAATTATAATAATGTCCACTTTAGAGAGATTTCTTAGGGATTAAAAGAAGTATTTATTTGAAAACAGTTTGTATTCTTTAACAAAACTTACCAAATATTATTTATGAAGTTATAAATGATCAGTTGAAATAGTTTAATTTTATTTTAAGAGGCAGGTAAAGGAAGATCTTTAATATATCACATTTGTGTAACAAAGTAATTTTAGAAACAAAAGTAAAGTGTAATAATTCTGGTAAAGTATCATCTTTTTAATCGGTCTAAGTATGAGGACATAAAATTATTTTCCTAATGAGGTATATTTCATAATGTATAAAGTACTGTTTTATACACTCACCCACTCCTATTTTCCAAATCTTTAATTTGGAAAAAAAAAAAGTGGGTGACCCCAATATTCTCAAAGCCGTCTCCTTTCTGCATCAGAATTCTGATTCAGTAGGTCCAAGTTGGGGCCCAGGTGTCTGCATTGTTAAAAAAATGGCATGGATGATTTTAGGGCAGCAAATGCTAATTTAAAACTAAAAACATCAACACTTCTTTACCACTATTACCCACCACGTGAACCATGTAATTTTGTAGGTCCACAGCAACTATATAGTCAATTCTTTAATTTCTTAATTATAATGAAACTCAACTAAGTGGTTATAAATTATTATAGCCCTAGAAGAATCAACCAATATTTTTTAAAGTAAATTCTATGCCCAACCTGGGGCTTGAACTCATGACTCTGAAACCAAGAGTCACATGCTCTACCAATTAAGTCAGCCAGGAGCCCCTAACCAATATTTTTAAAATTAAATATTCTAGAAAGTAATCTCCTGAACTGTATGCAGTTCCACAAAGGAGCCATAATCTCTCTTGTCTCTGCTCAAGGTAACCCAGCCACCTGAAGCACTTTCCAAATTCCCTGCAGCTATCAGGAGTACTTAATTTTTTTTTTAATGTTTTTATTTTTGAATGAGAGAGACAGAGACAAAGAGCAAGCGGGGTAAGGGCAGAAAGAGAGAGGGACATGTAATCGGAAGCAGGCTCCAGGTTCTGAGCTGTCAGCACAGAGCCTGACATGGGGCTCGAACCCATGAAGCACAAGATCATGACCTGAGCCAAAGTCACACACTTAACTGACTGAGCCACCCAGATGCCCCAGGAATGCTTAACCTTTAATCTGAAATCTCTTATTTGGATTTTGGCTAATACAGTGCCTATGCCTATATTATACTGTCTAAATTACAGCAACAGTCCCAAGGAGGCCTGAGGCAGCACTCAGTCAAACATATATTTCTGCAGCAAAATGAATAACCATTCATACTAAGTGGAATAAATACTACAACTAGCCTCACTTCAGGTCAGGACAGGTTTGGCCACCAAACGAATTTGAACCAAATTTTTGAAAAATACATATTTTAAAAAGTCTTCAGATAGTAAAGATTTTTGGCTTTTGAGGTTACAGATAAAAGAACTGTAAAAACTTTATCAGTAAAGTTTTTTACTTTATCAGTAAAAAAAAACTGTAAAAAGATAAAAAAAAAAAACTTATCTTTTAGGTTTCAATTTATATATTACTTTCATTAGGAAGCTTCCTCTAACCCACCAAAACTGGGGTTGGTATGTTCTATATGTGCACTTGTAATGCCCTATACTTATTCCTATCTTAGTGGCTGCCTGTTCATCTCGCCCTAAACGGTAGGGTACCTGGAGTCAGGGGCCACATCTTTTTCACTATTACATGCTCAATAACTAGCAAATATCTGCCACATAGTATCCACTTACTCAACTTAGTGAATAAATAAGCAATTTTAAGCATTAAGACTTTAATCTAGTAAAATTTTATATTATTGCTCTACTTACTTCATCCGTAAAGTATGATTAACATCAATAAAGATGAATTTCCACATAATACATTATGATAATAATCAGGAAATCCAACCAAAACGACTACCCAATAGCATATGCACCGTGACAGTATAAAAACAGTACTTTGTGGCTGTAAAATAAAACTTTTCCTTAAGTTTGTTAGCTAGAACATTTCACAAAGTAAACTACAATATGAAATAAATTATTTAACATGCAGTAGTTTATTTACATTTTTAACACAGGACTTCCTGCATTACACATAGATAAATACAGTACAGTTGACTTTAGATTTTAATCCATTTGTGGTCCCTTCTGTGTCAAGAATTTTAGAATGTAGAATCTGAAGATGGAAACTTGGTTTCTTCTAATTAATATGCTCTAATAGAATTGACAAATAATTGATAAAAAATTAAAGGCATTAGGCAAGATGAAAATGGAAAACTAAGGAAATATTTAAGCAAATAGTTACACAAGAATCTTATGATTTTGAGGATTCTGACAGGCTCAAAGCACGCATAATCATTCTTGAGCATACTTTTTTTTTTTAACATTTTTTTAAGTTTATTTATTTTGAGAGAGAGAAGGAGAGAGTTCACCAGCAAGGGAGGGGCAGAGAGAAAGGGGGAAAGAGAGAATCCCAAGCAGGTTCCAAGCTGTCAGTGCAGACCCAGAGGAGGGGCTCAAATCCACAAACCATGAAATCATGACCTGAGCTGAAATCAAGAGTCAGTCATTATACCACAGAGCCACTCAGGCGCCCCAGGCATATTTCTCTTTTAAGTGAAACCAACATTTTTCCACAATTTTCTTTGAAACCAATGGGTCACTTGGGAATAAAAGATAAAGATTTTCCTCCAGAAGCACAATCTGAAAGATTTCTGAACTAGAATGGCACATTAAATATGTAGTATTAAAAAAAAATAGGTTGGGGCGCCTGGGTGGCGCAGTCGGTTAGGCGTCCGACTTCAGCCAGGTCACGATCTCGCGGTCCGTGAGTTCGAGCCCCGCGTCGGGCTCTGGGCTGATGGCTCAGAGCCTGGAGCCTGTTTCTGATTCTGTGTCTCCCTCTCTCTCTGCCCCTCCCCCGTTCATGCTCTGTCTCTCTCTGTCCCAAAAATAAATAAACGTTGAAAAAAAGAAAAAAAAAATTAAAAAAAAAAATAGGAAAAAAAGGAATATATACGGACTTTCTCTGAAATTGGACCAAAATGAGAGTGAGGTAGCTGACAAAAGTTCATTTAACTACTAGCTATGTCTAGAATACCCTATCTTATTCACATAGCCAGTCAGCTACTATTCACATAATCATATATGACAACAAGGTGACATTAGAGAAACCCAGGAAAACCTATGTACACTATGAGTTTCCTATCCCAAATCCAGGAGTTTAATTCTAAGAGGTTGGGGGTTTCAGGGGGGAAGGAAGCTCTGTTGCTTCTAATATAAGTTAATTTTTTTTCTATGTGGAAACAGAAAAAAATAGTATCACTTTTCAAGTACAAAATCATCTTGAACCATAGGCCTACCAGATCAGAAAGCTCATCTAAAAGGAAGTTTACAAAAAAGAATTTTATTTTCCATTTGTAGATAGATCACCTTTTCTGGCATGCCAGTATCTTTTAGCAAGTTTCTAAACCAATGATATTCAAAAGCGGCCTTCATCATTAACAGAAGGAATGATACAATATCTAAGATGTACTTCAAATTATCTGGTAAAAATAAAAAATAGAAAAGTGGATGGACCAGTGAAATAAATTTGGCAAAATACTGACAATTACTGAGGCTGAGAGATGGATACATAAAGATGCATCATATTATTCCTACTACTATTGTATATGTTTGAAATAATTTTAAAAATTTAAGTTGAGATTTTTTAAATTGGATGTATATAATTAGTATACAATACTAACAAATACAGATATATGGGCATTACTGACTAACCACTCTCTAGTTATTGGGTTAACAGAAGAACAAAAAATGGAGTTGTTCCTAGTGGAAGTTTGAACGTCTTCCCCACCTACCTAGTGTCACTTCCATGTAGAAGGAAGGTCAACAGGGACTGATCAGGTTCAAGAAAGTTAACTGGGTCACATTTTTGTGGGGTAGAATATTAATAGGCAGGCTATAAGTAGGACTATACTAGAGCAAACGTCCTACGCTAAAAAAGCTAGGCCATCTCTAATTGGTACTTAAGATTATAAATTGTTGTATTGGTTACATGTGGGAGGAGATGTTTCTAATTTTTGTGATATGTGGGTTGTGGTATTCTTATATGTACTATTCACCCTTTGGGACTTTGGAAAAGTAGTATTTATGAGTTTCTTGGGGCTAAAAAGATAATCCCAGTTTGGAGTTACTGAAGAAGCTCTACCAGTTTAAATGGAAGAAACTGCAAGCTATAGTTCCTGTAAAAACTAGCCAGTCTTTACCCAACCATTGGAATGAGATCCTTTGGCTGAGATGACACAGAAGAAAATGATTAGAGGAAATAAGAGGCATTTATATATTATTTTTCCTCTGAAAGAAAAAGCAGAGGTAATTTATCAGACTACAATTCTGTGAGATCAAGAGACTGAGTAGATTTCAGAGGAGGATTCAAACTTAAATTTAATAAGGTCAGAAACTCTGTGATTTTAAATTGTTTACCTTGTATTGTTTGAGCTATTATATCATCTCTATTCGTGGTATAATCTTGTCAGTTGAGTTTGGTTGTACAACCAATCTTCTTCAATATAATCCAATAAAAGAAACAAAGCAAAGGATCTATAGTACTGTCTTGGAATTAACATAATTAATATCGCATCTAATCCATTTAAATGGCTTCTGGAGGTAATATCACATAAATGGCAATAAAAAGGGCAACGAGATGGCCAAACTGCCCATCTCATTGGTCACAGGTAAAAACAGTGGGAAAGACTGAATAGGTGGCCTCAAGAAAACACATTACAATACTCTCTTCATCCCTAAGGAGGACACAACATCTCAAGTGAATCATCACATGCCTATTGCTAAATTTACTGGGTTAGTGGTAAAAATAAATAAATAAATAAACGTCTATTGATCATTAGTGGGTACTTCATGTTTTGTTTTGGGTGGTTTGTTTTTTGTTTTTTATTTTGGGGTAAAAAAAGCAAAAAAGCTCTTCCTCTCGATTATGTCATCAAGAACAGAAACTACTCTAAACTCACCATTGTCTCTCTTGCCCTCACCTGATCCTTCTTTTTTTCTGCTTGGAGTGCCTTTTTGTTGCATAACTCCTTTTTTTTTTTTTTTATTTTTTAAACTACACTGGGCAGACACTTCCTCCAGGAACTCTTCCCTGATGCTGCCCTCCTTTATAGTCTCCTAAAGAACCATTTTTCTTGCATTTCGTTCTTTAATTATATGACACCCTTAATAGTTTATAAATTTCAGAAGGACAGGATACTTTACACCATCAAATATAAGTCTCCACTCATTTTTAAATGATGTACCATCATTTTATACAGCACTAAGAAAGAAAAAAACACAACTAATTATAATTGCAGGACATCAAAAACTTAAGATGATCTAATTTCAGAGAAGCTAAATGTGGGGGAATAACATGCATCTCAGAATCAAGGAAATTCTACATGTCTTTTTTTTTAATATTTTTTTAATGTTTATTTATTTTTGAGAGAGAGAGCACACACACAAGCAGAGGAGGGGCAGAGAATTTGAAGCCGGTTCAGCACTGACGGCAGAGAGCCCAATGCAGGGGACCTGAGCCAGAGTCGGACACTTGGCCAACTGAGTCACCCAGGCACCCCTGAAATTCTACATGTCTTAATTGACTTTGTAGCTTCAATATTAACAAAATTCTGGGCATACAGAAAATGCACATCAAATGTTTGCAAAATGATGACTGAATGAATGAATTCAACCTAGCTTGATGTTTTTCATCAATATGCATTTTTGAATTCATTCAAAAATCAAAAGATTCTTTTTAAAGAATAAAAATTTTTAAGTTTCAAAACAAGACTTATAGGTATAATTCACAAATATACTGGTTCTGATTTTAGTTGGATACCTTAAAGTACCAGGAAGGAAAAAACAATTGTTTTCTAAATATAACTATTATGGCTTCACATTAAAATAAAAGCCACAATGTCAAGTGCCCGGGTGAACAAACATTATTATATTATGGTAGATGAAAAAAAGAAACATGTTGCTTTGTGATATCCATTCTTGATGATCTGCACTAATAATATGGAAGTGGACTGTGAATAATCCAAAATAAAGGATAATTTAAAACTCGTTTATATTTGTTTTTGAAATATTTTCATATACTCATATTGTGATTAGATAAACACAAACACAGACTGTCTGGCCCAGGGGTAGATATTAATAAATCACCAACACTTGTTTAATTTCAGAAAACAAACTGGTTCCTAATCTTGGATTACATTTATAAGGGGAGGATGTCCTAAATCAAAAGCTGAAACCTTTCAAAAGATACAAGTATGTTTAAGTTTAATCCAAGTGAGATATTTTCAAGTTGTGTTCTCATTTCTTGAGATAAGTCTAGAACCACTGAGAAGCATAAGTGGTATAAAGGAACAGAAAGACTAAAATCCTGCAACTATAAGTTTGGAAATCTAGCTTCCTTTCTTTCACATTTTTCCATGTCCTCTAGAAAGAAAATTATAAAAATAACTATCCCTTACTGAACTAGATGCTTTCTATACATTATTTCTAATTTTCAGTAACCTATAGAGTAGATATTAATGCCATCACTTTATACCTACATACATTGAGACTGTAAAAGATTAAATAACTTGTACAAGGTCACAAAGCTAGCAGCAGTAAAATCACCTCTAAAGTTTTGACCTATGTGTAAGTAGCTTTCTGATCTAAAGAAGAAATGTCAGAAAAAAACTGGGAAATCTTTTCTGTGACCAGAAACAAAAGAACCAGCAAAATGAAGACAGCATTACCTTAATTTACACAAAGAAGCAAGAAAGTTGCTTTGGGAAAAAAATATTCAGAATTCTGAGGACTGATAAATTCCGGAATTCTGTTTTGTAATGTCTAGCGGTAGTCAATAACTTTTAGATGGAATATGTACAATAATTAAAAACTACCTTTACTAATATAATACATATGTACCTCACAGGTTTATCACTATGAAAGGCTGATTAAAACTTCTCTATGACTCTACAATTTCAGTATTTCTTTCTGTTTTTATCACTAAGGGAGGTAGTTATTGCATAGGTCATAGAGAATGACAAGACCAGATAAAATTCTAACATCATAACTGTATAACTTAAGCAAGTTACTTAGCTTTCCTAAGTCTCATTTGCTTTATTCATAAAAATAATGTTATTAATATCTGACTCACAGGGTTATTGTATGAGTAAATGAGATAATGTGTACAAAACATTCTATACAGTATCCAGTATACAGTAAGTGCCCAATAAATGTTATGGTAATATATTTTGGATAATTCTCTGTTTTATTGAGATATATTAAACAAAAACTAAACTTTTTATTGGCTGTGGGGTTATAAAACAAAGTGGAAGGCGATCCATTAATATCCCATTCAAAGAGCATGCCTTTTCAGTGTTAGAACGTTTTACCAACAGACTTTCAAACAAAACCCCAGATTTTACAAGAGAAAAAGAGAGACTTCAGTCCTTTGAAATTGTAAAGGGGAAGCACATTTAAAACGTGGGGCAGAATACACTGTAACATGTTACTGCTACAGGAATACAAATGTTTCTCCAGACGAGAGTCAATTTCATCATTTACCACTGAGGGGAGCTGTAACCTAGGAAAAGGTTTATACAGAGTCCCAAGGCTATTTTCAAACTTTCTCACACCTTACAGTATTCAGTTAATAAACTGTTTATGCCTGCTATAAAAATAGGCTTATGCACCTTTCAATGGGCTACTTTAAAGTAAGTTCTTCAGAAATTTAGAACTGGTATGGCTCTATCTTAAGAGTAATTAAGATTTTCTAAACAAACATTGTTTTTACCATCAATTACGACTCAAATTTAATTGGCTAACTCTTTAACACATCAAGTTAATAAAGCGATTACAGATCTATAATTGAGTCATGAGTGCTGAAAACTAAAAGACCATCCATGAGGGAGAAGCCCTTATATGAGAATGAAAGTTAGCTTTTAAAGCTGCAACCAATTTCAAGAAGTCTCAGTTTGTTTGAATTTAAAACCTTCAATGACTACTCCAAGCACAATGTTCAAATCTATCCTACAGAAAGGACAGAATTGTTAACATGTATGAACATTTAACACAATTACATTGGCGTGATATCCAGCCATCAGAACTCTCCCTACCATGTTTGGACCTGATCTTCCCAAGCTTCCCAGCTCCCCTGGGCTAAAAATGGCCCAGCCAGTATAGTATTCCTTTCATCACTGAGATATACAATGAAGTCAGGCGATACACTGACTCTGGAAGGAGTCAAAGCATGCTATAAATCTGTTATAAATATATTTCAGAACTTTAATGGTGATCATGATGATAACAGTGGTAACAGCTAATATTCACTGAAATCATTTAATCTTCACAAGAACCCTATAAATTTGTGGCTGACAAGTTAAGAAACTTACCACAATCACACAGCTTATAAGTAGAAGAGACAAGTTAGGGCTTAAAATTAGGTCTGACTCCAGAGCCCACATTCTTAATTCACTCTATTTTCATTGCCTACCTTCCCTGATCCCCATTTGAAAATATTTGCTGAACACCTATTATATACCCGCTAGTCATGCGGGATTCCACAGTCTGTATATTAACTGAAGATGATTATTAAAGCACCAGTCTAAAATCTCTCAACCTAAAGCGCTAAAGCATGTACTTTATTTTTAAAGATGTCAAAGGGCATTTATGATTTTGTTCAACAAATGTTTAAAAAAGCATTTGCTATGTGAGAAGCACCATGCTAGATGCTGAACAGATAAAAAGATGAGTAAGACCTGGTCTTTCCTTTAAGCCCCAAACTAATACAAAGTATACTCATAATTCAGTAGAGTATTTTTACTTTTATAATTGTAACAAAAGACCTTCTTAAAAATAATTCTGCTACTGGCAATCATTTCATTAAAGAAATTCTAAAATCTACAAATCGCTATTAATTTTAATAAAGTAACATTTCTTCTACCACCAAAATGCTAGTGTACTTTAACAATGTATACAGTCAACAACGTGAAAGGTGATGAAATCTGCCATTAGCTTACATTTTCTATGACAAATGTCCACTCTTTATCTTCAAATTCCTCTGCATGAGGATCCTGTAACAAAAGCAAAATATAAAGTTGAAATAGATTTCTTTAAACCATTCAATACAACCAAGAACATACAAATGGCCGTGCTTTTACCTTTTACCAACTGTTAAAAAGGGAGCAGAATAGCCTACTCTTAGAAACTTCCATAATTTCTCTACATCTAAATCATTATTTTATATTGAAAAATTCTCTATTTTACTTACGTTGATGCATGTAATTATCTTCCATCATTGCACTACTGAAAAAAGAAACCTGACCAGAGAGAGTGATAATTTAATGAACTATTAAGAAGCACTTTACTAAGATATAAAATGCTTGGGATGCCTGGATGGTTCAGTCAGTTAAGCATGGGACTCTTGATTTTAGCTCAGGTCATGATCTCAAGAGTTAGTGGGACAGAGCCCCATTCTGATGGGGCGGAGCCTGTTTGGGATTCTCTCTCCCTCTCTCCTTCTCCCTGCATGCCCACGTTCTCTTTCTCCCAAAATAAATAAACTTCAAAAAATATATATATATAAAATGCTCATATAAAAGTCCTCATCCTGTTTTTATACTCGTATATTTTAAACTAAAAGTACCATTTGAGACAAGGTTTTCTTCTGAAGAGGTTATGTAAACATCTGGAATTTCAAAGCACAAGAGACTTTACAATCTACACAAAATGGCAAATTGGCATGGCTATTAATACCTTCATTCCTCCTCCCCTCCCATCAACCTTGAAAATGCCTCAGAAACCTGAGAAAGGATAATGAAGCCTCCAACCAAATGCAACTTAAAAAAAAAAAAAAAAAAAGCACACTTTTGCAAGTATTTACTTGACAAATACTTAATGGTTACTTATTATATAAGAAATTGTAGATGTGAAAATGGACTCAAACACTGTTGTCCTTGCCTCTGAAGACAAACACAACTAATCTAAATAAATATGGTAAAAGAAGTACATGGTTTCGCCACAGGTTAGAAAACAACACATCAGTTATACATATATACAAAGGAGTATTACTCAGCAATCAAAAAGAATGAAATCTTGCCATTCACAACAACGTGGATAGAACTCGAGGGTATTATGCTAAGCGAAATTAGTCAGGAGAGAAAGACAAGTATCATATGACTTCACTCATATAAGGGCTTTGAGATACAAAGCAGATGAACATAAGGGAAGGGAAGCAAAAATAATATAAGAACAGGGAGGAGGACAAAACGTTAAGAGACTCTTAAATATGGAGGACAACAGAGGGTTACTGGAGGGGTTATGGGAGGGGGAATGGGCTAAATGGGTAAGGGGCATTAAGGAATCTGCTCCTGAAATCATTGTTGCACTATTTGCTAACTAACTTGGATGCAAATTAAAAAAGAAAAAAAGAAAGAAAAAATAAATAAAAAGAAAATAACACATCACTTACAGGAATACATAGGAAAGTTTTATGAGAAAGAAGGCATCTATGCTAGGTGGGATAGTACAGATTTCCACAGATATTTGAATAAGTAAAGGCAAAAGCAATGGAGTATAAGACATAAAAGAAAAGTAGTGGGGTCACATCTATGTGCATTTACTTATTCAGATTCAACTCCACATATTAGAGAAGGCACGGGGATGGAGGTATTGAGGATGAGAGAATATTTAAAAACAGCAGGCTTTGGGCTCAACATTCCACTCTAAGAATGAGGGAGTACACATACATGGAAAATGGGCTCTGCTATTCCTTTAATGGGGTTTAGGTCCCACATGCTTCTCATAGGGAAGCATCTTATTCATGATTGATTCCACTTTAGTCTATTAATAATCTTTTGCTTCTACTGCCACAGCTGAGTTTTGGTTCTTATCATTTTGTGCCTGAGCTATTTCAAGATAAAAGTGACTACGACATTCAGTCTTTCTGCCCTCCAATCAATCTTATACACAGATTATTCTCCCAAACCACAGTTCTGACCGTGTTGGTACCCACTCAGATTTCTTTAATGACACCCACCACCTATGGGATAAATTCCAAACTCCTTAGTTAGTTCTTTATGTCTGTTTACTTATTTTTCACATTAAAGCATGGTGGCTGGCTAATTCTGAGCTGTACTGAGGCAATTAGTTCTATGAGTAAATTCACACAAATGGAATAAAAAATCTGTCAAAAAGGAGTTTCTTTTGTGGTGCTGGGCAGAGGGGAGGTAGGAAAGGCTAGAAGAGAAAGACAGGTAGAAAATTCTACCTGATATTTGTTTCCTCAGTTTGGCCCTGTCCACAAACTAAGTTTATGGAGAGAGAATGCCGTAAATAAAGGCTGAAGGAACTTTTCCATGAGTGATTTAGGTCATAAACAGTGCTACTTTAGAGACCAAGTAATAAAGTATATCACAATGCAGAGGAAAGAGACATCTTACCACCCTTGCTGCCTGCCCTCCCTCCCCTCCCTCCCCCCCCATTTTGTTGAGGAACACAGCAGAGTTTCAGCACAGCTAATATAATTAATAACAATAAATATTTACTAAGCACACACTCTGCCCCAGTTATTGTGCTAAGTGTTTTCATCATCACAGCAACTTATGAAATGCATAGTATTTTTATTACCATTTAAAAGAACAGAAAACTGAGACCTCAAAGATGCCCCATCCCACAGTGAACAACCAGTAAGTGTTAAAACTATGTTACGATCCAGGTCTGTCTGACTTTTAGTTATGTTGTTGGTTCAGTTTTATTACTTTGTCCCCAGGACCTAGAAAAGTACCAGGCACACAGCAGGCTCTCAAGAATATTTGAGGAATGAATTAACGACTATATCTTAAAATTTGACAAATACTGAACACTGCCTTATATATGACATACATTAATTCTCAAAGGAGATGAAACTTTTTTTTTTAATGTTTATTTATTTTTGAGGGAGAGAGAGAGAAAGCACAGGGGAGGGGTAGAGAGAGACAGGGATAGAGGATCTGAAGCTGGCTCTGTGCTGACAGCAGAGAGCTGATACAGGGCTCAAACTCATGAACTGTGAGATCATGACCTGAGCCGAAGCCAGATGATTAGCCAACTGAGCCACCCAGGCACCCCAGATGAAACATGTTTTAAAAACACAGGCAACGTATTACTCCTAAAAGAATAGTTTCAGTGGGACCAAGGGACACATTTGATAGGTCAAAGTCAGTAAAAAGACATGAAAGAGCAAAAGTAATGTTCATTTGCAGGCCATTTTAAAATGGCATATATACACACAATTAACTATTTATATTATTGATCAGACAAAAACATCTGTAATGAAAATTGCTTCTAGCATGTATCAATTAAGTCTTCTCTGTATCCTACTTTCTACCCTCTAGAATCTCCTACCTTACTGCTGCAGTAAAGAGAAAAACTGAAAATGGCTCAAAGAACCATTTTTTTTTCAAAACCCTAAAAGGTTTTTTTTTTTTTTTCCATTTACTAGAAACAGCTATTTTCAATCTAATTCAAATTTCAAAAACAAACATGCAGAGTGAAAAAATTAGTATCTGGTCAAGTTGTAGGAAAATGAAACATACAACTTTTGTAAAAGCATTTTGTCTATGAGCACACTTCTGTGGATACCAACCACACTTAGGACAAAAAGGGTTCAGAGCAGTCCTTTCCCACTTGCAAATTTCAAGATTAAATGAGTTATGAGACTTTAATACAAGTAAAAGAGAGGAAAATATGAAAAAGTTTTCCACTTGAATATTTTAAAGGCTGTTCAAAAGCAAGATCCAAAAATTACACTGTAGGAATAAAAAGTTGTTTTATCTTTCTGCCCTTCTGTTAGAAATCTGGAGAGAGGGGGAGTTGGGGAGATAAAAGCCTCCACTGAAAATATTGTTTTAATATTTAAAATGGTTGCAAGTTTGCCTCAATATCACAATTAACCAAAAATGTTTACTACAACAAACTGGGGAGAAATGGATATTAGTTCTTCTTCCAAAAGACTAAAACTCAAAGTCACAAAAGTTCAGTGATAAGGATATGCTGAACATTCTCATCGGTACTTGAAAACAACACTTATCTCTTAATCCTCCAAGTACCCATTTCAACAGCCACTTTCAACTCAGAATCACTCAGCTAGTACACATCCTTTTCCCAAACACATGGCTGTCAATTATTTATCAGCCCTATTCTAGCCCCTTAACTCTCTATCATCATTTTTTTCAAGTTGTAAAACTATGTCCATTCGTTTTCTTTCCCAGTATAAACAGCAAATCAAATCAAAATATTCAAAAAATTACTTAAAAGTCTTCCTCAAGCATGTCGGAGATCTTCCTGTTGTAATCTATATTCATAGCAATTTTTTTTTTTTTATTACAGAATAGGATGTACAATGTGAAGGAAAGAAGAAGGGCTAAATCACTGTGACTTAGCAAGTCATGTTCTTCTTTAGTCTCAGTTTCCTTATCAGTACAAAAGGGATAATTATACAACCTTGGTTGGGGTTGCTGTGTGAGAATGATAGGAAATGTTCCAAAGGTCTTGCTGCTACCTACCAAGCTTACTGTATCATTCCAGTAAGAGATATATGGATAAAGGGAGTTTAATAACAGGCTTTTAGTACAGCTGACTAAAGGACTATCAGATAGTCCTGAATCTCCTTGAAAAAAGGAAGAGTAGTGACTATCTCACCCCTTATTTCTCTCTGGGCAAATTAAGTATGTGTATATATGACAAGCATGATTGAGCAATGTTATAACGTCAATAACAGTAATATCAAAACTATAAGAGTGTTAAAAATCTTTTGTAAAATAGATATCTATGAAATACAGGGCATTTAAAAGTAGTATTCCATTCATGAGTTAGTATATTAACATTCATCACACTCTTCTGTTTTACTGATCTCTGCAGTAGTTCCTGAATAAATGTATTAATAAATTAGATCACAAAATTAAAAGGACTTTTTTACACACTGATTTCATGCTAAGCCATATAATGTTTCTCTACTTAAATTTCATGTCCTTAAATATTTAGTGGATTTTCACAAACTTTACATTATTCAATTATGCTCAATGAGATGTCTTTCTTCCTTCTGTCCAGCAAAAGTAACTTCAACACAACCGGAATGATTCAAAGAAGAAATTAAGCATTGTTTTCTGATTTTACCACTTTGAAAAAGGCTAAAATGAAACTTTTCCCCACCATTTTTGGGAAGCAGGTAAGGAGTTAGGAAAGTAAACATTCTAGTGCCTAATGGGAACTCAGTGAGGACTACTTTGTAATGTTTCAAGAAATATGGAAGACTTTCAAGAAAAAAAACATGTATGTATAACAGGCAGGTAGTTATACACACAGCTATGTTTTTGGATCTGTCCTTTGAATTTACAACCAGAATCTTGCTTTTAAGCTACAGTACTTGCAAAATATTAATGTCATTAAGATATTTATCAAATATCAATTTAAAATTTCTCTTCTTACATTAACATTAATAAAATACTTGTTTTTAAAAAAAAATTTTTAATGTTTATTTTTGAGAGAGAGAGAGAGAGTGCGCAAGCAGGGGAGGGGCAGAGAGAGAAGTAGACACAGAATCTGAAGCAGGCTCCAGGCTCTGAGATGTCAGGACAGAGCCTGACGCAGGGATCGAACCCACAAGCTGTGAGATCATGACCTGAGCAGAAGTCTGGCGCTTAACCGACGGAGCCACCCAGGTGCCCCTAAAATACTTATTGAATACTAATTTTAAAACATATCTTCTGATTAGTCAAATAGGGCTAACAAAATGAGGCTCAGGACTAAAGAATTCCACAAATCTCACTTTCTACGATAAAGCACTTTAAAGTTTCCTATGGGTAGGGCGCCTGGCTGGCCCAGGCGGTTAAGCATCCCACTTTGGCTCAGATCACGATCTCATGGTTTAGTTCATGAGTTTGAACCCCGCTTTGGGCTGTGCTCACAGCTCAGAGCCTGGAGACTGCTTTGATTTTGTGTCTCCCTCTTTCTCTGCCCTTCCCCTCCTCATGCTCTGTCTCTCTTTCTCTCTCAAAAAGAAACATTAAAAAAAACTTTTTTTTAAGTTTCCTGTGGGTAGAATATAGGAAATAGTAAGAGAAATATTTCAACTCATCTCAAAATCGTTAACAAGTTGAAAAGGACTCCCAAATTATTCTGATTTCATAGACCATGAAATACCCTGATGAACTTGCACTGATATAAACTGCTATATCCACAAAAACAATGCATATTAAGGAATCAGGTTGGACCCAAATATATAGAACAATGAATACTGAAGTATTCTGTCATTTAGAACCATGATTATAAAATAATAAGTTGCATAAATTATAAAAATGGAACTTACCTTAAAAAGTGTCACAGTGATTTCAATGTTTTCAGGAACAGGCCACACTACAACACCACGGTATGGATTTTTTATTCCAGGTTGCCAGCTATGAGCCTACCAGAATAGTTAAAATAATGGCTTTAATATGAAGTACAGGAAATGCAATGTTAATAATTTACAAAAATTTATTGACACTGTTTATCTATTAGATCTGTAGTCTCCTTGAAACAAAAAAGATTAATCAAGTTAGATTTTTCAAGCATTAAAGTTGGGCCATGACAGTTCTATCACATGATAGCTATAGATTACTATCTGTAACCAAAATTTCACTCTCTCCCTCCCACCATCACATGCAAGAATATGCAAAAATGAGGTGTCTCATATTTTCAAAAGCTACTGTTCGTGATTGGATAAAAATTTTTTAGGAGAAATATTTTAAAAATTATTTTGTGATCGGGGCACCTGGGTGGCTCAGTCAGTTAAGCGTCCGACTTCAGCTCAGGTCATGATCTCACGGTTTGTGAGTTCAAGCCCCGTGTCAGGCTCTGTGCTGACAGCTCAGAGCCTGGAGCCTGCTTCGGATCTGTGTACCCCTCTCTCTCTGCCCCTCCCCTATTTGTTCTCTCTCTCTCTCAAAAATAAATAAACATTAAAAAAATATATTTTTTGATCTAGGAACTTAAAGGCAAATTCATTCTTTAAAAGGAGAAACAAAGTGCATACTTTGCATTTAAGTTCATTTCCCATTAAACTGTAATGTTTATTTGGGACAAGTAAAGAAGAAAACAGTTTTTATAGAGTTAATATTTCTAGCACTTGTAATTTTAAAGATTCTTTTTCCTTGTCAATCTGGCTTACTGTGGTTCTCTAAGGACCTCCCAAAATTTGGAAGTCATCACTATAGTTCTTTCTTTGTGGTGGCATTTCCAGTCAAAGCTGATGGAAGATTAGGTATGCCAAGACATCTCCGTTTTCTTTTCTATGAGCTGCAGGACACTCCATGAAAGTGATAATGAAAGCTAACACTATGGAGTACTTTCTAAGTGTCAGTCCAAGTTTGAAATTTACTTATGTTTAACTCATTTAATTAGCATAAGAACCCTATGAGGTAGCTACTATTCATTCATTCATTCATTCATTCACTGACTCACTCACTGATTCACACATACAATTGATTCTATCTGCCAAGCACTGTCCAGGCACTGGAGTAGTTAAAAAAAAAAAAAATCTGCTTTAGTGGAGTTAACGATATACTAGAAAGAAGCAGACAAACAAAATAATTAAGTAAGATATACAGTATGTTAGATAGAGGAAGTGCTATGGAGAAAAAAAATGGAAGAAAGAAGGCTAGAGGGGAAGCAAGAGAAAGTAACAAATGTCAACAGGATAGTCAGAGAAGGCATCATTGAGAAGGAGACACTTGAGAGAAGGCCTGACAGAGGTAAAGGAATCAGATACATAGATACATGGGATGAGACTTCTAAGGAGATGGAACAGCAACTGGAAAGGTCAGTCAGATAACAACACGGCCAATGTGGTTGGAGCAAAGTTGGATACCAGGCTGGAGAAATAAGGAGGGTCCAGTCATATAAGGCTCTGAGAGGCCATTACAAAGACTTTTGACTTCTTTATAATTCAAGTGAAATGGAAAGCCACTGAAGGTTTTTAAGCAAAGGCATGATGCTCTAAGTTATGTTTTAAAGGACACACTTCACTAATATAGCAAGAATAGGCTCTAGACATAAGAGAGGAAACAGGAAGACCAAGTAGAAGCTATTGCAATAATCCTGGGGAGAGGTGATGGTGATTTGGCTTCAAGTGGTAGAAAAGTGGTAAAGTGGTCAGATTCTGGATATATTTTTTTCTTTATATTTTCAAGACAGAAACAACAAGATCTGCAGACTACATGAGAGAAAGAAAGTAACCAAGGCTGATTCCAAGGATTTTGCCCTTGAGCAACTGGAAGAAGAGAATTACTATTAACAGATACAAAACAAGACTGCAAGAAGAGCAGGTTTGGAAAGTAAGATTGGGAACTCTGTTTTATACACATTAAATCTAAGGTGCATATTATATATTCAAGTGTAGATCTTCAAACAGGCAGCTGGATATATTTGCCTAGAGTAATAAATCTGGGAATCATTACCATACATAGGTGATACTTAAAGCTTAAGAGTGGATATGATCCCAAGGGACAGAGTACAGCTAGAGAATATAAATGTTCAAGAACTGAACCTTGAAGCATAACATTAACAGGTCCAGGAAGTGAGGAGGAATCAGCAAAAGAGGGTTGGTACAGCAGAAGGAAAACCAGAGGTGTGTGGTATCCTGAAAGTCCAGTGAAGAAAATGTTTCATGGAGTGGGAGACAATCTGTGCCAAATCTTGGTGATAGGTTAGACAGAATGAGACCTGAAAAATAACCATCGGATTTAAGAAAGCAGAAGCCAATTCTGACTTCACAAGAGCCATTTCAGTGGAATGATGAGAGCAAATGCCTGACTGGATTGGAAAGGGTTCAACAAAGAATAAGAAAAAAGAAAGTAAAGATATCAAGTACACTCAATTCCTCTGAGATTTTTGCTGTAAGAGAAAGAGAAAACTAGTCTGCCTTTAGTGGTAAAATAATGGCAGAGAGAATTTTTTTAATAAAAATATTTTAATGCTGATGGTAAATATCCAGTTAAGAGGGAAAACTGAATGATGCAAAAGAGAAAATTACTAGTCATGTCCTTAACAGTAGGAAAAAGAGACAGATTGACCTTTGCCAGAAGCATAGATAATTCTTTCATGATAACAAGAAAGAAGCTAGAGGATATGACTGCAGGTGTGTGACAAGGAACAAATTTAACAGATGAGGAAAATGAGACACGGACTTGCCCAAGATCACACAGCAAGTAAGTGGCAGAAGTTGGATTTGAACCCACAAAATGGAAGTGAGAAAGGATCAAGATCATGGAAACTTATGTCCATTCAAATCTTATCATATTTTGTTAGTTAAGATACCAGCATAAGATAGGTTTAGCAGCATCTCCCCACTTCAACTCATAAATTGTTAGTAATTCTCCCTCTATTCTCTCTCCATTGCCGTCCAATCATAAAACTTCAGGGAAGGAAAGGGAAGTAGACACTGACCACACAGAGTTAAGCACACTATACCCAACAGCAAAAAGCGGAGTTCTACTGATTAAAGAATATCTCTAGAGATTCTTCTATTCCTCTATTTATGGAAATATGCCTATTGACAATTCTAGAACAAAAACTTCACAAAGTCAAGAATCTCCATTTTGAAAAGTAAATTTCTGCCTACCTTAGATAATCCTTAATCAAAACTCCACTCTACATACTCTACACAGTTAATCTTGAAGATTTATGACAATTCTAATTCTTACGTACTGTGATAGTAGGTCAGACTATTCCTCTGGTCTTTCCAAACTCACCATCATTATATTTTCATAGCCTCCCCACAGAATAAAAACATAAAAAGAGTATAATAACTGAACTTTTCTTATTAGCCACAGCAGCAAAGATACAGTATTTGTAAAATTCTTTTTTTTTTAATTTTTTAATGTTTATTTACTTTTGAGAGAGAGAGAGCACGCACCTGAGCAAGTGGGGGAGGGGCAGAGAGAGATGGAGACACAGAATCCGTACAGGCTCCAGGCTCTGAGCTGTCAGCACAGAGCCCGATGCAGGGCTCAAACTCACGAACTGTGAGATCATGACCTGCGCCAAAGGCAGATGCTTAACCGACTGAGCCACCCAGGTGCCCCATTTTTTTAATGTTTATTTATTTTTGAGAGAGAAAGAGAGAGAGAGAGAGAGAGAGAGAGCACAAGCTGGGAAGGGGCAGACAGAGAGAGGGAGACACAGAATTGGAAGCAGGCTCCAGGCTTTAAGCTGTCAGTGCAGAGCCCGATGCAGGGCTTGAACCCAGAAACCACGAGATCATGACCTGAACCAAAGTTGGATGCTCAACTGACTAAGCCATTCAGGCACCCCTAGTATTTGTAAAATTCATAATGAAAAAATGACCATCAATGGATTTTAGACCTGAAGATACCCTTAGGAGATCTAATCCAGATAAGAAAACTAAAGCAATCAAAGAGTAAATAGCTTGCCTGAACCCACATGAGTAATCAGTAGGAGAACCACCTACATGATTTCCAAGTTCAAATTTCTTCACCCGACCAACATCTTACCCAGCTCTATCTCTGATTCATACAGTGGTCAAGAAAATAGTCTTCTATCGCTAAATTCCTAACATTTATGTGGATAATACAAATATCAAAAGTGAGAAAAGCAGGGAATGCAGAGATCACTGGGCAGAGTTAGTAGATGGTAATATCAGATAATTTCTTCAGGTACCCTAATGCTAGCACTCTAAATGACCTCTTTCAATCCTCCTTCTTCGATCACAGAATAGAAATTAGATTGCTGAACAAACAAAAATAAAATCTGCTTAACAAACTAAAATCTTTTTTTTTTAATTAAAAGAAGATGTAAGGGTGTTAGTTCCCAAGTTGCTAATATGCTGCCATTTTCTTACCATTCCACTCAGCATCTCTGTCCCCAGCAAAAAAGGTCGAACTAAGTCAGAGCTCTGGTTTTCTGATATTCCTTTTAGAGTCTACACAACCTGGCTAAGTTAGGACACTGTAACAACATCAATTAGTCTGGCTGAGTAGCTGGCACCACCTCCTTTATAATGTTAGCGAAATATTATATGGTAGGCAGAAAACAGAACGAAGTAAATTTTATTGCAAAGGAAACCAGGGATGTACATAGTAGCAAACACGAAAAAAAAGATTCCTATTTTCAAACAGCTTACTAAAACTTTCACTTCCAACTGAATTCAGGAATCTGAACCTAGAAAAAGAATGAAAAGTCCAACATGGGCAAAAATAGATTTGTAAAAAAAAAAAAAAAAAAAAAAAAAAAAAAATTGTACAAATCCATAGAGACATTAATTTATGTTTTTAAGAATTTGATTTAGGAGAAGCACATATTTGCAAACATCACTACTATAAGAACCCTGACTGGTCTTCACTGAAAGTAATAGAAAAGATTTTCTCAGAAAAAAATTAGGCACTGGGGCGACTGGGTGGCTCAGTTGGTTAAGCAGCCTACTTCGGCTCAGGTCATAATCTCAACAGTTTGTGAGTTCGAACTCCGTGTCAGGCGCTCTGTGCTGACACCTCGAAGCCTGCAGCCTGCTTCAGCTTCTGTGTCCCCCTCTCTCTCTGCCCCCCCACCTCCTCTCTCCTCTCTCTCTCTAAAATAAGTAAATGTTAAAAAAAGAAAGAAAGAAAAAAAATTAGTCACAGAAACGCACATACAGCTATTCAGCTCCTTTGCACAGTTAAGAAAGGCAGGTTATCTCTTTATTTGCCAGCAATCTATCTAGTACAGATAATAGTACAAAAGGATTAGGCCACATTATCCAGTTCCCCTTATACAATTTTTCTCATTTTTTAATCATATGACAGATCTTTTGACATGCCAAAGCAAACCTAGAAAAAAGGTAACATTTCTCAATTTAGGGTACTGACTCTATAAAATGCCTTACTTTCTAATTATTTCATGTCATACCTTCCCTAAAAGACTTGTACCTAATATGGTACTAAACACAGAATAAACATTCACTTGTTATTTGTGATTCCTACAAAATGAAAATATTTCACTAAAAATATATAGCTGTCACTTGTTAAATAGATAATTTTCGGTTTATAAAAATGCATATACCCATATGTTTAAGATGTCACATGTAGAGTTTACCTTAGAGTTGTCGCCATAAGGCAAAGCTCTGCAACTGTACCCTGCCCCTCCTGTTATCTCAGCACATTGTAAAAGGCTGTAGCACAACCACAGAGCAAGAAAGTAAAGGTGGTAATGCCATCAAAAAGCTTGTGAGGTCTTTAAAGCTCTGGTTTCCCTTTGGAATCCTCCCATTTCTCTGTGAGCTTAAACTTCTGTTGGAAAACCATATTTAAGGCAACATACTACTCTGCCATAATTTATGGGGACTATCATAGTTGCTTTGATTCCTACTGCCATATATTTTACCGAAAAATAATTTTATTTAAGTATATACAAATCAACTGCAGCCTAACAAATCTTTGTTATAAATGCCATGACTTGAGGAGAAGAGGTAGGGAAGCTGCACATTGTATTAATTATCCATGGTTAACTACTTTCTCAATAAAAAATGAGTTCTAATTATATATTTAGCTATCAAGATAAACATGTGCCCAAAGAAAGTGAGCACTAAACTAAGAACTAAATTTTAAATTAATTAAGGTAGGGTCGCCTGGGTGGCTCAGTCAGATAAGCATATGACTTTTGATTCCAGCTCAGGTCATAATCTCACGATTCTCAGGTCATAATCTCACGATTCATGAGATCAAACCCGCATTGAGCTCCACAATGATGGAGTGGAGTCTACTTAGAATTCTCTTTCTCCCTCCCTCTCTGCCCCTCCCTCACTCGTGCTCCCTCTTTCAAAATAAGTAAATAAAAACATTAAAAAAAAATAAGGTAGTGTGCCTTATTATTTTACTCACTAATCTGATATTTATCTGGGTCTCAGTTATAAGTTTCAATCTATCAATCAATATAAAAAAAGGCAGGTATACTCAGAATCAGGAAAGAGAAATAATAAGCTACATGGATGACAAAAACCAAACTGACTACTGTGCAACTCAAACTCTTTCCAAAAACATAGTTAAAAATAAAAACTAGAATGTTTTCTGCCCAATGGTTGCAGAGATCTTTTTTTCTCCCTCAGTGATTTCAATGGGACTCAGCAGCAAATAATGTATATCTTAAAGGAAAACCATCAGAAAACAGAAGTATCTTTCAGAAGAAATAAAATGGTTCTAGTCTTTGGTTTTGGTATAACTGATAGCTAATTTAATAAAAAATAGCTGGAGACAAGTTTGTGTGTGTGTGTGCGTGTGTGTGTGTTTTAAAGAATTCCAAAATGTCATGTATTTCAAGTTTCTTAAGATTAAAAAAAGTTACCTGCTTAACTTTTACAATAATATTGTAATCATTTCTTTCACAATTTCTGAAACTGATTTTTAAGTCCCCCCCTTTTCTTTAGCTGTCTGTACAACTTATAACACAGCATTTCACATATGTATGAACATACTACGCACTTGCTATATAAAGAGCTTTAACACATGGTGGGTTCTTAAAATTTTTTTCAAAAAAACTACACCTATAATATTTTAAGAGGAAACACAATGATTCTGAAATATCCAGGAGGGATTTAAAATATTAAGAGTGCCACAATTTGACAGTAGTACAAGAATTAATTCTTTCTAGAAAATATGCATTCTGGGAAAAATCAACCTATAGCCACATATGTTTGGATTTTACTATCTGGATTCAATCAATATTTGATACAATATGAAAAATAATTTGGCCTTAAAAGTTATTTGACTGACTTTTGAAAATGCAATTAAATAAAGGTGTATTTTACTTCAAATATGGGTGTGCATTATGAATTGGTCTATAATCTACAGTATTTCATTATGTTTCATATTTTTTTAGAAAATAGTATCTAATTATTAAAAGGAGAAAATTATTTTCTGTTGATAGCTAAAAACATGTTAAATCTAAAGTTTATAGTTATAGTTATATTCATCTATCATACTTAGTGGATGACCTTATATTATTCCTCTCCACAAAAGCCTAAGACCCACTAGGCAAAAATAACAATATCCAGCAAAACAGAGAAGACCCTAAGCCTATTTTTAGAACTCTTTCTCATATGTGAATGGATAAGAAAATACAGGTCCAAAATACAATGCCCCAAAACTATAAATATATGCTTTGAAGAAGATATCATTCATGATATGATGTAAATGGACCTTTCCTATATGGCTGGTGGAAATACATTTAAAAGTTAAAAATGTATCAACCCACTGATTCCAGTCCTAAGTATTTGCCCAAGAGAAATTAAAATATTTGTCTCCTAAAATACTGGTATGGTAATATTTATAGTAAACCTCTTTGCAGTAGTGAATATTCAAAATATACACTAGAAATGAATCAAATCATCAATAGTGGCATAAATAATCAAACTGTAGTAAATTCATTTGATGGAATACTACTCACCAATAAAAAAAAACTACCATATTCACAACAGCATGAATAAACCTCAAAAACATTACGTTGAACAAAAGAAACCACACACAAAACAGTACTGCTGTATGATTCCATTTAAATGAAGTTCAAAAACAGGCAAAATTACTGTATGGTGACAGAAAAATCAGAATAGTGGTTGCCTCTGAGAGTTGGGAATTAACCAGAGGAGGACACAAAGGAAAAAGTGACGAAAATAGTCTATATGCTATTAGGAGTACTAATTACACAAGTATATATTGACTTAAATTGTATAATTAAGATCTATATGTAATTTTAGCACAATAAAATTTGACAAGATACCTCAAAAATATTAAAAATTCTGAAATTTAAACTTGATTTAATTTTAATTAAAAGGAATAAATTTTTTCCTCACACAGGACTACTTATGGAAAAACCAACATCCTTAACATGCTTGTAATTATTATGTGCTTATAGAAATACATTCATACTTATTTACAGAATGGAATTTTTAAAGTATCTGCAGAATTGTTACTGAACATTTTAAAAATTCTGTTCTACTCCCCACAAAGCTATAAGTGCAAAAAATTAAAACCTTTGGGTGCCTGGGTGGCTCAGTCGGTTGAGCATCCAACTTCAGCTCAGGTCATGATCTCACAGTTCATGAGTTCAAGCCCTGTATTGGGCTCTGTGAGGACAGCTCAGAGCCCAGAGCCTGCTTCAGATTCATGTCTCCCTCTCTCTCTGCCCCTCTCTGCTCATGCTCTGTCTCTTTCTCTCTCAAAAATAAATAAACATCAAAAAAAATTTTTTTTTAATTAAAATCTTTGAAAAACCCAACTCCTTTTCTACTGCAGCCCAGCAATGGACTCCAAGAACTCACCATTCCTTAAGTGTGCCCTAACTTCATCCTCTTGGAATCTGAGTAAATAATCTCAGGTACAATTTTGTAAGTGTTACCTAGTTAATCATTAATTCATAAATACACTAGTACAGAGAAGCTAGATAACTGTGATGTTATCCAAGGCTACCAAATCCAAGATCAAAACTCAGGTATCTGGCTCCCATTTTCAGAACTGCAGTTACACAATCAAAATGCCTAATCAACCATTTTAGTAGTAGATCATCAGAAATAACCCAAAATGTCAAGTAATATTTTAAAATCTACAATGGGACTACAGAAGTTTAATAATTTAACTAAAAGTTAAATTCAACATTTGGGTACGAAATTTTGAAAAGAGACAAACCTTCGAAGACTTCCTTCGGCTTCTTCTTGTCCAAACCACCACCAGTTTATCTGGTTGCCTGTCAAACAGGAAAAAGATTAAGTATAATTTAAGTTCTCTTACATCAAATTAACAAAGTTTAGTTCTGGTGCCTTTTTTAAAAGGACAAAAATGTCACCTACTTTAGATTACATAGAGCAGTTGCTTTTACAATAAATCTCTCTAAATTATTCAAAAATAGCAAATGTTGAATATAAATATAATCTAATTTAAATGACTAATATTTTATCCACATGTTTTTCTAAAAATCCTTTAGTAAGTTAATCCATTGGGACAAACCAAGTAAAATAAAATACTTGGAACTGGTGACAAAAGAAAAAGCACACATAGATCTTCTCTAAAAAGTAATGCTATATACATCTAACACATTATCCACTTTAATCTGGAGACAACAGCATAAAAATGACACAAAATAATTTAAATCTATGGGTTATACTACTTTTGCATCTCATATCTTATGAACAATGCTGCGGTTTTCTTTTTTTTTTTTTTTTTCAACGTTTATTTATTTTTGGGACAGAGAGAGACAGAGCATGAACGGGGGAGGGGCAGAGAGAGAGGGAGACACAGAATCGGAAACAGGCTCCAGGCTCCGAGCCATCAGCCCAGAGCCTGACGCGGGGCTCGAACTCACGGACCGTGAGATCGTGACCTGGCTGAAGTCGGACACTTAACCGACTGCACCACCCAGGCGCCCCAATGCTGCGGTTTTCAAAACATTTTTATAATCTCAAAAATCTTCATAAAAGCAATACAGTACTAAAAAAACATGTAAGGTACATACTATTATTCCTATTTTGTAAGCTTAAAAATTGGCAAAATAACTCATCAAAAGTTCTGGCACTGGGGCACGTGGGTGGTTCTGTCAGTTAAGCATCCAACTCTTGATTTTGGCTCAGGTCATGGTCTCAGAGTCATGGGATCTAGCCCCACGTCGGACTCTGCATTGACAGTGAGGAGCCTGCTTGGGATTCTCTCTCTCCCTCTCTCTCTGCCCCTACCCACCCCCTCCTGCACTCTCTCTCTCTCTCTCTCTCACTCAAAATAAATAAATAAACTTTTTTTTTTTTTTTAAATCTCTGGCAGAACCAAATATGAAATACAGGTCTTTTAACTCTCAGACCCCTCTTCCTTACCTTCTGCTAATATAAAGTGAAAACAAACAAGCAAAAACCTTACGTTCTCAGCTAATACAATTGCATTCTCTTTAATACTTGGGGAAAATATCAAGATTATGATTATCAGTTATTTTCCTTAAATCTTTATTTTAAAAAATTTTAGATAAAAGCTTTTTAACCAAGAAATGAATGGTACACTCATCTTGGTGACCTTCACCTCTTTCCATGTGTCATTTATTTTACCCCAAAATCCCTCACCATCAGCAGATGACCTGTCCTCTTATTTCATTTAATTAAATACATACATATACATACATACACATAAAAGGCCACCAGTCATGAATCCCTTACCCAGTGATTCACCTACAAACCTGTCCAAAGAGAGAGTTGCCCAATGAAAAAGTACTGAGTAACCCAAAATGTAGCATAGAAAAATAAAATGATAAAAATATTTTAAAACAAGGTAAGAGACATAAAAGACAGATTGAGAAGTACATACACCTAGAAGAAATTCTAGAAGTTCAGAACAGTGGGAATGGCAAAGAAAATACTGAAGAGATAAAGCTAAGAATATTCCAGACTTGAAGAGAGAGTCTGGATAGAAATAGATAGATAGAATAGATAGAAAGTATATATTAATGAACAGGATAATTAAAAATAAATCTAATAGCTAGATACTGTGCTACAGAACAGCAAGAATAAAGAGAAAAACCATAAAAGACAGGTTACCAACAAAGGAATGGCTGGACTGATAGCAACTTCTCGTTAGCAGAAACAAAGCCCAAAAGACAATAAAATTAATGATCTTCAAGTTGCTAAGGGAAAATAGCTGTCACCCTTGAGTTTTATACTGCTAATCCATCATTTAAGAAATGGTTTTAGACATTGTCTAGCAAAGAGCAGATAGTCAATAAATATTTGCTAAATGAAAAAAAAAAAAGAAAAGAAATGGTTTTAGGCATATGAAGACTTAAGAGTTTACAACGCACACATCCTAGTTAACTAAGGGAAGGAGTAGGATGCAAAAAGCAACATAAATATCATAAAATGTTAATTCTTGTTCATTTTAGGTCGCAGAACTCAAAGAAACACTAGAAAAAAAACAGGAGGAAGGTTCCAGTAATGAAAATGACTAAGTAGGGAGTCATCTAAACAAATGCACAATGTTTCTGATGGTGATAATAACCAGCATGGTATATATAGAAAATTGGTGGTTCTCCATCCAAGACTCAGTTCAATTCTGAGGGTCAGGCATTAAAGACAACAACTGTAAACTAAAACCAGTAGCTTGGTTTGGTGAATCTTCCCACAGTGAAATTTTGGGAGCAATAACCAATGCTAAATAAGATGAAACAGAAGAAAGTTTCTATGAACTATCAAGAGTGTTAACTTAAAATCCAAACCAACACAGAAACAAACATAACCTTGTTCAACACACAGAGAAGCAGAATAGGACAAATGACAGTGAAGATGGGGAGCTGTAAAGTAACAGATGGAGGTGGGAAGAAGGTATGATCAATGCTGACAGCTTAACAGTACAGGAAATGAGTAGCCAACAAGTTGTATAAACTACCTTATTTGAAAGTATTTATGGCTTGCTAGAATGAACATTTAACCTAGATTACTACTAATCTTTTCATTATGTTCTCATCTCCACATCTCCAGGTGACCCCAACTCTTAATGATATCTCTATGGTACTTGTTTAGAAATGCTATAAAATCTTACAGCTTGTCCTTGCTTATTATCCCATACTGGTCTCTTATACGGAAGGTACTAACAAACTGGCGCTTACAGATTGAATTTAACACATTCATTTCCCTTAATAATATTCCATTTTATTTAACTTTTAATTTAAATTTTGAAAATCCTTTCTAAATTAAATGCCTTTAAACAAAGTCCATGTTTTCCGGATTACAAGAGCCTCCAACGCTACCAACTGCTTCACACCTGACCAGCTTCTGCATTTGGCCCTTTGACAACCTGGCATGCAAAATAACGTCCATATTCCTGAATGTTGTTTTTATGAGGCACTTTACCACCCAACTCTATCTTCCTTTCTGTATAACTTACAAATACCTGAACATGTATTCCTTCAATCTCTTCACATTGCATGCTATTACCTTTCTTTAAAAACTTCCTCTTTCCTCCCTTTTCTACCTGATAAACTCTTAACTCATCACTTCCTCTGTGAAACCTTGACCACTTCTCATTTCCTTTCTACGCCACTCCACATTCCAAACCTTAAGCAGTTATCTGCCCCTACTACTGTATTTCCAGTAATAACCTAGAAACACCTGTATCTAAATATTCTATACGCCCTGTATTACACTATTATTTCTATCTCCTACACTAGACTGCACTCCTTTATCAACCATATCTTTCTTTATATTCTTAGCAATTAGTTGCTACTGAATGAACCTTAAGTTTCCACCAGGAATTCCCAGTTGGTTAATTATAATAGATCAGGTCTAACTAACTAAAGCCAGTAGCTAAATAATACATCCTCTCTGTAGCTTATTCAAATTTTACAGGGATTCCCACCTTGGCTGCACATTGGAATCTCCTGGGAAACTTTGAAAAATACTGATGCCTAGGTCCACTCCTGGAGAATCTGATTTAATTGGTGTCATGTGCAGGTTTTTTTAAATTCCTACAGGTGATTCTAGTTGTGCAGCCAACGTTGAGAACCACAGGGACAGTGGTAAGTAATCCCTGTTAACTCCTGACTTAACACTAGTGAGGCCTGGGTTGCACCAGCAGTGGGGGTATCTCCCCACCCCCATCCAGGCCACCTGCACTGTTGCCTCCTTCCAACTCAGCTTTTCAGCATCTCCCTCCCCTCAATCATTCTGACCTTACTTCAGATGTGTTACTTCACAACAGGGAAGACTTTTACTATAAAAAATCAGGACGGTGGTCTCCTAACCTACCTGCCTGAAGTTCTGAGAATGTAAATAGAACATAAATGACTTACTTGAGAATGCCCCCAGAGACAACTAAACTTTTTTGTGATTCTAAGTCATGTCCCATTTTTAAAATGTCTTTACGAGAAATCAGTCCACCTTTGTATTATCAGGGCAACGTGAGGCAGTGTTCTAAAATAAAGAATGGTGCTGTGACTTATTGTTCTCAGAAGAGTACCAATAACCACACAATTAGCTGACCACAATTAATATTTTAAGCATCTGTGCTGTACTAGAAAAGAACCATTAAATATTTACTTATGTGCACACAAGACACAGGGATGGAGCAACTGTGAGTGTTATCCAACTATCAAAGAACCTATAATTATACAACTTTTATCAAAAGTCAAGACAACCTGGTAGAGCTCGGGTTTCAGAAAGAATTCAATAATCACATATTTAACATTTCTACTCCATCACCAGATAGGCCTACACATGAAATATACACAGACATATAAACCTACAAACATGTAATTATATATATGAACATTTTATACACATACACATAAAATGTACACACAGATGCACTTTCTGTGAAATCTATCTAAAGGGTTCCATTAAAAAGATGTGAAGTCTTTTGGTGGGTTTATTCAGGGAAGAAAACTTTATTTAAAAAAATTAAAATTTAACACCTCTAACCTACCCTCACAGTCCTTAAAAAGGAACTAGTTGAGTGCAAAAGCAGCAAGACTTGTCTCAAAGTATGGTCCTGATGCTAAATTCTGGAGAGTAGGCAGGAGGAGGAAAATAGGAGAGGAAAAAGGAGAAAATAAGAGAGCTACAATGAACAAGATTATAAAACAGTAAGCTGTATCTTTCTTTGACCTGTCGCTAAATTTTATGCCCTCCTCTTTGCCACTAGTGAGCTACTGTGTATCAAGGTAAATTTTTTTAAGAATATGGGAGCTCCTGGGTAGCTCAGTCGGTTAAGCATTCAACTCTTGATTTTGGTTTAGGTCATGATCTCACAGTTCATGAGTTTGAGCCCCACATCAGGCTCTGTGCTAACAATGCAGAGCCTGCTTGAGATTCTCTCTCTTCCTCTCTCTCTGTTCTTCCACTGCTTGTGTGCTCTCTCTCTCTCTCTCTCTCAAAAGAAATAAACTTAAAAAAAATAATCTGGCTTAAATTTAGATTCCACTCTCATGTGTGTCTTATACATGTGTGAGGTGAGACTAAAAAAGCCATGAGAAAAAAATCCAAAACATCACATGAAAACCAATCTCATTATTTCCCAAAATCATAATATGCATGCAAAACATATTTTACTGAGTGAATGCCTATTATGTTCCTGGCACTGTGCTGAGCAATGGAGGTACAAAGATGAAAGAAGATTAAACCTCAATCCTCTAAAAGTTTACAATCCAGTGGGGGAGAGACAAACAATTAAACAAACTACCCCACGCCCGGCACAACCTTGGAGAACACAAAGAAGGTAACAAAAACCTTATGCCTAGAAGGATCTACTTATGTATGTCGCAGGAAGTAAGCATGCTAACAAAAAGAGCTTGCCCAACACCCAACAATTTATTTTAAAACCTATAATTTATGACACCTTAAATATAAAGTCCAACAAAAAATGAGTGACTAATACAGTACATCTACTACAAAATTATAAAGCCATTAAATATATTTTCCAACAGCATTTACAAGCATGGGACAATGCTTAGGATATCATGTTAAGTTTGTTTAATACAGATTTAAAAAATTTTTTCCTATACTATATAATGAAAGAAGACATCAGCTGGCAATATCTCAAAATGCTAACCGTGGCCACTATTAAAAAGTAAAATTATGGGGGCGCCTGGGTGGCTCCGTTGGTTGGGCATCCAACTTCAGCTCGGGTCATGATCTCGCAGTTCGTGAGTTCGAGCCCCACGTTGGGCTCTGTGCTGACAGCTCAGATCCTGGAGCCTTCTTTAGATTCTGTGTCTCCCTCTCTCTCTCTGCCCCTGTCCCACTTGTGCTCTGTCTCTCTCTCAAAAATAAACAAACATTAAAAATTAAAAAAAAAGAAAAAGAAAGTAAAATTATGTATCATTTAAAGGATATACTTTATTTTCTGGAATGCATTTATATTGCTTTATGCTGGAAAACTATTTAAATGTGGGGGGAAGTTATTTAAAATAAAACAATCATTTTAAGTTTAGAATAAAGTATGAACAGAGTTAAACAAATTAATTTTTAAAATTTCACTTCAATTTAAAGAGCTTTTAGACAACTGAATAAATTTGCTTCTAAGTCAACAGAAATGGAAGGACTGTGTTCTTTGTCTTACATGAACATTAATTTTCTCTAAGGTCTGAGCTGGCCCTACACAAAATTTTGACATAGGTCCCACACGACTTTGGCAGCCTCCCTTCCTCTGTTTGCAGTCTCTCCAATTCCTGGGACATTTTTCCTTGGGTATGGAAAGTCGATATGCCACTCCATTAGTGGCCCAAATAACAAAATGACAAATGCTTTTCAGATCACTCATTCTCTTCTACATCAATTAAAATTCCCCTTTTCCTGGGGCGCCTGGGTGGCTCCATCAGTTGAGCATCCCACTTTGGCTCAGGTCATGATCTAGTGGTCTGTGAGTTCGAGCCCCGCGTCGGGCTCTGTGCTGACAGCTCAGAGCCTGGAGCCTGCTTCGGATTCTGTGTCTCCCTCTCTCTCTCTGCCCTACCCTGCTCATGCTCTGTCTCTCTCTCTCTCTGTCAAAAATAAATAAACATTAAAAAAAATTTAAAAAAAATTCCCCTTTTCCTAGGGTAAGTATCTTAGGAGGGTACTGAAAGGTAAGAAATTGGAGGGAACAATTTGTATTAATCTAGGAGATACGATTTGTAAAAGACGACCTTTCCAAGACAACATAGTATGGAGGAAAAGAATACTAGCCTGGAGGAAACCTCTTTTTCCTAGTTCTGGCCCTGAGTGACCTTCAGAATGTCTCTCCATTTGTGAGCGTAATCCCTAATTTATCAGATAAAGAGAGGACTAAGATCTCAGCTAGTTCTAAATGATTTGATGACTATAATATTAAATGACTGCAACTGAATAAACATTTTATGTTTTAAGATGAAATGAAAAGTTCTAGAATAAAGAATTTATAGCATGAGGGGTGCCTGGGTGGCTCAGTTGGTTAAGGGTTTGACTTTGGCTCCGTTCATGATCTCGTGATTCATGGGTTTGAGCCCCGCGTCAAGCTCTGTGCTGACAGCTCAGAGCCTGGAACCTGCTTCAGATTCTGTCTCCATCCCTCTGCCCCTCCCCTCCTTGGGCTCTGTCTCTCTCTCTCTCTCAAAGATAAATAAACATTAAAAAAATAAAAAAAAAAATTTGTGGCATGAAATCACTTGCCTCCTATCTTCTGATAATCTAGATAGAGATAGCTAATATATTACTAACTTTGAATAACATTATGAAAGGGGAAGTAATATTTTCAGAATAGTAAACTGACCACTATGTTTCCTGTCCAAAGCATAGTGTTAGTCCTCGGAGGTGATGCAAGAAGCCCCTCACTCGCACCCCACCCAACACCACCATCACATATTGGCACTAAAATGGAGCCAGTGAAATGGAGAAGATTCTAGAATGCAGAGGAAGGCAGAGTCATAAGATAAAAGGTGTCTGGGCTCCTGGATGACCACATGGAAGGCCAGTCAACCTAGATCACCTTCTCTAGACTGAGAAGTGAGCAAGAAATCAACTTTTATTAGGTTAAACCACTTGGGATTTCTCAGTGTGGCTGCTACAGTAACTCTTCAACATTCCAGAAAATTCAGTAAATCAAAAATACAGACATACACAACAATAAAACAGTTGCTATTTTGTAATAAGTTTACATTGCAAAGTACTGAGACTAATTTAACCTTTTTATGTCCTACTGGTTTTCATTTTTATGAAACTGATGTTTCCAAAGATAAAAGACAGCTATAACTCAAAACTTAGTAATTAATATTTAAGCCTCTGAGTTTTTCCTAGATTAAAAATAAGGAGCCATAAGTCTTTAGAACACAAAAAGAACAATATATTCCTGCTACCACAGAATCCAGGATATGTTTACAATGAGAAAAAGAGAGCTCAAAATATTAATCCTGTAGTTGATGTGAATAGCCACTTCACTAAATAACAAGGTTATTCTTTTTAAGGGAACGGGCTCTTAGCCATAACAGAACATTTCATGGTGCAATGTTGTGAATATTGAAACAAAAGGGGAGAAACAGTCTTATCACAGAAGTACTCTAACTTTACTATTTCTCAAGTAATTATTTTTATCCTTCAGTAGGTACATCTGCCTCCTATTGTACTGTAACTGCTGTAGCTCCAGTTAATTATATTCCTTTATGCTTACTTCACAAGAGTTATTCAGCACACTGTAGTAATTAATTCAATAGTAAGAAAATTATACAAGACAAAGTACTCATATATAGGATATATTTTTCTGTAAAATAAAAGGATAGTTCTAATAACAGGAAATGTAAGTCTTTGTTACAAACAAAAACATTTTAAAAAATATATATTTTGCATCTTCCTATTATCTTTAAATTTTCACAGAGTGACTGCTTTTGGTCAAAAATCTTTAACATGGACTTTTGCTGACAGGTGTTTCTAATACATATATATCAGTAGTTAAAGACAGCACCAGTTAGACTGAGGAGGTGTAGTTTGGCATACTTGAACCAAGTATACTTTTTAACAAGCCATCAAAAAATAAATAAATATTTGTATATATATTTGTATATATATTTCTTTTTTGCTGTACTATTCAACAGTACAAAGCGTTTATCATTTTTTAATATAAAGTTATTTCTTTTCATTTATTTATTTATTTATTTATTTATTGAGAGAGAGAGAGAGAGAGAGAGAGAGAGAAAGAAACAGAGTGCAAATGGGTGAGGGGCAGAGAGAGGGAGACACAGAATCTGAAATAGGCTCCAGGCTCTGAGCTGTCAGCATAGAGCCCAACACAAGTCTCGAACTCATGAACTGTGAGATCATGACCTGAGCCAAAGTCGGACGCTTGACTGGGCCACCCAGATGCCTCAATATAAAGTTATTTCTGAGACAAATAGCATCATAAGCAATCACTGCTGTATCATGTGTGCAATATTGGTCTTCCCAAATAATACTCCCTACTTTACTATTTTACAGAATCACCCACACCACTTCTCTTAATTTAGCATATTATTTACTACTTCCTTTCTTACAGTCCTGTTGGAACAAGCCTCACATGTCACTCACATAATTATTAGTATTTCCAATTTATGTACCTTGCTCCCTAGAACTGAGGTTACAGGGGTAAAAAAAAAAAAAAAAAGGATACATCACTCAGGACATTCCCCAGCCCTCCTAAAACAATTCTATTCAATATTTACTCTCAACAGGTTTCTGTAATCGCTGCAATTTTGTGTTTGGATGATTATATTTGTCTGTCTTGTTTCTATTTGACTGCATGGTTCTCAAGAGGTTTCCTGGTATTCACAAAGCATTTATTCAGAGGGAGACAGGAAAACAGAATATGACAGATAAAAGAATCGCATGAAAGCAGACAGATATGGGTTTAAATGTGGTTCCCCTTCCTCTGGTTTTATCATCTAAGACTCAAGAGGTTTCTCATCTGTGAAATTAGAACATTATAAGACCAATGTAAAGATCAGTTAAGACAGTAAAGTGCTCAGTTCAGTGCCTGTCTCTCAGCAAATTCTCAAATAATGTTAGCAACCATCCTATGTACATCCACAGAGCTTCCAAAAAGCTTTGTATAGTCTCCATCTTAAATATGAACAATGAAGGGTCATCCGAGGAAAACTTCTAATATGAAAGGCAAGTGGCTAAAAAAGAGAAGAAAGGAACTCCAAAGAAACTAAAGACATAACTATATCCATGGAAAAAATAAAAAGGATTTTTTTAAATGTTTATTTTATTTTTGAGAGAGAGAATCAGAGTTGGGGAGGGGCAGACAGAGGGGGACAGAGGATCCGAAGCAGGCTCTGCGCTGACAGCAGCAAGTCCCATGTAAGGCTCGAACTCACAAACCATAAGATCATGACCTGAGCTGAAGTCAGACACTTAACCAATAAGCCACCCAAGGAGCCCAAAAAAGGAGATTTAAAGAATAAGAAAGCACTCTGGAAATTATGTCATTATTTTTCATTTAGGAAAGCAAAAATTGAAGAGTTTCTTTGAAGTTAAGGAAATCTTCCAGATGTAGAATAATAAGGTAACAGAGACATTAAAAGGGCAAGAAAAGATGAGAAATTTAGATCAATCCAGAGGTTAAATATCTAATCTCCCAGGATGACAGTTTTAAAAAAAACTCTCAATATGTCACCAATGCCATAGGCCTACAAAGAAACCATTCCAAATGGAACAGGACACTGGCAGGCTCCAAGGGAAAAAGGAACTGATAAATCACCAATGTTAAACTGGTTTGAGAGGGATTTTGAGAGGCCAACAAAAAAATTTAGGAATAATAATCACAGGAGAGGAAAAAGGCAAAAAAACAAAAACAAAACAAACAAAAACACCATAAATTTTTAGCACAAGAAAAATCAAAAGAAAGGAAATGTGATAATACCATAGGGCTCAGCTGCAAATAATATGAGGTCATAACAATAATTCTGATCTAACTCTTATAAAGCTGATTAGAAAAGAGGAAGGATAGTGAAAGGGAAGGGTAAATGTGCTTCAGGGAGGAGGTGGTGAGACACCTGAGTCCTCGCTTAACCATATGAAGTCATAAGCTAGTAGATAAAGTCTAAAACCAAAAAAGCTTTTTTTAAAGTTTAAAGTATGTTATTGAACAATGAAATATCATTGTTCACCAGAAGATTATATTTTAAAAGATAGATCATAAGTTTTGGCAAAAATATGATGAAAATGGAACCCTCCATGCTGGTGGGATTATAATACGGTATAGCTGCTCTGGAAGAGTTTGTTAGTTCTTTGAAAAGTTGAACACACACTTCCCAAAAGATCTGGTAATTTTACTCCTAGGTATATACCCAAAAACTTGTACATGAATGCTCATGGCAGCATTATCCATAATAGACAGAAAATGAAAACAATTCAAGTGCCCACCAAATGATGAATGTATAAAATATGATATATCCATTCAACAGAATGATTCAACCATAAAAAGGAATGACATACTTGATACATGTTACAACACAGATGAACCTTGAAAACATTACACTAGGTAAAATATGCCAGACACAAAAGGCCACTTACTGTATAACTTCATTTAGGGGCGCCTGGGTGGCGCAGTCGGTTAAGTGTCCTACTTCAGCCAGGTCACGATCTCGCGGTCCGTGAGTTCGAGCCCCGCGTCAGGCTCTGGGCTGATGGCTCAGAGCCTGGAGGCTGTTTCTGATTCTGTGTCTCCCTCTCTCTCTGCCCCTCCCCCGTTCATGCTCTGTCTCTCTCTGGCCCAAAAATAAATAAACGTTGAAAAAAAAAAATTTATATGAAATGACCATAACAGGTAAATTAATAGAGGCAAGAGTAGATTCATGGTTACTAGAACCTTGGAGAGGGAATCAAAGATAGGGAATGCCTACTAATAGGAACACAATTTCTTCTTTGTGATGAGTGATGAAAATATTCTGAACTAGACTGTGATAATAAATGCACAACTCTGTGAATATAATAAAAACCACTGAATTGTACATTTATAAAGGGATAAATTTTGTGGTATATAAATAATTAAATTTAATGTGTCCTGGAAGAATACAGAGTACAACACCAGAAGAACTAAAAGAGTTTAAAGTGGTTTTCTATAAGGAAGCAGAATCAAGGCCGGAAAAGGTGAAGCGAGGAACTCTGTTATAAGCTTTCTCTGCTGTAAGCTTTACAGAACTCTTTGATTTTGCAAATGATTTATATGTGCCACTTGTAAAACTTAAATTTAAAAATATAAGTTGTAAATCTTAATTACAAAGAGGAAACTTAAGTCCAGAAATAAATCCGTGCATACACAATCAATTTATAACAAAGGAGACACACAAACACACTGGGGAAAGCATGGTCTTTTCAATAAATGGTTTTGGTAAAACTGGACAGCCACACGGAAAAGAATGATGTTGGACCCGTATCGTACACACAAAACTTATACATAAAAACTTAACACAAAATGAACTAAAGACTTAAACATAAGACTTCAAACTATAAAAAACTCCTAGAAGAAAACAGTCAGTTGGCTCCTTGACACCAGTCTTGGCGATGTTTTTTTGTTTTTTGTTTTTGGATTTGACACCAAAAGTAAAGGCAACAAAAGCAAAAATCTAAACAAGGGGAACTACATAAAACTAAAAAAGCTTCTGTACAGCAAAGGAAACTATCAAGAAAATGTAAAGATAGCCCACTGAATGGGAGACAATATTGCAAATCATATATCTGATAAGGGGTTAATATCCAAAATATATAAAGAACTCACACAAGTCCATAGCAACAAAACAAAAACAAAACAAAAAAACAATCTAATTAAAAAATGAACAGAGGAACTAAACAGACATTTTTCCAGAGAAGACATCCATGACCAACACATACATGAAAAGATGCTCAACAACACTAACTGTCAGGGAATTGCAAATCAGAACCACAATGAGATATCATTTCAGACCTGTTAGAATGGCTATTATCAAAAAGATAACAAGTGTTGGCAAGGATGTGAAGAAAAGGGAACCCTATACTCTATTAGTGGGAACGTAAATTGGTGCACCCACAATGGAAAACAGTAAGCAGGCTCCTCAAAAAAGTAAAAAATAGATCGACCATATGATCCAGCAATTCCACTTCCGGGTATATATCTAAAGCAAACAAAATCACTATCTTGAAAATATATTTGCACCCCCATGTTCACATTACAATAGCCAAGACAGAAAAATATCTAAGTGTCCAACAACAGATGAATGGATAAAGAAAATGTGATACACATACACAGACACACACACACAGACACACACACACACACACACAGACACACACACACACACACACACACACACACACACACACACACACTGGAATATTATTCAGCCATAAAAAAGAAGGTAGTCCTGCCACTTGCGACAATACAGATGGATCTCAAGGGCATTATGGTAAGTGAAATGACAAAGACAATATACTGTATGCCCTTATATGTGGAATCTAAAAACACCAAACTCACAGATACAGAGAACAGACTGGTGGTTGCAGAAGCAGAAGGTGGGGCAGAAAGTGTCAAAAAGTAAAAACTTCCAGTTATAAGATAAATAAGTTCTAAGGATATAATATACAACACGGTGACTATACTTAATACTGTGTTGTGTATTTGAAAGTTACTAAGAAAGTAGATAAAAGTTCTCATCACAAGAAAAAATAATTTGTAACTGTGAAATGATAGACGTTAACTAAATTTATTGTGGTAATAATTTTGCAATATATGCATATATTAAATCTTTATGCTGTATACCTTAAACTAATACGGTGTTATAGTAATAGAAACTTTTTTTTAAAAGAAGAAATGGGGGGGGGCGGGGCGGTACCTGGGTAGCTCAGTCGGTTAAGCATCTGACTTCAGCTCAGGTCATGATTTCATTGTTCGTGAGTTCGAGCCCCACATCGGGCTCTGTGCTGACGATTCAAAGCCTGGAGACCACTTTGGATTCTGTCTCCCTCTTTCTCTGTCCTCCCCCGCTCCCACTGTCTGTCTCTCTCTCAAAAATAAAATAAAAACATTTAAAAAAATAAAACAAGAAATGGGAACATATTTTTAAAAATAAAAGGTTCTTGGCAATAGAGGAAAAAATCTTCCAAGACTAAAAAGGTATGTGAAAATACAGAGCAAAGGCAAAAATTTACATCTATTGAGTCAGAAAAGAACAGAGATGAAACAGGAAAACACATTTTTTAAAAGTCATGATCTCCATCCTTGACTCTTAAATACATTCTGAAGTATTTGAAGAACTGATCGGCATTAAAAAAGTCATTAGAGCAAATATTTTTAAGAGTTTAAACAAGGCTAGTAGGAATAAAGGCAAGAAAGGGCTGGATGAATGCTAAATGGTTATAATCTACAAGTAAATATAGTCATTACTTTGAACAGCTTCCTTATTCACAAAAGGGACTACAAATTAACCATTGCCAGCCCATCCTCAAAAGATTCACTATCATGAGGATATTTTTAAAAACAAGAGCAGCAAATACTTGCATAGTATATCACGTAAGACAAAAGTGTCCTACATATACTAACTCATTTAAAGTTCACAAAGACCCCACAAGTAGGAAATAAGGTGCTGCACTGCCCAACACTAGAAGTGTCATTCACATCCTGTATGACCTGCCTCACAATCTGAATAGATATTAACATCCCTATCTTACAAATGAGGGGATTGAGGCATAAAGAAGTTAAGAAGCTTTGTCAAGGTGACTCAAATAGTAGTAGACAGTAAGATCTGAAATGAGACAGTTTGGCATCAGAGTCCATGCTCCTCACCCACTATCTATACTGACAAATGTTCGGCAGCCTCTATAAAGAATCTCAAAGATTTTCCAAACAGCATTAATATCTTTGAGAGGTTATACATGAAAGTACAATACTTATTTAAATGCATGGATTTTAGCCTGTTTTTAGAAGTTTGTTACCTTACTCACAAACTTCATATAACCTATGACAACATTATCCAGGCATGAAAGTTAGATTTGTTTTTACACCACTATTTGAGCTCTCACAAGGAATACATGTGCATATTATTATTTGGTCTGTGATTCCATCTTTGCCTCTCAGACTGTCAAAAGTTTTTGTTCAGATTAGAAATTTCATTTCTAGTTGTTGTAAAATATCTGACTATCTATAAAATAATCTGACTCACTATAAAGCTAATTTTTGGTATCTTGGTATCATTTCTTCTCTCTATATGTTTAATCTAATAAAATTATAATAGCAATTACAAAATTACTTTTAAAAAATCATATGGGACATTAAAAAATTAGTGAATATTTAAAATTATTATCCCATGTGCCAAAAGTAGTGTGATCCAAGTACTTTGTGCAGATTTCTCTCCAAGACACTGCCACACCATGATAAGCAATTTTTTTAATGTTTTTTTATTTATTTTGAGAGACAGAGAGAGAAAGAGACAGAGTGTCTGCTTGGGATTCTCTCCCTCCCTCTCTCTGTCCCTTCCCCGCTCTCATGTGTGCGCGTGCACACACACACACACACACACACACACACTCTCTCTCTCTCTCTCTCTCTCTCAAAATAAATAAATAAACTTAAAAAAAATTGCCATGTAGAAATCCAAATACATACATATGTGGTCAATGAGAAAAAGAACTGTTTTCATGTTTTATTACTTGATGTCATTTACTTACAGCCTGGGATAATGTTTCCAGTGACATTACCATAATCAGAAACAAAGAGTGCTGTGCCTCAGAGAAAGAGGCAGAAGTGGAATAATATGCTCTAGAAAATTAGTCTAAATCACTCAAACAGTAGCTCCAGTGAGGACGAAGATATTGATGTCAAAGATAAACACAGTTTGAAAAAAAAAATTGCTTTGTAAGAAGCAATACAACTAAATGCAACATGTTCTTGCTCTTAAATTGAATCTTGCACCAGAAAAAAAATTTTTTTCCTCTATTACAAAGGACATTGGGAAAATTGGTGAAATCTGAATAAGGTCTGTAGATCAGATAATGGTATTGAACCAATGTTAATTTCCTGATTTTGATGATTGTGTTGTATTTTTGTAAGAGACTGTGTTTTTAATAAATACATATGGGGGCACCTGAGTGGCTCAGTAGTTTAAGCATCCGACTTTGGCTCAGGTCACTTTGGCTCAGGTCATGATCTCACGGTTCATGAGTTGGAGCCTGGAGACCGGCTCTGTGCTGACAGAGCATCCGTCTCAGTCCCTATCTCTCTGCCCTTCCCCTGCTCGTGTTCTGTCTCTCTCTCTCTCTGTCTCTCTCTCTCTCTCAGAAAATATACATAAAAAAAAAAAAGAAAATACACATCAAAGGATTTAGAAATAAAATCATCACATCTGTAATTTATTCTCAAATGGGTCAGAAAAAATGTATGTATATGCATACACACCCATATATTCACATACACACAGGGAATGCCAAAGCAAATAAGGCAACTAAAGGAGTTCTTTGCACCACTTTTGCAACTTTATAAAAACCAAATTAAAAAATCAACAAATCAATTAGTATCTTAAGAGAAAACTTTTTAAGAAATTTGATGGAATGTATTTTTATATTAAAGTTTATTTTATGTACTGTGACATTAAATATATATGGTTAAATTATACCAAATATAAGCAGTATTTGACTCACCTCTATTCCTATCAGCTATCAAAAAAAAAAAATTCTAATGGACCTTATAATTAGGAAAATGCTGGTGATAAAGAACAGGGTCTGGGGGGAGATAAAATGTTACATTTATCACCTAATATTGGGGCATACAGAGTAACCAGCTCCCAGATAAACAGCCCCAAGGTTGAAGAAAACACTCAGAACTAGTTTCTGCACAGGAAAACTGAAAATAATAGCACTTCTTGTTGGCTTTCAGACACATAAATAACATCTATCAATCGGCAGTCTGGCCCACAGCTTAAAATAACCCGGTTCAATACAGTCTAGTCATGGCCAAAGAGAAACAGAGCTGAGCTATTTCCAGCTATAGCATCAGCAAGAAGCTGAGTGTTACATATATCCAACAGTCAAGAGAAATACATTCACTTCCACGGCCAAAGATTAGCACCAACCAGGAAGAACCAGTTCCATTGGAACTAATGACCAACCATACACCTCACTTACTAGAAAGGAACTCAATTTTTCAAAAACAAAGAAAAAATATCAGACTCTCTGCCACATATTATACTCTCCTCTCAAAGAATTATTATTTCATTATTTATTATGCCTTACTGTTGCCCAGGGAATAAGATTCAAACTCACTTAAAGCCCTTCTCAATTTGACCTCTACAAATCTTCTAATCTAATTTACTACATTGTATGCTGCATATAAATTAGACCAGTCATTGTTCCAAGAACATGACCTGTGTTTTTCTTCATGTGTCCTCCATGTTGCTAAATGTAATAAACATTTTTGGGGGTCCTCACCTTATCTGACCTCTTGGCAACACTGACACTTGTACATTTTTCCTCTTTGCAGGCACTTCCTCCTCTACCTAGCTAGGCAATATTAGGAAGTCCTCAAAACTTGGCTGTACTATGGGGCGCCTGGGTGGCTCAGTCGGTTAAGCGTCCGACTTCGGCTCAGGTCATGATCTCGCGGTCCGTGAGTTCAAGCCCTGCATCGGGCTCTGTGCTGACAGCTCAGAGCCTGGAGCCTGTTTCGGATTCTGTGTCTCCCTCTCTCTCTGACCCTCCCCCGTTCATGCTCTATTTCTCTCTGTCTCAAAAATAAATAAATGTTAAAAAAAAAAATTAAAAAAAAAACAAAACTTGGCTGTACTCTTACCTTACACCTATATATAAAAATTAATTCAAAATGGATCAAAAACCTAAACTTAAGAGCTAAAACCAGAAAACTCAGAAGAAAACTTCTGAAGCTTCAAGAAGTTTCATGATGTTGGATTTGGCAATGATTTCTTAAATATGAAAAAAGCACAGGCAACAAAAGAAAAAACAGTTGCGTAGGACTTCATTATAATTAAAAACTTTTTTTTTACATCAAAGGACACTATAAACAGTAGTTTATAAACAGGCAATCATGGAATAAGAGAAAGCATTTACAAATCATTTATCTGATAAGGAATTAATATATAGAATATATAAAGAACTCTCTTACAACAACAAAACCAACAACAAAAAAAACCCAACCCAATTAAAAAATGGGGACAGGCACAGCACAGGGAATACAGTTAATGATATTGTAATAGTAATGTATGGTGACAGATGGTAGCTATGCTTGTGGTGAGCACAGCAGGATGTACAGAGAAACTAAATCACTATGTTGTACACCTAAAAATAATGTAACATGTCAACTATACGCAAATAAATCAATTTATTTTTAAAAAATACATGGGCAAAGGACTTGAATAGACTTTTCTCCAAAGAAGACATACAAATAGCCAATGAGCACGTGAGAAGATGTTCAATATCACCAAACATTAGGGAAGCCAAAATGAGATACCACTCCACACTCATAAAAATGGCTATTATTTTTTAAAAAGAAAAGAACCAATGTTAACAAGGTCACAGAAATCTCAACCCTAGTGCACTGCTGATGGGGATGTAAAATGGCACAGCCACTGAGAAGAATTTCGTGGTTCATCAAAAAGTCAAACATCACATTCATAACATTATTGATAATAGTCCTAAGATAGAAATAATCCAAGTGTCCACCAATGGATGAACAAAATATAGTATATACATACAATGGAATATTATCTCACCCTAAAAAGGAATGAAATTCTGACACATGCTACAACATGAATGAATTCGGAAGACATTATGTTAAATGAAAGATATAAAACACAAAAGTATTTTATGATTTCATTTACATGATATACCTAAAGTAGTTAAATTTGGAGACAGAAAGCAGAATGGTGATTGTCAGGGACTGGGAAGAGAGGAGAATGGGGAATTATTGTATAATGAGTTTCAGTTTGGGAAGATAAAGTTCCGGAGATGGATGGTGGTGATGGTTGCACAACAACTTGAATGTACTTAATGCCACTGTACAGTACACTCAAAAATGGTTAAAATTGTAAATTTTATGTTATGTACATTTACCACTATTTAAAAAAATTAGTCCTTGTCTCCACTGGCAATAGTATTCAGGACCACAGCAACAATGAATGACCAAACCAAATTTATATTTCCTGCTCAAGGTCATCTGTCTGAGCTTCAGAATGACCTTAACTTCCACTTTAAAAATGTCATCAGCGGGGCGCCTGGGTGGCGCAGTCGGTTAAGCGTCCGACTTCAGCCAGGTCACGATCTCGCGGTCCGTGAGTTCGAGCCCCGCGTCCGGCTCTGGGCTGATGGCTCAGAGCCTGGAGCCTGTTTCCGATTCTGTGTCTCCCTCTCTCTCTGCCCCTCCCCCGTTCATGCTCTGTCTCTCTCTGTCCCAAAAATAAATAAACGTTGAAAAAAAAAAATGTCATCAGCATTAAAGAACTAGAAAAAGAACAAATTAAACCCAAAATAAACAGAAAAGCAAATAATAAAGATAAAACAAAATCAATGAAGAGAAACAACAAAAAAAGAAAATATCAATGAAACCAAAGTGAGTTCTTTGAAAAGAGAAATAAAGTTGGGAAACTATTAGAATGATCAGAAAAAAGAGAAAGACACAAATTACCAATATCTAGAATGCAAGAGGTAACATTGTTACAGATTTACAGGTATCTAAAAATAATAAATGCTATAAACAACTTTATGTCAATAAATTTGACAACACAGATGAAATGAGTTCCTTGAAAGCACACAAACAAGCTTATTCAAGAAAAAAATAATCAAAATAGTCCTATATCTATTAAAGAAGTTAATTTTGTAGTTTAAAGCCTTCCCACAAATAAACCTCCAGGCCAAATGGCTTCATTGAAGGTAAGGCCTACCAAACATTTAAGGAAAAAAAATATCAATTCCACACAAACTCTTCTAAAAAATTAAACAGGAGTAACTACTTCCCACTCATTCAATGAAGCCAGTATTATCCCAATACCAAAAGCAAGCAAAGACTTCACAAGAAAACAAAACAAAAACACTACAGAACAATATCCTTCATGACACAGATGTAAAAATACTAAATAAAATTTGGCAAATTGACTCTAACAAAATATTAGAGGGATTTTGATCATGATCCAGTGTGATTTATCCTAGAAATGTAGGGTTGGCTTAAAATTCAAAAATCAATCAATGTAGTTCACTATATTAGCAAACTAAAAGAAAAACCATATGATAATCTCAATCATATGATTGATAATTATATGGATGATATATGATATAATATATTGATAATGACATATGGAATTGATATATGATAATGATATGATAATCTCAATCATATGTCAAGCTTTTGACAAAATCCAACATCCATTCCTGATGAAAGCTCTCAGCAAGATAGGAAAGAAGAGAACTTCCTCAACCTCAAAAAGATCATCTACAAAAAACCTATAGCTAACACCATATTACTGGTGAAAGATGGAATCATTCCTCTGAAGATCAGGAACACAACAAGGTTTTCCACTCTCATCACTTCTCTTCAATGTTGTACAAGAAGTGCTAGCCAGTACAATTAGGCAAAAGAAAGAAAAGAAAGAAAGAAAGAAAGAAAGAAAGAAAGAAAGAAAGAAAGAAAGAAAGAAAGAAAGAAAAGAAAGAAAAAGAAAGAAAGAAAGAAAGAAAGAAAGAAAGAAAGAAAGAAAGAAAGAAAAAGAAAGAAAGAGAAAGAAAGAAAGAAAAGACATGGAGATTAGAAAGGAAGGAATTAAACTGTCTTTATTTGGAGGCCATATGATCCTTTACGAAAAAGACACAGGGGAATCTACTAAGAAAACTACTAGAATAAGTGAGTTTAGTAAAGCTACAAGATACAACATAGATAAATATCAATTCTATATCCATATACTAAAATTACTAAGATGTTTACCGCTTAAGATCAATACACTTAAGATCAATTTTCCAACATTTTCAGGACATTTATGTTGCACATTTAATCTCTAAATTAGGAATGAGAGACTATCCTATTTCCTTTATTGATGGATTCTCAAATAATGAGTTTATTATATAAATTTCTCAATAACTTGTGTTGATATCTGACAGCATTCATCACCTATATTTATCTTTTCTTCTATTTTACAAATGTTTAAAGTAAGTGTATTTTTATAATCATACAAACATTACTTCATTTTCTAAATGTTATCCATACTCTCATAAAACTATCAATCTAATTATAATCATACTTTACACAAATGCGTATCCTAGTTTATTAAAAGATTTGCCCTAAGTAGAGTTGTGTGTTCTTCTAAGGTGCTACATAGAATCATTTAAGTATTGTTTTTATTGCTGTAAAATCATGCACGTAAGAATAAAAACTACAAGAAGATACTAAAAAAAAGCAGATCTCATTTCTTGGCTCATTGACTGGCTTTGCACTAAAAGGTGTGTGCTTTTGTGCCACAATATTTTCTCTTTTCTCACACTTAATGTCCCAACCTCTACCTCAATGTCATCATTTTCACAATTTCAAGGTTTATAACCTTCATATTGTGTGTTATAACTATAAATAAGTTATGTATTTTGGATTAAGAGTTATTTTTTAAACAGAAAAAATATCTAGGGCCTAAATATCAAATACACAATTTTCACTCTGAATCAGATAGCATCTGTACATACAGAGACAGACTGCTAAATATACACCACTTGAAGCAAAAAAAAAAAAAAAAAAAAAAAAGGATTAGTAAGAGGGGTGAGAAAGAGGAACACATTCTTTTTTCATTGAATATTTAATGTGTTTTTACCTTCTCTCCAAGATTATTTAGCTTCTTCACCATAAGGAATATAGCTATTCTTACATAATTCTCTTGGATCTTCAAACCTCCTGTTCTAACATTTGCTTTGGAATATTTGCTTTCTAACAATACCTACTCTACGGGTTTCAATCAAGGATCATCATTTTATTTTGGGTTTGTTTGGTGGGGGAGGGGATTTTATATTATTTTATATTATTGAAAATTCTTTGTTTTCTTGCAACCCAAGACTTGGTATTTCTTGAGATGTTTTTGTTTATTGGAATATATCCTCAGGTAATTCTTTCAGAAAGTCAAAGTGTGTGGTTTTATCAATTACAATCTAATCAGAAAATCTAAATTCCTCTAGATTATGTTAACAGCAGTGATTTAAAGTAAAAAATTGTTTAAACATGGGATAATGGACTAAAACAAAAAGGCATCACAGAGATAATTATCTGCAGTAAGCAGGTACTACTTCCAAGGTTGCAGGAACAGACAGTAAGTGGCTGGTACTATCAGAACCTAAGAACTTGAAAGAGGAGCCACTGGGGATAGACCTCAGAATCGAATGGGCACTGCCCAGCTACTGCTGATAACTCAAAAGTATCAAAATGAGGACAGTTCTGGCAATATGAAGAAGCTGGAGAATGGAAGAAACTCTGTCGCTGCTGACATGAAACGCCACTGATGAGAGTATCAAGACAACAGGTACGACGCCCTCTATCCTCTCTTCTTGCCTGTCTCTTAATGGTAGAAACCGATAGCAAGCCAGCTAATATCGTTTGAGAAACATAATTTGCACAGTCCCAGCCCCAGCATCAGACTATCAAAAGGTGTTTGGGGAGCTGAATTTTAAACAATCAGTATTGTACTTAATTTTAAAGCTCAGATGGGGAGAGAATTCTAGATTCAAAATCATTTTCCCTTATGATTTGAAGTCACATGCTTCCTTGTCTTTTATCATTCAGTGGTACTCATCAGAAGTCTAATAATTCTTCTATGGTGATTTACATAGCCTATTTGATGCTCCTGTGCTTCACTACCTACACAGACATTTTAAAAACCAACAGCTCACTCTTTTTCTTATTACTAAGATAGTAAATGATTCAGTAATATATGTACTTTAAGAAAAATAGGATCATATTGTAGTACTACTTTGCAATGCATCTAACAACTTGTTCGTCTAACATTCCATAAATTTTTTAAACACAGTATTCTCCCACACTTTAGTGGCCACAAAGTATTTCTTCACATGCAGAGCAGTGCAATTTAACCGGTTCCCCAACTGTAGACATTAATATCACCAAGCTTTTTATTATTATAAAGAACACAAAATAAACTTCCTTATAAATGAACGTTTGCACAAACCCATGAGTATGTATATTCTCAGGTGAAATTTCTAGAAATAGAACTGTAGGGTCAAAGCACATTTTTAAAACTTTTGAGACATACTGCCAAACCTCCATTCAGGAAGGTCATACTAGTTTATATTCTTACAAGCAAAAAGAATCAAAATGATCCCACACTACAACCAATAGAAAGTATAATCATTCTTTTATAAATATGAAGACAATTATAAACTCTTCCTAAGGTACATAAAACAAATCTAGACAAATGGAAAAAAGGCATATCATGTTAACTCTGCACTTTTTGACATTAGATAACTAAAGTCAAAAGATTAGATAAACTAGGGGTGCCTGGGTGGCTCAAACTCCAGATTTTGGCTCAGGTCATTATTTCACAGTTCATGAGTTTGAGTCCTGAATCAGCCTCTGCGCTGACAGCATGAAGCCTGCATGGGATTCTCTCCCTCCTCTCTCTCTGCCTCCCCTGCTCTCTTTCTCTCTCAAAATAAATAAATATTTTTTCAAAGAGAAGACGAGATAAACTAAAGGGTCCTTCCATTGTAAAACAAGTAGATTCTAGAAAATGTACAGTGTGTTTTAAACATATTGCTGGGTTCCCTAAAAATAGGGGAATTGTCTAAGTACCACACCCTCACCTACCCCTCCAACCACTTAAAAAAAAAAGTGAGGGGTGAGGGATACAAATCATGAGTCTAGTTGATATGGAAGCTGGGAGCTCCAATCTATAAACAAACTGAAAGAAACTTTCAGTGATGCTTTGAGGGAAAAGTCAATAGCAGCACTGCAATTGAGAGATACTACAGTTGAGGCCAGAAGCAAAGTGGTAGAGGTGAAACTGATGCTTCCACATTAAGCCTGGTTCTTCTGAAGAGAGCTGAAGTGGTCCTAAGTCAGCAGCACTGTCAGATCCCAGAACAAATCAATAAAGGAAAGAACACCCAACTTAAGTCTTTAGGGATCCCATAGATTAAGGGGAAAAAATGAGTTCATACTTAAAGATCAGTAAGCAAATGAGGTGGCAAGCTAAATTTAGACACCTACACTAATAGAAGAACAATCATTTAAAGATATATGCCTGTGTGTGTGTGTGTGTGTGTGTGCAGGCATATAGAACTTTCAATTAAATTGTATAGGTATATATGCACAACGAGTTAAATGCAGGAATGATCACCACTAGGTTTATGGTGGTTATCATCAGGTGATTTTAAATTTTTCCCTGAACTATTATGTATGTTTGAGTTTTTATAATGAATATGTATTATCTATGTAATCATAAAAAGATAAAGTTACTTCCATTTATATAACAGGGAAAATATGTCAGACTTATTGCTAGCCATTTCTATTTCTTCTTTTACAAAAAACTTACTTCCTCTACCTGTTTTTCCATTAGTATAGTAATATTTCTTATTCACATATTTTCCCCATTTTGCTAATTGCCTTTCAACTTTGTCTATGATGTTAATACTAAAAATTTTTAAATTAATAACCAATTAAATGTATCAATATTTTCCTTTATGATTTCTACTCTGATGAATTTTTAACTTCAATCACTTTTTCTTCTTAACATTATAAAAAAGAAGCAAGAATGTTAAAGAAAAGTAAGGAGCTCGTTCATAATGTTCTCCAATGTTGATCTCTACTGGCCACTTGTTCTCCCTGTCTCCTTCAATTCCTACTCAATTGTGCTCAGTAACTACATGCGGACAGATTACCTTTGTGGACCTAAAAGTACTCACAGACTGCACATACAAAGTAAATTTACTTTTGCAATTATAAAGCAGCTCAAGTACCACTAATGTAATCTTGACCAGGAACACAGTTCTCAATAATGAGCTGATTAATCACCTAATAAATGGTAACACAGATAAACAAGAGGTCAGGGTAAAAAATCAGAGTGCTAGACTTCCACTTCTAGAAAGATGGGTTAGACAAAATTCTCCCATCCCTCCCCCTAAGTACAGTACAACTAAAAAACACTGGCTACTATATATAAAACAGAAGAAGATTTTGAAGAACAGAAAGAAGGCAGCATACCAGCTAGGGAACTCAGCCTCAAATATCCCAGACTTGGAGCTAAAGAAACCAGAAACCCAACAACACCAATACATTCACATTTACAAAGCCCCAAATGAAGTTAAAGGACCAAGAAAAGGGGTCTAACAAGACCAAGTAACCATTTGACAACAACTGAACACCACAGAAAATCTGTAACACCATCTCCAACTATGTCAGCAAAGGCCAAATGGGTTATCTAGACTTCCTCCTTCCTGAGACTCTAACAAGATACCCACTGAGGTAGTGTCAAAGGAGGCCAACAAAAGAGCCAGGATTTTTATCTCTGCCAAACAATATTAAGGCCTCACCTGCCTATGGTGTTGGTGGAGACCACATGAGGAACCTGGGCTCTCACCCCCATCCAGCAGTAATGAGGTTCCCTGTTGACATCCACTGATACGGCAGTAAAGCAGGGGGGCTTCTTGTTGTTACTGGGCAGGGTTGGGAGTTCTCAACTGAGTAACGATGAAAATTCTAACTCTCCATTCAGTCTCCTTTGACACCAATCCAGTAGGGAGTGGGAGGGGGGCCTTACTGCTAGGTGGGAGCGATGAATTATGTGTATATAATGTAATAACTAGAGCAGCCACTAAAAAAAAAAAAAAAGCTTCAACAAAGGGATATGCTCAAAAATATTAAAATAAATTGAAATGGAATTCTAAAAACTGTTCAATAATCCCACAATACTAAAAAAAAAAAAAGTAAAGATGGGAAAAAGAAAACAAAATGAAAAACAAAAAACAAACACTAAAATGGCAGACATCAGCCTTAACGTATCACTGCTTACATTAAATGTAAATGGTTTAAATACAAAAATAAAAGAGAGGCATTGGCATAGAGGGTTAAAAAACACAACCCAACTATAAGCTATCTACAAGAAACTCACCTCAAATTTAATAATACAAGTAAATTCAAAATAAATGATGGAAAGAAACTTATAAAGTAAACATTAACTAAAGAAAGGGCTATATTATTAGCAGAAAAGGGAGAGTTAAGAACACAGAAAATTACCAGACGGAGAAACATTATAACGATTAAAAAGTAAACCCACCAAAGAGATACACGATACTAAATGTGTATAGGCCAAAAACCAAGTTGCTAAATATGTGAGATGAAAATTGATAGAACTGAAAAGAGAAACAGATAAACCTACAATTATATTGGAAACATCAACATCCCTCTCTCAACAACTGACAGAATATCTAGACAGAAAATCAGCAAATTATAGAATTCAACAACATCAACCAACAAGGTCTAATCAACATTTATAGAATACCCAAAAAGAACAGAATACAAATTCTTCTCAAGTGCCCACAGAATGTGTATGAAGATAGGCCACATCCTAAGCCATAACACAAACCTCAATCACTTACAAAAATTTAAACCATACAGGGTGTTCTCTCTGGCTGCAATGAAGTCAAACTTGAAATCAGTAACAAAAAAATACATGAGAATCTCCCCACTTGCAAACTAAACAACACACTTGTAAATAATACTTGTTCAAAGAGGAGGTCTTAAAGAAAATCAAAAGATACACAGAACTGAATAAAAAGGAAAGTACTATATATCAAAATTAGTGGGACACAGCTGAAGCAGTGCTAAGAAATCTGTAGCACTAAATGCATACATTATAGGGGGTCCCTGGGTGGCTCAGTAGGTTAAGCGTCTGACTACAGTTCAGGTCATGATCTTGCGGTTCATGAGTTCGAGCCCCACATTGGGCTCTGTGCTGATAGCTGGGAGCCTGGAGCTTGCTTCAGATACCGTGTCTCCCTCTCTCTCTGCCCCTCCCCAGCTCATGCTTTGTCTGTCTGCCTGTATCTCCCTCTCTCAAAAATAAACATTTTTTTAAAATTTTAAAAAGAAAAGAAGAAAAGTCACAAATCAACAATCTAAGCTTTTCCATCAAGAATCTACAAAAAGAGCAAAACAGACTAAAAGCAGAAAGAAGGAAATAACAAAGAGCAGAAATCAATGAAACAGAACAGAAAAACAACAGAGAAAAATCAATGAAAAAAAGCACTAGTTCTATGAAAAGATCAATAAAGTTGACAAACTTGTAGCATGACAGACAGAAAACAAGAGAAAGAATACAAATTACCAGTATCAGAATGCAACCAGGCATATCACTATGAACCCTGCAGACATGAAAACAATAATAAGGGAATACTACAAACAACTCTATACCCACAAATTTGATAACTTCAATGAAATGGACCACTTTCCCAAAAAAACAAAAATAAAACCACAAACTACTACAACTTACCCAATATGAAATAATTTGAATAGAACTGAAACCATTAAGAAAATTAAATTCACAACCTAAAAACTCTCCAAAAATACATCTCCAGATCCTTTTCCCTGGAGAATTCCAAGAGACATGTAAAGATTAGTAAACAATTCTACACCATCTTTTCCAACAATAGGAGAGAAAGAGACATTTCCCAACTAATTTATGAAGCTAGTATTATACGGATACCAAAACCAGACAAAGCTAGTGGGAAAAAAAAGAAAACTATAGACCAATATCCCCTGTGAATATTCCTTAATAGTATCAAATGTAATTCAGCAATATATAAAAGGAATTATAACAATGTGAGGTTTACTCCAGGATTGCCAAGCTGTCTCAAATCTGAAAATCAATGTAATCCATTATATTAACAGGCTAAAGAAGAAGAATTACATGATCATATTAATTGATGCAGAAAAAGCATTTGACATTTAACACCCATGCATGATAAAAACAGGACAGAAGTGGAACTTCATTAACTTTAAAGAGCACCTACAAAAAACCTATAGCTAACATCTTACTTAATGGTGAAAGAATAAATGCTTTCTCCCTAAGATTGAGAACAAGGTAAGAATATCCATTCTCACCACTCTTACTCAATACAGTGCTGAAAGCTCTAGGGCCACCTGGGTGGCTCAGTTGGTTAAGCATCCAACTTTGGCTCAGGTCGCGATCTTAAAGTCCATGAGTTTGAGCCCTACATCAGGCTCTGTGCTGACAGCTCAGAGTCTGAAGCCAGCTTCAGATTCTGTGTCTCCCACTCTCTGTCCCTCCCCCCACTCATATTCTGTCTCTCTCAAAAATAAATAAACATTAAAAAAATTTTTTTAAATATATAGTGCTGGAAGTTCAGGAGAGTGCAATAAGGCAAGAAAAATAAATAAAAGGCATATAGATTGGAAAGGAAAACTCCTGCACATGTCCTCTTGGCAAATGATGTAATTGTCCACATAAAAAATTCCAGAGGCACCTGGATGGCTCAGTTAGAGGAGCATGTGACTTTTGATGTTGGGTTCATGAGTTCGGACCCCACGATGGGTGTAAAGATTACTTAAAAAAATACAAAATCTTAATAAAAGTTTTTTAATTCCAAAAAATCTGCATAAAACACTCCTAGAATTAATATTTGAGTTTAGCAAGGTTACAGGATACAAAATATATTGTACGTGATTTGTATTTCTATGTACATCAAAATTAAAAATAAAATACCATTTAAAACTGATTTAAAAAATGAGATACTTAGGTGTAAATCTAAGAAAAGATTTAAAGGACTTGTATGTTGAAAACTACATATGTTGATGAAAGAAATCAAAGACGACCCAAATAAATAAAGAGACATACCCTGTTTATAGATTGAAAAACTCAACATAGTAAAAATGTCTTCTAACAAGTGAATGCTTAAAAAAGAGTGGTACCCATACCATAGAATACTACTCCACAATAAAAAGGAATGAACAATTGATACATGCAACCACCCATATGTACTTTCATAGAATGATGCAGAATGAAAAAAAGCCAATTCCCAAAAGGTTACATACTGTATTATTCAATATTCGTGAAATGACAAAATTATAGCAATGAGAAGTTAGTATTTGCCCAGGGTTAAGGAGGGGTGGAAATGACAAGAGAATGGGTATAGCTATAAACAGGACAGCATGAAGGATCCTGTTGTGAAGGAAATGTTCTGTAATTTTACTGTATCAATGTCAATACCCTGATTGTGATATTGTATTATAATTTTTTAAGATGTTATTATAGGAAGAAACAATCAAGGCTATATAAGATCTCTATTTCCTACAACTGCCTGTGGAAACTTATCTCAAAATAAGTTGAATTTTAAAAAGTCTTTAGAAATACACACTGTGATAGTTCCTTTCCTTCCTATATGTGCATGCCTGCCATTCCTTCCTGGAGTGACAGCACCTATTCCTTCCCTCTCCTTGAATCTGGCTGGTCTTAGTACTTTGATTTATTTAAAGGATTTTGGGAGCTAGGTCATAGCCTTTTAGCCTCCACCTGCCCTCTTGGAAAATTTGCTCTGATGGTAGCAGATGTCACGTAAGAAATTCGATTGCTATGAGACTGCTAAGCGTAGAGTAAGTGATGCTACCAGCCACTAGCCCAAGCACCATACACGTGAGTGAAGTAGCCACCTTGAACATTCTAGCTCCAATACATTCTTGAAACAGAATTAAGGTTCCAGACATATGGTTCCAGTGGAGATTTCCCAGCTATCTCCATTCTTTCAAGCTAACCCATCTGATGCCCCAGACATTATGGAGTAGTTACACCATCTCACGGCCAAACTACTGACCCGCAGATTTGTAAGCATCACTAGCTGTTGATTTACACCAAAGATCAGCAAACTTTTTTCAGTAAAGGGCCAGAGAGTCATTTTTTAAACTGTGAGAGCCACACAGTCTGTGTTACAACTACTCACCTCTGGCGTAGCAGCACAAAAATGACCAAAGACACTATGTAAATAAATGTGACTGTGTTTCAAAATTTTTATTTATATAAACACAGAAGTCTGAATTCCACATAATTTTCATGTGTCACAAACTATTCTTTTCCTGTTGTTTTTTGAAATGTTTGGGGCGCCTGGGTGGCTCAGTCGGTTAAGCGGCGCTCAGGTCATGATTTCGCGGTCCAAGAGTTTGAGCCCCGCGTCGGGCTCTGTGCTGACAGCTCAGAGCCTGGAGCCTGTTTCAGATTCTGTGTCTCCCTCTCTCTGACCCTCCCCCGTTCATGCTCTGTCTCTCTCTGTCTCAAAAATAAGTAAACGTTAAAAAAAAAAAGAAATGTTTAAAAATGTAAGAAAGTCCATTCTTAGTTTGTGGGCTGTACAAAAAAACAAGTGGAAGGTTGGTTTTGGCACCATGGGCTGTAGTTTCCTGACCTCTGGTTTACAGCATTATGTTTTCGGATAGTTTTTCTACAACAACGGATATCTCGGGACATACATTATTTAGGAGTAAAGGAAAGTAACTCTGCAATTTATTCTCAAACTGTTCTAATACAGAACTAGTATATGTATAAGGAGAGAAAAAGAAGATAATGATAAAGCAAATGTGGCAATATGTTAATATTTGATGACATTTAGTGAAGGCTACAGGGAATTCTTTAATCCCCCCAGCCCCACCCCATAAGCAGTATCAGATAACATTTGGGTGTATTTCCTTCCAGCATCACTACCAAATTAAACATAATTGCTCCTTTTTATCTTAGGTGAATACCAAACAGCCCCACCAAGTCTGTTAGCAACAAATAACCCTTTCAATAGTGACACACATTTAATCACTTCTTCTAGGAGTCAACATTAATGCCAACAAACTTACAGGAAGTGTTTAAACATTCATTTAAGCTTTTGGGTAAAAAAAAAAAAAGTCTGTGCATATGTGAATATAAATGTTGGGGATAGGGATAATAACTAATGATCCCTAATAGTTCTGCAACATAAAAGGGTTCATTTTTATTCTAAATGTAAGGAAAGTCAAATGATGTTGGCTTGCCCTCAGGCATAATGAACTACAATGAACTGTGGTGATTTTTAGGAGGCTGAAGATTTGGGTTTGTCATTTCAAAATAAATACATTTTTAATTTTAAAAGGAAGCTTTGGAAAAAAACATGAAATACTGTTACTATCTAACTTTTAAAATAATTCTAACACTTTAGAGAGAGGAATAAAGAGGTTAAAGAAGTCATATGGGAATAAACACAAATCCATACACTGACTGCAAAAGGTATCAATTTTCATTTCCGTATCCATTTTCTAACAGGTGAAGAGCTGTAGGAGATAAAAATGTTTTAAAAACATGAAGAAAAACACATTACTATTGATTATGACAAGATATGAACTCAGTACATGAGGTAGCTGCTTATGCTACAACTATAACACAGACTGTTGGGGTCATTTTGTTTTGTTTTGGTTTTCTTATTCAAACTTCCACCTCATACTGACCTTTCTACCAATCAACTTTCACTGAATCAGGATCTATAATATTCTATTTTCTGCGAATCCTCCTTCTTCCTAAAGCACTAAGCTACACAGTTACAACAATAGAATTTTTTTTTTTTAATTTTTAACATTTATTTTTCTTGAGAGAGAGAGAGAGAGAGAGAGAGAATGAATGAATATGAGTGGTGGAGGGGCAGACCAAGAGAGGGACACAGAATCTGAAGCAAGCTCCAGGCTCTGAGCTGTCAGCATAGAGCCCGATTCAGGGGCTCGAACTCATGAGCCGTGAGATTGTGACCTGAGCTGAAGTCGGGAGCTTAACCCACTGAGCCACCCAGGCGCTAACAATAGAATTTTTGGGACCTGCAATGTTTGGGAATCTTGTATGATCTTTTAATTTTACAGATGTGTTCAGCTGGACAGCAACAGGACCAGATTAGAAACCAGGGCTCCTGGATTAAATATTCTTTCATTTTTGCAAGCCTTGCTTATTATTTAAGGAATAAGGTATTGAATTGCACACTTCCGGTTGCCTCTGTCATTCTAATGAATCCTAAAACCTCAGACCTGAAAAGAATTTTAAAGGTCACCTTGATAGTATAAACACTACTTAGTGTAGATACATGAATCCAGTCTACACCTATGCCTGCGAAGCAGTTACCCAAATCTTCCAGCAACAGGGGAAACCATTAGCTCCCCTCAGACTGCCCACTCTATTTTCCAACAACCCCGACTGTTCCTATGCTGAGGGAAACCCACCTCCCTTCAACTTCTATCCTCTTGGTGCCTGACACCTACTTCCATTTCCAAGAACAGCCTTTCATATACTTCAAACAGCCACACAACCTCCTGGAGCATGTTCTCTTCTCTAAGCTAAATATCCATAACTCCTTAAACCTAATCTTGTGTAATTTTGACCACACCTCCCTCCTAGTCACTTTCCTCTGAACACATTCCAACTTCTTTAAACCACCTTAAACTAGGATGGCCAGAACTACAGACAATACTTCAAATATATGGTCTGACTAAAGATGAACCATTAATTTCCTTTCTTAGAGACGTCCATTAATATAACTTAAGGACATATTTGTTTGTCTCTCTGTTTTGTTTTGTTTTCACAGCCACATCAAATCAGACTCATAATAAGCTTACCACTGAATAAAATCTTTAACTAGCATGGTAATTCAAATTCCTTCCACTATACACTTACAGGGCAGGAATCCATTTTAAACTAAAGTGCACAGTTTTATATATTTATGCCATTCAAAGTAATCTTGTTAGAATCAGTCCACTATTCCAGCCAAATGAGATCTTTTGGTACCCTGGTTCTTGATTCATATATCTACTATTCTCACAGCCGACCATGATCTGCAAATTTGAAACATATACCTTCTATATTACATATAAGTAAAGTAACTGATCAAAATAGAATAAAGACAAACACAGAGTCCTGTGGTAAGGCTGTAGAAATGTCCCTTTGAACTTAAAATAATAAAATATCCAGTTTCCAGAACATATTTTTCTGTCTTGACAGTATCACCATGGAACTCAACAAACCCTTTACTGAACTACAAATGTAGTATGTTTACCATATTTGCTTTCTCTCTAAGGAGCAGATCTGTCAAAAAAATGAATTCAGGCTAGACTAAAATGACTTTTTCTTAATAACACCATACTGGTCTCTTTCATTATTAAGTGCTTATTAATAAATCCTAGTTTTTGTCCTCTGTTTTTCAAACTTCTTAAGGCTCAAATATTAACTTGTTTAGCCTATAGTTTTAGTCTATAGTTTTCTTGAAGAAAAACAAAAAATTACCCCTCTCTAGGTTTCTTCTCTATAGCTCTCTTGATCCTGTTGGGACTTCAAAAAAAATCATGAGTGCCAAAGCAGATTTTTGTTTTCCTTCTTTTGGAGTATCTAAATAAAAAAGCTTTAGTAGAGTGATATTTCTTTCCATGTCTACTTTTTCTCTACATATCAAAATATATTTTAAGGCTGTGAATTTTTTTTGTACCCATCAGCCTGGTACCAACTTGGAACTGCAGTGGTATTTTACCTGGAATCCAATAATTTTTCAATGTTTATCTAGCGTGTATTTTGAAAAGGTTATCTTAATTCTGGATACTAATATTCAGTATCTCAAAATCTGCTTGTTCATACAGGTATATACCACATTTATTTGTTCTCAACAAAAATATTAATTTTGCTGACAAAAAAAGTATACTCTGATTTCTTTCTATCTCAATCCTCCAATCATACACATTAAGAATACCCCCTGCTGGAACAACTGAATATCTATATGGAGAAAAAACAAACCTCAACCTCTACCTCACATAAAACATCAATACTAACTTGAAATGGATCGTAGACCTAAATGTAAATGCTAATTTGTAAACTCTAGGGAAAAAAATAGGTGAAAATCTTCATGACCTTGCAATAGGCAAAGGTTTCTTAGTACACAAAAAACACCAACCACAAAGAAAAAACTGGTAAATTGTATTTCATCAAAATTAAAATTTTTTCTTAAAAAATATTATGGATATGAAAAGACATAGAATTGGAGAAAGTATTCATAATGTTTTTATCTGCCAAAGTGTTGGTATCTAGAATATGTAAAAGAATTCTTACCAGTTAATTAGAAAGCAAACAACACAATTTTTTAAAAATGGGTAGAGGATTTAAATAGTCCAAAAACAAGATACACAGGGCTAGCTCAGTCAGTATAGCACGCTGCTCTTAATCTCAGAGTCCTGAGTTCAAGCCCCATATTGGGCATGTAACCTACCTTAAAAAAAAAAAAAATACACCAATGAACCATAAACACATAAAAAGGTACTCAACAGCATTACTCACCAGGAAAATGCAAATTAAAATCAAAGGAAGATATTCACTACTTCACTACATACTTACTGAAATGTCTAAAAATTTTTTTAACAATGTTGAGACACATAAGCTGATCACAGATCATCCTAATAACAAATAGGAGGCAAATTTCAAGGCTGAAAATTACATTTCCACTGACATTTCTAAGGAAACAAACCTAAGTATTAAAATAACCTATTCATATCCAGCAATTTGCTTAATATATCAATTAAATGTGACCTAATTTATCCACTTGTTTAAATATAATTAGAAGCATGATATGTAACTGGGAAAACCTGTAGCATTGTAGCATTAGAATTTTTTCTCCTTACCTCTACAAATTAATGCTCCAAGACTTTAATCATTTCTTTTAGTAAATACTGAAAATTTGAATAATTCAAATTTAAGTTAAAATATATTCTACCTTGGGGTGCCTGGGTGGCTTAGCCCATTGAGCATCAGACTTCAGCTCAGGTCATGATCTCGTGGTTCGTGGGTTCCAGCCCTGTGTCAGGCTCTGTGCTGACAGCTCACAGCCTGGAGCTGCTTTGGATTCTGTGTCTCCCTCTCTCTCTGCCCCTTCCCCACTTGTGTTCTGTCTCTCTCAAAAATAAACATTAAAAAAATGTTATATATATATATATATATCCTATCTCAATCAGTGCATGAAAAATTTACTGAGTGCCTACTCTACACACTGGGTATATGCTTAATTAGTAAAATCATTTCTAAGAACTTTACAGTCAAAGGTAGAAACCATAATGAAAACAAAAGCATCAAATGTTGGAACTCAAATCCCTTTGAAAATGCTAAATATGTTAACCCCCCCTCACCACTACCACAAACAAACATAGTTACTGGCTCACATTCTTCTCTTTTTCTCTCTTCCAGCCCTCCTCACCCAGTGTTTTCTTCATGATAGGCATTTTAATTATAGTAACAAAGCCCCTTACTTTGTTACTATAGGATGGAGAAGGCACTCAAATTATAACACTGAAAGCATTTTATGTAGAAGAGAAGCTATATATAGTCTTTGGGCCCAATGAAACTTCTGTTACATTTATATTATAATACAGATTCTTTCAAGCAAATGTGTCATCTCCAAGATACTTAATACCTAGAAAGTTAGTATTTTGCATGTTTAAATAATCAATGCCTTGCCAAAAGGACATTTTTAAAAAATTGCTTCAGAGACCTCATTCCCAAATTTCATGTGGAAGTACAATAGTTTCTGTGTAAAACAGTAAATTCAAGATCTTCTCCACAACTCTGCCTACAAAATTAAACAATTTGACAAATTAGGACCTGAATCACAATTTTAAATTGAGAATCTTGAGTGGCAGACAAATTTGTTAAACACACACACACACACGTACATATATACACAATATATTTAATAATATATATGATATATTTAATAATATATTTAATAAATATATCAGCAAAATACCTAACATATTTAATTATTTAATTTAATTATTTAATTGAATAAGTTATTAATATATTGTTATATATTATAATATATTAACATATTTATTAAATATATCAGGTATTTTGATGACTTTAATTTAGAGATAATTATCATAAAACATTTCTGTATTACTAAAGACCCATTAAATACTTAAAGACATGTAATCATTATTGAACATCCTATAAAACATTCTGTTACTCTTCAAAAACTACTTTGGCTCATATCAGAAATAAGGCTCTACTGTCAATGAGTTTATAATCTAGAGGGAACTAAAATGAAGTTACAAGAAAGAGAAAAAAGTACAACAAAAGAAGTTAAATGTTTAAATACTAGCAAAGTGGTTGAGTATGGATCCTACAATCAGATCTAAGTTGAATCCTGGCTCCAATAATTATGCGACCTTGGGCAAGTCTCAATCTCTCTAAGCCCAGCTACCCTTATATGTTATTTGGAGATAATAATAGTACTGACTTTCCAGAATTACTGTAAGCACTAAATAAAATATTCATGTAAAACACCTGGTAAAATGTCTAGCACATAATTAGTATATAAATGTTAGCTATTATTTGTTTTAACTATTCTTGGTATTATTTATTGACTACCAGTGGTATATAGGTGGTTGCAGGAAGGAAAGGAGATCAATAACAGCAAGATTTAAGGAAAGCTTTACAAAGCAGGTAAGAATTCAGCTAATCCTTGAAGGAAAGTAGAAATGTATAGAACTGGGCAGATATGCAGGGCAATTAAAGACTTAAAAGACTGAGTAAGTAGGGCATGTTTATAGAACAGTGAAGTAAAACATCTAACTACAGCAGAAGAAACAGAAATACTTCTTATGGAAGGAAGTAAAATAGGATTTTTTTTCAAGAAAAAAATAAATATTCTCAATTGGTCGTATTAGTGTCACTCAACACAGATTTACTTTTAGGGGAAGAAATTTAAACTGTAGGTTAAATTACAGTATTTCAAATAATACTAAATAAAAATCACTTAACAAAACAATAGTTGACTGCAATATTTAACAACTAAAGTCCAGCCAAAAAAAAAAAAGTCTAAAACAACCAACAGATATTAAATAAAGAAATATTCATGTGCATGGCAAGAAAAGGAGGCAAAAATAAAAATTAAACACTTGAAGTATTTTGTGTATACTAAGAAATCATAAGTATGAGAAAAATTAAGATGCCATTTAAGGATATACAAATAAAACTTCCCTAAATGTTCATGCATATAAATTATGCATATAGCTTTATGATTTTAACTATTCTTGCCTGTTACATATATGTTGTAAAACAATTCAATAAACTTGAAATAAGAAAAATCATCTAGTGGCACCTGGGTGGCTCAGTCGGTTTAAGCATCCAACTCTTGATTTTGGCTCAGATCATGATCTCACAGTGGTGATACTGAGCCCCAGCACAGAGCCCTGCTTCCGGCTCTGTGCTGGGTATGGAAGCTTAAAATTCTCTCTCTCCCTCTCCCTCTGCCTCTCCCCTGCTCACACACATGCATTCTCTCAAAATAAATAAACATTAAAAAATAAATAAAAATAATTCTAAAGTAACAAAATGGCAGATTTATAGATATTCATACTTTGCAACCTATTAGTATCTATTTTTATATATCCTGTCTTAACTTAGTATAATGAATAATTTATTATTATGGTAAACTTTTAAAAAATTATCTTTTTGTAAAATGAATTGCTCACTATTTTCTCTTGTAGTAACCTTCTATTGTTCTACTTGAAATGCTGAACATATTATTAATTATAGACAACAAAACTATTAAGCCTAATATTGTAACCCTGACATTTATCAAATATTTCTAAGTAAAGTTAAAGCAAAACACACCAATTTGCCAAAGAATTCACAAAACTTCAGGAAACTCATTATACATATACTGACCACAAAAGTAGGCTCTAGAGCCAGGGTGCTTTATGGTTCTGAGATTTATGAATTTAAATCTCAGTCCTAGACCCCAATAATAGACTGAGAAAGTTACTTCATCTCTTATGCCTAAATTTCTTCCTCTATAAAAATGGGGACAGTAATAGTGCCTTCCCTCAGGAGGTCACTGCAAGGATTAAATACAAATAACATAATGTGTATAAAATATGTATCACAGTATCTAATCTAGCACAGAGTAAGTGCTTGATACATAGAATTATCATTAACCTAATCATCATTATGTGTTCCTATAATACACAATGTTTAAACATTTTAAAAGTCTCTAAGGAAACCCCAAGACAACAAAAGATATATTTTTTAAAAGGTACACAGACATTTTAGCATCTGACACCTATAGCTACAGCAAATAGTTAACACAGCCTACTCCTATCCAGATAAACATAAAACCTTACACTAAAGGTCTATTTACCTCAGTTCCATTTACTCAGTACCTCATGTCCATCTTTAAAAAAAAAAAAATTACAAAGCATACTAACACAAAAAAACCCACTGTTTGAAGAGACAGAGCAAGCAGTAGAACCAGGCTCAGATATGGCAGAGATGTTGAAATGATCAGAACAGGAATTTAAAACAACTATGAGAAATATGCTGGGGTGCCTGGGTAGCTCAGTTGGTTAAGCATCCAACTTCAGCTCAGCTCATGATCTCTCGGTTCAGAAGTTCGAGCCCCACATCAGGCTCTCAGCTGTCAGCACAGAGCCCACTTCCGATCTTCTGTCCCCCTAAATCTCTGTCCCTTCGCCACTTGTGCTCTCTCTCTCTCAAGAATAAACATTTAAAAAAAAATTTTTTTTAAGAAAACCAACTATGAGGAATATGCCAAGGTATCTAATGAAGAAAATGAACAATATGCAACAACACATGAGTAATACAAGAGATAGAAACTTTAAGAATCAAAAGGAAATGCTAGAAATCAAAATTCTGTAACAGAAATGAAAAATGCCTTTGATATCCTTATCAACAGACAGGACACAGCAGAGAAAAGACTTGGTGAACTTGAAGAAATGTCAGCAGAAACTTCCAAAGTTGAAATGGAAAAAGAAAAAAAGAAGAGAATATCCAAGAACTGGGACAATTACTGAAAGTATAACGTACACATAATAGGAATACAAGAAAAGAAAGAAAGAAAGAAAGAAAGAAAGAAAGAAAGAAAGAAAGAAAGAAAGCGAAAGAGAAAGAAAGAAAGAAAGAAAGAAAGAAAGAAAGAAAGAAAGAAAGAAAGAAAATGAAAAGAACAGAAGAAATATCTGAAGCAGTAACAACAGAGAACTTCCCAAAATTAGTGACGGACATAAAGCCTCAGATTTTAGAGGCTCAGAAGAACCAAGCAGGATAAATATAAAATAACCTACAACTCAGCATATCATATTCACACTACAGAAAATCAAAGACAAACAATCTTTTAAAAAGCAGAGGAAAGGAATCCTGAGAAGATGGTGGCGTAGGAGGACACTGGGCTCACCGCGCGTCCTGCTGATCACTTAGATTCTACCTACACCTGCCTAAATAACCCAGAAAACCGCCAGAAGACTAGCAGAAAAGAGTCTCCGGGGCCAAGCGCGGACAAGAGGCCCACGGAAGAGGGTAGGAAGGGCGCCGAGGCAGTGCGCGCTACACAGACTGGTGGGAGGGAGCCGGGGCGGAGGGGCGTCCCGCCGGCAAAGCAGAGCCCCTGAGTCTGGCTGGCAAAAGCGGAGGGGCCGGACGGAGTGTGTTCCGACAGCAAGCAGGACTTGACATCTGGAAGGATATAAGCTAACAGCTCTGCTCAGAGAATGGGAGAGCTGGAGGACAACAGGAGGGAGACTTGTTGAGCCCCAGACCACAGAGCTCAGTTTGGCGGGGGGGGGGGGGGGGGGGGGGGTGAGAAAGGCGCTCACCAGCGCCATCTCCCTCGCCCATCCCAGGCAAAATCCCAAAGGGAACCAGTTCCTGCCAGGGAACTTGCTTGCAGCGCGCAAACACCCAACGCTGTGCTTCTGCAGATGCATTCCTCCAGCGGGTCTGACTCCCTCCCGGTGCCACAGGGCCCCTCCTGAAGCGGATCTCCAAAGGAAAAGCGAGCTGAGCCTGCCCCTCCCGCCCCTGTGCACCTTGCCAATCCACCCCAGCTAATAATGCCAGATCCCCAGCACCACAAGCCTGGCAGTGTGCAAGTAGCCCAGACGGGCCACGCTACCCCACAGTGAATCCCGCCCCTAGGAGAGGGGAAGAGAAGGCACACACCAGTCTGACTGTGGCCCCAGTGGTGGGCTGGGGTCAGACATCAGGTCTGACTGAGACCTCGCCCACCAATGCAAGTTATTCAATAGCACAGGAGAAGTGCCCCGCAGTCCCGCACCACTCCAGGGACTAGTCAAAATGACAAAACGGAAGAATTCCCCTCAGAAAAATGTACAGGAAATAACAAGAGCTAACAAACTGATCAAATATGATTTAAACAATATAACAGAAAGTGAATTTAGAATAATAGTCATAAAATTAATCGCTGGGCTTGAAAACAGTATAAAGGACAGCAGAGAATCTCTTGCTACAGAGATCAAGGGACTAAGGAACAGCCAGGGGGAGTTAAAAAATGCTATCAATGAACTGCAAAATAAAATGGAGACAACTTCGGCTCGGACTGAAGAGGCAGAGGAGAGAATAGGTGAACTAGAAGATAAAATTATGGAAAAAGAAGAAGCTGAGAAAAAGATAAAAAAATCCAGGAGTATGAAGGGAAAATTAGAGAAGTAAGTGATGCACTAATGAGAAATAATATATCCATAATTGGTATTCCAGAGGAGGAAGAGAGAGGGAAAGGTGCTGAAGGTGTACTTGAAGAAAGAATAGCTGAGAACTTTCTGGATCTGGGGAAGGAAAAAGGCATTGAAATCCAAGAGGCACAGAGAACTCCCTTCAGACGTAACTTGAATCGATCTTCTGCACGACATATCATAGTGAAACTGGCAAAATACAAGGATCAAGAGAAAATTCTGAAAGCAGCTAGAGATAAACGTGCTCTAACATATAAAGACCTATAAGACTCCTGACTGATCTCTCTACTGAAACTTAGCAGGCCAGAAAGGAATGGCAAGAGATCTTCAATGTGATGAACAGAAAAAAATATGCAGTGGAGAATCCTTTATCCAGCAAGTCTGTCATTTAGAATAGAAGGAGAGATAAAGGTCTTCCCAAAAAAACAAAAACTGAAGGAATTTGCCACCACTAAACCAGCCCTACAAGAGATCCTAAGGGGGATCCTGTGAGACAAAGTACCAGAGACATCGCTACAAGCATGAAACCTACAGACATCACAATGACTCTAAACCCATATCTTTCTATAATAACACTGAATGTAAATGGACTAAATGCGCCAACCAAAAGACAGAGGGTATCAGAATGGATAAAAAAACAAGACCCATCTATTTGCTGTCTACAAGAGACTCATTTTAGACCTGAGGACACCTTCAGATTGAGAGTGAGGGGATGGAGAACTATTTATCATGCCACTGGAAGTCAAAAGAAAGCTGGAGTAGCCATACTTATATCAGACAAACTAGACTTTAAATTAAAGGCTGTAACAAGAGATGAAGAAGGGCATTATATAATAATCACAGGGTCTATCCATCAGGAAGAGCTAACAATTATAAATGTCTATGCACCGAATACAGGAGCCCCCAAATATATAAAACAATTACTCACAAACATAAGCAACCTTATTGATAAGAATGTGGTAACTGCAGGGGACTTTAACACTCCACTTACAGCAATGGACAGATCATCTAGACACACGGTCAATAAAGAAACAAGGGCCCTGAATGATACATTGGATCAGATGGACTTGACAGGTATATTTAGAACTCTGCATCCCAAAGCAACAGAATACACTTTTTTCTCGAGTGCACATGGAACATTCTCCAAGATAGATCACATACTGGGTCACAAAACAGCCCTTCATAAGTATACAAGAATTGAAATCATACCATGCATACTTTCAGACCACAATGCTATGAAGCTTGAAATCAACCACAGGAAAAAGTCTGGAAAACCTCCAAAAGCATGGAGGTTAAAGAACACCCTACTAACGAATGAGTGGGTCAACCAGGCAATTAGAGAAGAAATTAAAAAATACATGGAAACAAACGAAAATGAAAATACAACAATCCAAACGCTTTGGGATGCAGCAAAGGCAGTCCTGAGAGGAAAATGCATTGCAATCCAGGCCTATCTCAAGAAACAAGAAAAATCCCAAATACAAAATCTAACAGCACACCTAAAGGAAATAGAAGCAGAACAGCAAAGGCAGCCTAAACCCAGCAGAAGAAGAGAAATAATAAAGATCAGAGCAGAAATAAACAATACAGAATCTAAAAAAAACTGTAGAACAGATCAACGAAACCAAGAGTTGGTTTTTTGAAAAAATAAACAAAATTGATAAACCTCTAGCCAGGCTTCTCAAAAAGAAAAGGGAGACGACCCAAATAGATAAAATCATGAATGAAAATGGAATTATTACAACTAATCTCTCAGAGATACAAGCAATTATCAGGGAATACTATGAAAAATTATAAGCCAACAAATTGGATAACCTGGAAGAAATGGACAAATTCCGAAACACCCACACTCTTCCAAAACTCAATCAGGAGGAAATAGAAAGCTTGAACAGACCCATAACCAGCGAAGAAATTGAATCAGTCATCAAAAATCTCCCAACAAATAAGAGTCCAGGACCAGACGGCTTCCCAGGGGAGTTCTACCAGACGTTTAAAGCAGAGATAATACCTATCCTTCTCAAGCTATTCCAAGAAATAGAAAGGGAAGGAAAACTTCCAGACTCATTCTATGAAGCCAGTATTACTTTGATTCCTAAAACGGTGACCCAGTAAAAAAAGAGAACTACAGGCCAATATCCTTGATGAATATGGATGCAAAAATTCTCAAGAAGATACTAGCAAATCGAATTCAACAGCATATAAAAAGAATTATTCACCATGATCAAGTAGGATTCATTCCTGGGATGCAGGGCTGGTTCAACATTTGCAAATCAATCAATGTGATACATCACATTAATAAAAGAAAAGATAACCATATGATCCTGTCAAATGATGCAGAAAAGGCCTTTGATAAAATTCAGCAAACTTTCTTAATAAAAACCCTTGAGAAAGTCAGGATAGAAGGAACATACTTAAACATCATAAAAGCCATTTATGAAAAGCCCACAGCTAACACCATCCTCAATGGGGAAAAACAGAGAGCTTTTTCCCTGAGATCAGGAACACAGCAGGGATGTCCACTCTCACCGCTGTTGTTTAACATAGTGTTGGAAATTCTAGCATCAGCAATCAGACAACAAAAGGAAATCAAAGGCATCAAAATTGGCAAAGATGAAGTTAAGCTTTTACTTTTTGCAGATGACATGATACTATACATGGAAAATCCGATAGACTCCACCAGAAGTCTGCTAGAACTGATAAATGAATTTAGCAAAGTCGCAGGATACAAAATCAATGTACAGAAATCAGTTGCATTCTTATACACTAACAATGAAGCAACAGAAAGACAAATAAAGAAACTGATCCCATTCACAATTGCACCAAGAAGCATAAAATACCTAGGAAAAATCTAACCAATGATGTAAAAGATCTGTATGCTGAAAACTATAGAAAGCTTAGGAAGGAAATTGAAGAAGATATAAAGAAATGGAAAAACATTCCGTGCTCATGGATTGGAAGAATAAATATTGTCAAAATGTCAATACTACCCAAAGCTATCTACACATTCAATACAATCCCAATCAAAATTGCACCAGCATTCTTCTCGAAACTAGAACAAGCAATCCTAAAATTCATATGGAACCACAAAAGGCCCCGAATAGCCAAAGTAATTTTGAAGAAGAAGACCAAAGCAGGAGGCATCACAATCCCAGACTTTAGCCTCTACTACAAAGCTGTCATCATCAAGACAGCATGGTATTGGCACAAAAACAGACACATAGACCAATGGAACAGAATAGAAACCCCAGAACTAGACCCACAAACATATGGCCAACTAATCTTTGACAAAGCAGGAAAGAACATCCAATGGAAAAAAGACAGTCTCTTTAACAAATGGTGCTGGGACAACTGGACAGCAACATGCAGAAGGTTGAAACTAGACCACTTTCTCACACCATTCACAAAAATAAACTCAAAATGGATAAAGGACCTGAATGTGAGACAGGAAACCATCAAAACCCTAGAGAAGAAAGCAGGAAAAGACCTCTCTGACCTCAGCCGTAGCAATTTCTTACTCGACACATCCCCAAAGGCAAGGGAATTAAAAGCAAAAATGAACTACTGGGACCTTATGAAGATAAAAACCTTCTGCACAGCAAAGGAAACAACCAACAAAACTATAAGGCAACCAACGGAATGGGAAAAGATATTTGCAAATGACATATCGGACAAAGGGTTAGTATCCAAAATCTATAAAGAGCTCACCAAACTCCACACCCAAAAAACAAATAACCCAGTGAAGAAATGGGCAGAAAACATGAATAGACACTTCTCTAAAGAAGACATCCGGATGGCCAACAGGCACATGAAAAGATGCTCAACGTCTCTCCTCATCAGGGAAATACAAATCAAAACCACACTCAGATATCACCTCACGCCAGTCAGAGTGGCCAAAATGAACAAATCAGGAGACTATAGATGCTGGAGAGGATGTGGAGAAATGGGAACCCTCTTGCACTGTTGGTGGGAATGCAAACTGGTACAGCCACTCTGGAAAACAGTGTGGAGGTTCCTCAAAAAATTAAAAATAGACCTACCCTATGACCCAGCAGTAGCACTGCTAGGAATTTACCCAAGGGATACAGGAGTACTGATGCATAGGGGCACTTGTACCCCAATGTTTATAGCAGCACTCTCAACAATCGCCAAATTATGGAAAGAGCCTAAATGTCCATCAACTGATGAATGGATAAAGAAATTGTGGTTTATATACACAATGGAATACTACGTGGCAATGAGAAAGAATGAAATGTGGCCCTTTGTAACAACGTGGATGGAACTGGAGAGTGTTATGCTAAGTGAAATAAGCCATACAGAGAAAGACAGATACCATATGGTTTCACTCTTATGTGGATCCTGAGAAACTTAACAGAAACCCATGGGGGAGGGGAAGGAAAAAAAAAAAAAAGAGGTTAGAGTGGAAGAGAGCCAAAGCATAAGAGACTCTTAAAAACTGAGAACAAACTGAGGGTTGATGGGGGGTGGGAGGGAGGGGAGGGGGGGGTGATGGGTATTGAGGAGGGCACCGTTTGGGATGAGCACTGAGTGTTGTATGGAAACCAATTTGACAATAAACTTCATATATTGGGAAAAAAACAGGATGAGGAAGGTAAAATCTGAGCTGAAAAAAAAAAAAAAAGCAGAGGAAAAAAAACCAATTTTCTATGGAGGAGCAAGCCTAAGAATTACATTGGACTTTTTTTCAGAAATCATGCAAGCAAGAAAAGAATGGAGAAATATTTACTAAATATGTGTTGAAGGGGAAAAAAAAAACACCAACCTAGAGTTTGGTATCCAGTGAAATTATCTTTCAAAAGTGAAGAGAAAGTAAAGACTTTTTCAGATAAACAAAAGTTGAGGGAATTTGTCACCAGTGTACCTCCCTTGCAAGAAATGCTTAAAAAGGACAATTATATTGGTCAGAAACTCAGATCTACATAGAGAAAGAAAGAGCATTAGAGAAGGAATAAATACAGGCAAAATAAAAGTTTTTATTTTTCTTATTTTTAACTGATCTAACAGGTATCAGTTTGTTCAAAATAATAATAGCAACACCATATTTGATGATTAGAGCTTATGGATAAGTGAAATGAATAACAGCAATGTTATAAAACAGGAGAAAAGAATTGGGAGTACTTGGTTATAAGGTACTTGTACTATGTGAAGTAATATAAGGTTATTTGACAAACAACTTGGATTAGTTGTAAATGTGTATTACAACCTTAAGGGCACTCACTAAATAAAATTTTTTATAGAAGTAAAATTCGTATGCTAGGAGAAGACAAAAAACAGAATCATATGATGCTCAATTAAAACCAGACAAGGAAAAAATAAAGCAAAGAAGGCAGAAAAAGAGTGAAAGACAAAAAAGAAACAAAGAATAAAAGCAAAGAATAGAAAACAGTAACATATATGGTAGATATCCAACGATATCAGTAACATCAATGGTCTAAATAAACTAATTAAAAGATTATCAGAATGGGTAAAAAAAAACAAGACTCATCCATGTTGGGTTCACGAAATGAATGCTGCCTACAATGTTATTTACAATAAACCAATTTTTCCCCCTCCTCCCATATCCACCTACAAAAACATTTCCATGCTGGTTAACCTCCAACCCCATAAGGACCTCTTGCCCTTACTGGACTTGAACTTTATGGGGCCAGTGGGCCCCAAGCTGCCCAGGCCTGGGATGGCTATCAAGACCCTGTGAGAACCAGCTTCGTTATCCCTCAAGATTTGGGGTCACAGGGTTGAGCTCCACTGTTCAGAACTTACTGGGTCCCCATTTACCCCACGGGGACCCAGTAAGTCTCTGCCTGTGGCAACAGCATTGTATATAACCCACCCTGAAGTGGGAGATGGGCCCAGGGAGCCAGGATTGGGTCTAGAATGCTGGAGGCTACTCTCCACCCTCGCTTTGGACCTCACGTCTAGGGACTTCCAGACTCGCATCTGGGCCTGGATGTGGTGGGGAAGCCCCAGGCCAGCCAACCATTTCCCTAGAACTATGGAGTGCCTAGCCCTGCTCTACTGCTGCCAAGAGGGAAAGGTCCTGTGAGGGAGACCTCTTGAGGCTCTGTGCTGCTGGCCTCATCAGGGCCTCTGTGAGACACCAGTATCCCAGGTATCTCCGATCAGGGAACTTCTCTGCCCTGCTCTGCCTACAATAAATCAATTTTTAATATAAAGACACAGATAGATTAAAAGTGAAGAGATGGGAAAAAATAGGCCATGCTAACACTAATCCAAAAAAGCTGTAGTAGCTATAATAATTTCAGATAAAGCAGACTTTATAGCAAGGAACATTATGAAAAATAAAGAGAGGCATTACGTGGGGCACCTGGTTAAGTTCAACTGGTTAAGCATCCAACTTTGGCTCCAGTCATAATCTCATGGTTTGTGAGTTTGAGCCCTACATCGTGCTCTCTCCTGTCAGCACAGAGCCAGCTTCAGATCCTGTGTCCCCCACCTCTCTCTGCCCCTCTCCCACTTGTGTGGCTCTCTCTCCCTCAAAAATAAATATTTTTTAAGTAAAATAAAAAGAAAGAGAGGCATTACATAATGACAAAGGGGTCAATTCTCCAGTAAGTTATAACATTCCCTAATGTGTACAGCCTACAATAGAGCATCAATACATATGAGGCAAAAGCTGGTAGAACTGTGAGAAGAAATGGAAGAATTACAGCTGGACACTTCCATACCCCTCTAACAGGAATTGACAGATTCCACTGGCAAAAAAATCAGTAAAGGCATAGTTTAACTGAACAGCATCACCAATCAACTGGATCTATAGAATACTTCAACCAGTGAGGGCAGAGTACACATTCTTCTCAAGTTCACATGTAACATTCACCAAGACAGACCACATTCTGGGCCATAAATTACATCTTAACAAATTTAAAAGAACTGAAATCATACAAAGTATCCTCACATACACAGTGGAATTAAACTAGAAATCCATAACAGAAAGATAACTGAAAAACTCCAAAATACTTGGGAGATTAAACAACACACTTCTAAACACATGAGTCAAAGGAGCTCAAGAGAAACTTAAAATATTTGAACAAATAGAAAATGAAAATACAACTTACCAAAAGTTGTGGGATCCAGCAAAAGCAGTGCTTAGAAGGATATTTATAGCACTGACTGCATATATTTGAAAAGAATAAGTCAATAATATAAGCTTCCAATTTAGGGAACAAGAAAAGAACAAATTAAACATAAAGTTAAGCAGAAGGACAGAGTAAAAATTAGAGAAGAAATTAATGAAATTGAAAATGGATACCAACCAAAACCAAAGGTGAGTTCTTTGAAAAGACCAAAATAATTGATAAATTTGTAGCCAGGTTAACCAAAAAAAAAAAAAAAAGATGGGGCTCCCAGGTGGCTCAGTCAGTTAAGTGTCTGACTTCAGCTCAGGTCATGATCTCAGTTTGTAAGTCCAAGCCCTGTGTCAGGCTCTGTACTGACAGACAGCTCAGAGCCTGGAGCCTGTTTTGGATTCTGTCTCCCTCTCTCTTTGCTCCTCCCCATTCACACTCTCTCTAATAAAAAAAAATAAACATTAAAAAAAAAGAAATTATTAAATCAGAAATTAAAGTGGGGCCATCACTACTAATTCTGTGCACATTAAAAAGGTAATATAGAAATATTATGAACAATTCTATGTCCACAAGTTTGATAACCTAGATAAACTGGACCAATTCCTTGAAAAACTGTCAGTGCAAAGCCCAATATGGGACTCAGACCTGTGAACTGTGAGATCATGACCTGAGCCAAAATCAAAAGTCAGAAGCTTAACTGACTGAGCCACCCAGGCACCCCAAAATCCTGTCACATTCTTAAAAAACACTGACAGTAGAGTCTGCTTGGAATTCCCTCTCTCTCCTTTCCCCCTGCAAAATTAAAATAAATGTAAAAAAAAAAAACTGTAGAAGACAATAAAAGACAAGCCACAGAATGGAAGAAGATATCTGCAAAACATATATCTGATAAAGGACTGGTACCTAAACATACCAAGAACTCTTAAAAATTTTTTTAATGTCTTATTTATTTTTGAGAGGGAGAGAGACAGAGCATGGGTTGGGTGGGGCAGACAGAGAGGTGGGGAGACACAGAATCTGAAGCAGGCTCCAGGCTCTGAGCTGTCAGCACAGAGCCTGATGAGGGCCTTGAAGTCACAAACCGTGAGATCATGACCTGAGCCGAAATCAGACACTTAACCGACTGAGCCACCCAGGCGCTCCAACACTTAGAACTGTTAAAACTCACAACAAGAAAACAACCCAATTTTTTAAATGGGCAAGTGATCTGGACACCTCACCAAAGATATGCAAATGTCAACTAGGCATATGAAAAAACGCTCAAAAATCATGGCACTAGAAAACTGTAAATTAAAACAAGACACCACTACATAGCTATACTATAATAATGGTGAACATTCAAAACACTGACAACATCAAATCCAGGTGAGGATGTCGAGCAAAAGGAACTCCCCTTCATTGGTGGTGGGAATTCAAAATGATTCAGGCATTTTGGGAAATAATTCAGCAGTCTATTACAAAACTAATCATACTCTTACCATAAGATACAGAAATTGGGCTCCTTGGTATTGACCCAACTAAGTTAAAAACCTGTGTTCCATACAAAAACCTATACACAAACATTTGTAGCAACCTTATTCATAATTGCCAAAACTCAGAAGCAACGAAGATATCCCTCAATAAATGAATGGATAAACAAATTCTAGTACATCCATACAATGGAATACTACTTAGTGCTGAAAAATACATTAGCTATCAAGGCACAAAAAGATACGGAGAAACTTTCAGTGCACATTGCTAAGTGAAAGAAGCCAATTCTGAAAAGGCTACATATTGTATGATTCCAACTATTTGATATTCTGGAAAAGGCAAAACTATGGAGACAATAAAAAGATCAGTGGTTGCAAGAGATTCAGGAAAAGAGATAGAAGAAAGAATAGGTGGAGTACAGAGGATTTTTGGGGCAGTAAAACTATTCTGTATACTGTAATGGTGGAATCATATTTTACATTTGTCAAAACCCATACAGGTGCACAACACAAAGAGTGAAATCTAAGGTAAACTGTTAACTTTAGATAATAATAGTGTATCAATATCGGATGAGGATGATCTCTATGAAATGGTATGGAATGATTTCCAGAATATTTTGTTAAGTGAAAAGCAAAGTAAAAGAGTGAACCAACAATATTTTCTTACCCCTTTTATGTAAGAAAGAAGAAATAAGGAGGAAAGTACATGTATCTGATCATCTGTGTAAAAAGAAACATAGAAAAAATATACCCAAACTCAACAAATGATGTTAGAATAATTGGACATTTATTTACAAAAGAATGAAGTTGGACCCCTTCCTGCCATCATTCACAAAAATTAAAATAGATTCTTAGGTACAATTTAAAGCACAAGGAACAAAACAAAAAATAGCTAAATCAGACTTCATGAAATTTAAAACCATTTGTGCATCATAAGACACCATTCAAGAAAGTGAAAGATATTCACCAACTCACTGAATGAAATAAACTGTTTGCAATCACATACCTGATAAGTGTCTTAAATGTAAAATCTGTACAGAACTCTTACAATGCAATGCTGAAAAGATAAATAACCCAAATAAAAATGGGCAAAAGATGAAAATACACATTTGTCAAAACAAAAACAAACAAACAAACAAAAAAACCCAAATAAAAGGCCATTAAACCCAGGAAAAGACTGTGGCTAAACATCATTCAGCAATTAGAGAAACATAAATGAAGACCACAATGATATACCACTGTACACCTACAGAATGGCTACAATAAAAGACAGTAAGATGTGTTGGTGAGGATAAAGAGCAATTGGAGCTCTCGGACATTGCTGGTGGGTGTATAAAATGATGTAGCCACTTTGGAAAATGGTTTAGCAACTCCTCAAAAGGTTGACAAAATTACCATATGACCTAGCAGTTCCATTTCTAGGTATATACTCAAGACACAAATGTTCATATTAACATTGTTAATAATAGCCAAAAAGTAGAAACAACCTAAACACCCCTTTAGTATAAATAAAATGCAGTATATTCATACCACAGAATATTTGCAGCAATGAAAAGGAATGAAGTATTGATACATGATACTCATGGATAAACTCTAAAACCCACTATTAAGGGAAAGAAACCAGTCATAAAAGACCATATAGTAAGATTCCATTTACATGAAAAGTCTCCAATAAGCAAACAGAAAGAGGCAGAAAGCAAATTAGGGGTTCCCAGAGCAGGGGTGGGTAGGAGTACAGGGCAGGTGGAAAAAGAAGAGGAGGGGAGGGGGGGAGTTCCAGAAGAACAGGGAGTGACCGCTGGTGAATACGGGTTTCTTTCTTTTTTTTTTCAACGTTTATTTATTTTTGGGACAGAGAGAGACAGAGCATGAACGGGGGAGGGGCAGAGAGAGAGGGAGACACAGAATCGGAAACAGGCTCCAGGCTCTGAGCCATCAGCCCAGAGCCCGACGCGGGGCTCGAACTCATGGACCGCGAGATCGTGACCTGGCTGAAGTCAGATGCTTAACGGACTGCGCCACCCAGGCGCCCCAGAATACGGGTTTCTTTTGGGGGTGATGAAAAATGCTAAAAAATTACATGTTGATGATGGCTACACAACTCTAGGAATACATTAAAAACCACTGAATTGAACACTTAGGGTGAACTGTATAGTACATGAAGTATATCTCAATAAATCTGTTAAAAAGGAGAAGGAGAAGCAACAACGCAGAATAATGAAACTAGTTACATTCAGGTGTTGGGTGGAACAAGGGGGAAAGGATACAGCAATGGGAATAGGATACAAAGGATGGAGGAAATAAACCTTTTTAAAAATAGTTCTTACTTGGGGAACCACATTAAAATTCATTAGCTTATAAGTTAATTCAATAAGAATGGGGAAGGATTTTCTAAAGCAAAATACAAATAAAAAGAAATAAAGCTGTGTTCTGAATTAAAAATATAACCACACTGAACACTAAAAGTTTGATAAGGAATAGGATGTTTACATAACATATAAATATATTTATATGATGCAGTGAGTACACAGAATCACTTTGACATTCCTGCCAAAAAGTCATAATCTGAACCTAATCATGAGGGAACAGACAAACTCAAATTGAGGAACTTTCTTCAAAAGTATCAACGTCATGAAAAACAAAGAAAGACTGAAGAACTCTATCAGATTAAAGGCAAGTGAAGAGGGGCACTGGGTAGCTCAGTCAGTTAAGCGACCAACTCTCAATTTTGGCTCAGGTTATGGTCTCACGGTCATGAGATCTAACCCCACCTCAGGCTCTGTGATGGGCATGAAGCCTGCTTAAGATTCTCTCACCCTCTTCTCCCTCTCTCGCTGCCCCTACCCTCCTCTCTCTCTCTCTCTCTCAAGTTAAACTTTTGTAAATAAATAAATAAATAAATAAAGGAGAGTGAAGAGATAATAACAGTTAAATGTAACATATGACCCTTAAACTTTTGTAAATAAATAAATAAATAAATAAATAAATAAATAAATAAATAAAGGAGAGTGAAGAGATAATAACAGTTAAATGTAACATATGACCCTGGACTGGATTCCGATTTAGAAAAACACATTAACCTTTTGCTAGAAATGGAACTACCAGCATAACTGGAGAAATATGAATTAGGTCTACAGATTAAGCAACAATACTGTATCAATGTTAATTTTCTGACTGGATAAACTGTACTATGGTCACCTAAGAAAACGTCCTGGTTTTTAAAAAATACACACTTAAGTATTTATGGGTGAAGGGGCATCATAGGTAATGTTAAGAGAAAAATGACATAGAGAGAGAGCAAAAGAGAATGATAAAAGTTGACACTTGGGGAATCTGGGTGAAAGGTATATGGGAATTCTTTGTACTAATTTTGCATATTTTCTAGAAGACCGAAATTCTTTCAAAATAAAAGGTTCTTTTTTAAAAAGAAATAATGTTGCAATAATATACCTCCTGTTAGAACCTTAGTACCAAAGATGACAACTAAATCAAAAGATTATTTTAAATACATAACTGAATAAATGAGAAAAGTCAAATCTTTCTTTTTTTTTTTTTAATTTTTTTTTCAACGTTTTTTATTTATTTTTGGGACAGAGAGAGACAGAGCATGAACGGGGGAGGGGCAGAGAGAGAGGGAGACACAGAATCGGAAACAGGCTCCAGGCTCCGAGCCATCAGCCCAGAGCCCGACGCGGGGCTCGAACTCACGGACCGCGAGATCATGACCTGGCTGATGTCGGACGCTTAACCGACTGCGCCACCCAGGCGCCCCAAAAGTCAAATCTTTCTAATGGAATTCCAAATGTAAGAAGACTAAAGGAAACAGAAAATCATCATTAGAATACAGTAATAATTGCCACAGTCAAAATCTACCAGAATTTAATATTAGTGGTTGAAACTTTAAAGAGAAATAGGATATTTACACAACCTCTCAAGTTATCTCCCCTCCAAAATTTGTTAATTTTTTAACATATGTCCACAAATCCTTTGATACTCCTCCTTCCAGGATATGGAACTAAATTCCCCTCTTCATGAGTCTATATTGGACTTAGTGTCTAGCTACTAACAAGTTGAGTATAAAAAAGAAAAAAGTAATAACTTACAGTGAGAAATCTGGCAGACTCTACCTTAACCAAGTGATCAAAGTCAACACCACCAGTAATAACTCATGCTGCTATCATGTACCCTCTGATATGATGTGATAAAGGCACTTCACATCTGTGGTATCTTCCTCAAATCCATAAGTCCAGTCTAATCATTAGAAAAACATTAAACCCAATTTAAGTGACATTCTACAAAATACCTAGTTAGAATTATTCAAAACTATCAAGGTCATGAAAAACAAGGAAAGGCTGATAAACTGCCATAGATTAGAGCAGCTAAGGAGATGTGACAACTAAATGTAACATGGTATCCTGAATTGTATCCTCAAACAGAAAAAGATTATTAGTAGCAAAACTGATGAAATCCAAATAAGTCTGTAGTTTGGTATAACAATATTGTACTAACATTAATCTCTTAGTTTTGATAAATGGCCATGGTGAATTTATTCACCCTAATTTTACCCAAAGTAAGCTAGGTAAAGAGCATACAGGAACTGTCTACATACTGTCTTTGCAACTCTTCTGTAAAAGTATAATAATTTCAATAAAAAGTTTTTTTTAATAAATAAATTAACCAATTTTTAAAAGATTATTTTGTAAATTAGAGTACTCTTCAAAATCAAGCTGAACCATTAAACTCAATCTCTAAACCAACTTATTGCAAGAATAAACTCCGCTTCAATTAAGTTACTCTGAAATAGACTATTACTACATGCTCATTGCATTTAATGATTTTTGGAGGGGGCATAGAGAAGTATGAAAGGTAACGAAGGAACTGTGTGTGGTAAACAAGATTTGGGAAGCTTAAGGGGAACAGTTGGAAAAAGTGCTAAAATAAAATAAGAAGAGGTTTAAAAGATTAAAATTACCATTCCAATAGTATCCTAAGCAAACAGGAAATCTGGAAGGTTCAGTTTAGGATAACTACCGAAATAACATAAACAAAGGAACAGAAGGGGCTAGCAAAGTGTTAAGGCTATCATAAAAGCCTATACCATAGGTTCCCAAACTTTCTGGGTTTAGAAGGCCCTGAATGTGTCAGTAATTTTTTCACAGGCCAAAGGAAACACCTAACCATTCTATTTATTAAGTAGTCAGGTCCAAATAACTTAAGAATATATGCCCTAACAACTCGACACCTGTGTTGGGCACTGCACAACCTCTCAAACCTCAGAAGACACTGCCCTCCTCTTTCCTGTTCCATATATATTTTCACATAGTACTTGCTTTTCATAATAGCAACTGCCAACAATCAGCTTTGTAAAAATATGGTATCAATGAAAGGATTGTAGCAATCCAATTTTAAAAATGAACTACCTCAAGTATAGTGTGTGTGGTTTCCAACACATGTTGCTGTCATTTCCCTCAAAATTCTTCCATCTTTTGGCACACCTGTAGAGTTCTCTGCAGTGCCTTCAAGGCCTCCTCAGTGCACAGTTTAGAAACTAAGACCTTTACAAAAGATGACAAAGGATATTGCCAAGACAGTAGCAACAGAAAAACTGGAGTGAGGGGCACCTGGGTGGCTCAGCCGGTTAAGCACAGGACTTCAGCACAGGTTATGATCTCATGGTTTGTGGGTTTGAGCCCCGCATTGGGCTCTATGCTGACCTGACTGCTCAGAGCCTGGAGCCTGCTTCGGATTCTATGTCTCCCTCTCTCTCTCTCTCTGCCCCTCACCTGCTTGTTCTTTCTCTCTCTCTCTCTCTCTCCCTCTCTCTCTCTGTCTCTCTCTCCCTCTCTCTGTCTCTCTCTCTCTCAAAAATAAACATTAAAGAAAGAAAGCAAGAAGGCAAAACTGGAGTGAGAATTGAGACATGCCTCAGAGAAAAAAAAAATCAGCAGATCCAGAAATGTTGCCTGGACATATAATAACTGTGCTAGCACTTGAGCAGTTCCAAAAATAGAATAAAAATTATTGTATTATTAGCTATCCTCCAATAGTCCTTGCTTCTGTAGAACAGTCTTTTTTTTTAATGAACAAATAAACCTATTCAAATGTTTATATTAACTTGACAGCCTTATAGGTGGCATCGCTAAAGTACATTACTCTCACTTTTAACACACACACATATATTACAGAAACTGCTGAAAAAAAATTCAATTCAAATTTTCAACTCATTAACATTTCTAGAGTACCAATAGGAATTGTCATCCAGCATTTGCAAAACTTTACTTTAGACAGGTATCTGATAAAGAATCATATATGATAGCTCTAAAACCTGGCTTAATGATGGATCTTAAGCAAGCAATCAGGGAACTCCTAAAATGACAGACTTGCCAGCACCATTCCCCATTTACAAGCTCAGACTTTCTAATGAGCATGGAAATCTCCATATTTGCAAAGTACCCAGAGATTCTGAAATCAGCTAGTTTGAGAGGAAATGACCAAAACAGCACTGTCCAGTAAAACTTTTTGTGATGATGGAAACGTTCCATACTTGCACTATCCAATATGGTAGCCCCTACTCACATGTGGTTAGTGAGCACTTGAAATGCGGCTAATGTGACTGAAAAACTAAAACTAAATTTTTAATTTCATCAAATTTAAGTTTAGATGTAAATAACCACATGTGGTTAATTGCTTCTGTACTGGACAGTACAGAACTTGATGATTTATTTTAAATATCCATTCTTATAAATTTTCCAAGTTGTACCTTTGATTTAAATTAGATGATCAGAAAACTAGGTAAAAACTTTATCCAGTTTAACAGTCTGAGTCTTTTGTAGGTGGAGACTTACCCAATGTCATACCCTTTTTTTTTTTTCATAATAAAAATCCTCTTTGAATTAAGTTCTAAAAGTCTCTGCAAAAAAATTTGGATATTTTCTTTAGCCAGAAGAAATACCACCTGAGCCAATGTGCTTCCCTTTTTGCTTTAGCTGCCAATAAATTCAGAACCAAGTCCGGTGTCCAGTGGTAACTTCTCTTAAGTGTCCAGTAACATGCATTCTCTGATCCTCAAGACTATCTCTGTTCTATTTATATCCCTAAATTAGTCAACATAGTGTTATTTTAAATTCTTAAGCAGACAAACTCTTTTGGACATGGGCAGAGTGTAAACTTTTAAAGTGATAACTTCTTTAATTAAAGTCAATGCTTTTATTGTTAATTGAGCTTTAAAGTCAATTTTCTAACTGTTTTCTCATTTAAAAAGTACTTTTAAAATAACAACACTAGGGTTAGTGACAAAAAGAGATATTTTAATGGAACAAATGTATTGAAGAAAATCTTTAGGTACTTATTAGCAAACCTGCCTGAAAATATCACTATAATAGCGACAAATAAGACAAACATAAACTAACATCCTGCTGTAATTCTATAGCCCCCATTTCACAAACTCAGTTCTACTCCTTTTATAAAATATGCAAAAGTCCTGATGCAGAATATGAACATCCCTACTGAGCATTCAGTTCAAAAAGCTTGTGCAATTTTTCCTTCAGTACACTGGCCTATTTTTATATCATGCAGGGAACTACTTCAGTAGCTCTTTTGTTGAAATTTTCCACAAAATTAGAACAAACACATTTGAAACATCAACAGCACATTTCTAGAAATGCCTAGTTTTAAGTTCTCTGAGCATCTAATTGCAAAACTAATGTGAAACTAAACTTAAATCGTCAGAGTAAAATTTCAAATAACCTCTCAAAATTTCATTTTAAAAATCAACCTTTGGGATGCCTGGGTGGCTCAGTCGGTTGAATGTCCGACTTCAGCTCAGGTCATGATCTCACGGTTTGTGGGTTCGAGCCCCACATTGGGCTCTGTGCTGACCTGACCACTCAGAGCCTGGAGCCTGCTTCGGATTCTGTGTCTCCCTCTCTCTCTGCCCCTCCCCCACTTGTGCTCTGTCTCTCTCTCTCTCTCAAAAATAAATAAAATGTTAAAAAAAAGTTTTTTTTAATCAACCTTTAAAATACATAAACCAAAGGGTGCCTAGGTGGCTCAGTCAGTTAAGTGTCCAACTCTTGATTTCGACGCAGGTCACAATCTCACGGTTTATGGGTTTGAACCCCGCATCAGGCTCTACACTGACATTGTGGAGCCTGCTTGGGATTCTTCATCTCCCTCTCTCTCTGCCCCTCCCTCACTCATGCTGTCTCTCAAAAATAAATATATAAACTTAAAAACAAATACACAAGCCAAAACTTGATACCAAATTAAGGTAAGGGAATTTCATATTACTGAGAGATACAGTGTTCTAAATGGGATCATTAAAAAAATCATGACAGGGAAAAAAAATTCTTTAAGAAAACTTATCATAAAATATATCCTAAATATCATAAATAGTCACCATAGGACACACAAATGCTGGCAAATTAATTCTACTTTAGATGAATTTAATTAGTTTCCTTAGCCATATTATTTAGTTGAAGTGATTATTAGAAAGTAAATAAAGTTATAAGAATGTGAACTGATTTGGGGGCACCTGGGTGGCTCAGTCAGTTAAGCATCTCTTTTTTTTTTTTTTCAACGTTTTTTATTTATTTTTTGGGACAGAGAGAGACAGAGCATGAACGGGGGAGGGGCAGAGAGAGAGGGAGACACAGAATCGGAAACAGGCTCCAGGCTCTGAGCCATCAGCCCAGAGCCGGACGCGGGGCTCGAACTCACGGACCGCGAGATCGTGACCTGGCTGAAGTCGGACGCTTAACCGACTGCGCCACCCAGGCGCCCCAAGCATCTGACTCTTGATTTCAGCTCAGGTCATGATTTCACAGTTCCGTGAGTTCGAGCCCCACAGTGGGCTCTGTGTTGACAGCACAGACCTTGCCTGGGATTCTGTCTCTCCACCTCTCTGTCCCTTTCCTGCTGTCTCACGCTCTCTCTCTCTCTCTCTCTCAAAAATGAATAAACATTAAAAACAAAACAACAACAAAAAAAACCCCACATGAACTGATTTTGCTCCAGAGGCAAAGATAATGTAGTTCTTTTCCCCAAAAGCCAAAGTATTGCCAAAACTTAGTTAATTTTAGCACAGCACTTCTAGCATGCTCCCTGGTTTACTCCCACCCCTCGTGTCACTCCAAACTTCTGTGCTAGTTCGTCTTTCTCTAACACTCTTAAGTGTTCAGGTTATAGTTTCAGTCTTCTTGCTTACTCTATCCTTTTGTCTAGATAGTTCTCTTCATCACTTATTGCTTAAATAATCAGATAATGACAATAATAACAATTGGTAACATTGAGTGCTTACTATATGTCAGGCACTATTCTAACCACCTTTACAAGTATTATTTCACTTAATTGTCAAAACAACTTTATTAGTTTCATCACCATTTTACAGATGAAGTACTAAGAGGTTAAGTAATTTGTCCAAGATCACACAAAATATATTTTTGTACATACACAGATATAAATGTTCCTTAAAGCTATTGTAAAGTTTCTTTCTATAGCTGGAAGGCAGGCACTGTGGGCTCGCCTCCATTCTTATGCAGTTAGACTACATTAAGTTGAACTGATAGTTTACAGGTTGGGCACAGAGAAAACAGAAAGGTACCAGACTCTAGATTCCACAAACAGTAGCTGCAAGTAACTCCAATGATTTAGAGCAGAGGACAGTAAACTTATTCTTAAAAGGCCAGAGTAAATATTTTAAACTCTGCAGCCACCCAGTCTGTGTAGCAACTATCCAACTCTGCCATTTTAGTGTGACAGCAGCTATGGACAAATGGGCATGGCCATATTCCAATAAAACTTTATTTACAAAAGAAACAGCCTGGACCAAGCCAAAGTGTGCCAACAATCTAGAGGCTACTGAATCTGGTGTGGAGGCAACTGTGATATAAGCACTACAATATCAAATTATGGCATAAAGTATCCTCACTATTTTCCTTAAGTAACCTACAATCGAACTTTTGTACAGCTGAATTTCACATGTAATAAATATTTAAAATCTGGATAAAATACAACATGTATCGATTCCAGTTTAAAAAAAAAAACAGTCTACAAACACTAACATAAAACTGCTAACAAAGTAACATATCAATTTGTTATCTACTAAAGTTAAATCTACCTTTGACAATTTATCACATGCAAAAGAAGACTGGGCTATTTCCTTTCAAGGAATAAGGGGTTCAAGATCCACACAACTTGTAACACGAAGTTCTGCAAAGTAAAACTTTCTGCCTTACCTCTCCCCTCATTAAAATTTTAGCACCTGTCTTAACCATTTCTCCTGCAATTAGTCTTGGCAATTTCAAGAGCCAGAGAGGCCATTTGTCCCACACTTAAGCCTATAAATTCCTTGACTAACCTCTTCACTCCCAAAAATCTTTTCCTCCATTCCACTTCAATCACCAACTGCCACTGTCGCACCCTAACAGCTATAATCTTATAGTACAAAAGATGACCCATTCAAATATAGAAGAAATTCCACTTAATTTATTTTTTAAAAAAGAAAATTAAGATATACTCATATTTAATGTATATGGAATATTAATTAAAAACATTGAGGGGGCACCAAGGTGGCTCAGTAGGTTGAGTGTCTGACTTCAGTTCAAGTCATGATCTCACTGTTTGTGAGTTTCAGCCCTGCATTGGGCTCTCTGTTGTCAGTGTGGAGCCCACTTCAGATCCTCTGTTCCCCTCTCTCTCTGCCCCTCCCCCATTTGTGCTCACTCTCTCAAAAATAAATAAAACATTAAAAAAACATATTGAGGATGTATGCTTATTTATATATTTTTTAGATTTTATTTATCTCTACACCCAATGTGCAGCTCAAACTTACAACCCCAGGATCAAGATTAGCATGCTCTACCAACTGAGCCAGCCAGGCACCCATGTGCTTATTTTTTTAAACTGATAAGCAAATGTGATCCAGAGGAGACTACAACCTTTATCTCATCATTACCTTTAACCAATTCCTCCACAATCAAACATCTCACTTTTTTCCAGTTCATTCACTCTGGTAACTCAACCCCAACAACTATTCAACCTCCTAAACATATCAAAAGCATTACCCTCTTCACTTTTTCATTGACCATCCCACCGTTCATGTCCTTATTTTCCTCCTTTTCCATCTCATACTCCATGATGCATCACTATAAGCATTCCTGTGCATTCACTCTTAATTTCCTCACCCTTTTTTCTCTCAGTTATGCATTCATGACAAAACCCAACCCTGATTAAATCCAACTCTGCCTATTCTATGCCTGAACCCAAATAAGGAACATAGCTCAATTAAAATATGCAAACTTGCTGGTTGCATTCATTTTAAATTTAAGACCACAAAGTTAAGAAGGTCCCAGCACCACGCAGCAATCTTTCTACATTTCCCTAGTCAATTCTTGTTTTGACAATACCTCCTCTCTCCTTAATCCTTCAACACCTGTCACCTCCCTCTCAGCTGATGACCCCTAATATTACTTCCCTGAGAAAAGAGAAGCCAACAGAAGAGAATGTCCACACCCTCCTGCACCAAATCTACCAACCTACCTGCTTCTCTACCCGTGTCATCTGCCTTCTCTCCTTATAACAATGAATTGTTCCTGCTTCTACTCAAGTTCAACCTTTCCACTTGGGTACTGGATCCTGTTCCTGTTCTCATATTCAAGGACTTTTCTCCTGAAGTTACCTCCTCTCCCAGCACACCATCAGTTTTTCCTTCTTTACCAACCATTTCCATCAAGCATTCCAATATGCTGCAAATCTTCCACGTGAAACATAAACCTTGACTCCTTGTCTCTCTCCAGCTATTCCTTAGTTCTCTGATTTGTAGCAAAATTCTCTATGAAAAGTATCTACATTGATCATATTTACCTCCTTTCTCCTACCCCAATCTAATGCTTTTATCCCTACCTGTCCACTGAAACTATTTCTCAAAGTCACCAGCTCTCTCCACCTTGCCAAAGCCACTGTCATCTTGCTCAACCTCTCAACAGTATTTGACACAGTTAAACACTACCTTCCTGATACATTTTGCACTTGGTTCCTCAGAGAATAGTCTCCTAATTTTCCTCCCAACTTACTAATGCTTGTTTTTCAGTCTCCTTTGCTGGCTCTTCCTCTTCTTTCCTACCTCTATATGTTGAAGTGTCCCAAGGCTCAGTCCTCCATCGTCGTAATCTATATTAACACCACAGGAAATTTCCTATAGCCCCATTGTTATAAATTCTATCTATTTACTAAGAGACTCCAACCTCTTCTCTCTCCTGATCTCAAGATTCTTGTAATTAACTGCTTAATTAAATCTCCACCTGGATGTCCCATACTTTAAGAAAAGCAAAGCCAATTCTTGATTTCCCCTTCATGCCAAACCTTTTCCTCTCCAGGTGTTCCCCATCCCTATAATTAACATTACATTCATCTGGTTGTTCAACCAAAAGTCTACAGTCCTTATTGATCCATCTCTGACTTTACATCATTTCTAATCCATCATTAAGTCCTGTCAACAATTCCTTCAAAAAATTTATTTCCAGTTACATGGGTGTATACATTTATCAAAACTTACTGAACTATACACTTAAAAGTGATGCATTTTATTGTATGCAAAAGTGTAAGGTATACCTCAGTAAAATGTGGTGTAAATGTATGTTACCTGCATATATCTGCCCATTTCTCACCACCTCCATCACTACCTCCTTGCTACTTGGACTACTGCAATAGCCTCCTAATTAGTATCCCTGCTTTCATTTTTACTCATGACAATTCGTATTCCACAAGGCATCCAGAATAATCTTGTTTTTTAAAATTTTTAATGATTGTTTTTGAGAGAGAGAGAGAGAGAAAGCAGGGAGAGACAGAGAGAGATGGAGACACAGAATCTGAAGCAGGCTCCAGGCTCTGAGTTGACAGCAGACAGCCCAAAACAGGGCTCAAACTCATCACCTGAGCAAAAGTCAGATGCTCAACCAACTGAGCCACCCAGACACCCCCAGAATAATCTTTTTAAAATGTTTATCACATTATATCGCTTCCCTGCCCAAACTTCTCCAATGATTTCCTATACTTAAAATCCAAAAGCGCTCAAGGCCATACATTATCTAATGCCTACCTACCTCTCAGACGTCACCTCTTTATCATCCTTCCTTTGTTCTACTGTGTTCCAGACACAATGGTCTTCTATACGCTCCTAAAACACACTAAAACAAACTTGTGTCCAATTATTTTTTCTTTTTTTTTTAAATGTACTTCAAAAGTAGGTTCTTTACACAAAAGCTGATGTACCTCTAACTCACTCCATTAAATGGTCAACAGAGAAATGCTTGCTGAAGCCATCCAAAGAAGTGGATCTGAATGAGTATTTACTAATGTAATTTGGCCTTCATAAACTCAAGTCAATACTTAAAGTACATGCAACATTCCAATGTCCAACTGGAAAACTAAACTGGATCAGTTACAGAAAGCCTGGAACATCAGATTAGGAATTTACATTTTATCTAATAGGCCAGCATCACAAACTTAAGCACTAGGAAGGACTGCTTTTTTTTAACTTTTCAAATCCTGAGATCACAAAGAGGTATAAAGCAATGAAGAAAATGAGAAGTTACTTTCAGGGATACATACATACATACATACATACATACATACATACATACTACACACACACACACACACACACACACACAGAGTTTTTGTACCTCTAGAATTTTGAGCCATGTGATCATATTACCTATTTTTAAAATAAATTATAATTAAATATATATTTAAAAACAGAAAAAAGGAATCTTTACATGACATGGAAAATCAGAAGCAAATGTATTTCTGCCTTTTTGGGAAAAGTTTATAGTAGTTTAAGTACTTTTTGAATGCCATAACTAAGAATTAAATAAAATAAAAACCTAGATAAAATATATTCATATATGTAGATGATACAGACACACACACAAAATACAATATATGCTCATACATAATGGTTCACATCATGTATTGGGGAGCTCCTACCACAACTGAGTTCTGTAACCTAAATTATCATAACCACAACTTGCCAACTTTCAAGTAGTTTCCTTAAATACCTGAATAACTGCTGAGAGCTCATACAGTGAAGACTTTCCTCAGAATCTAAAAGACTACAAATGATGAAAGAACCAAATAAGAAATAAACTAAGAAAAAAGACAGCACAGTCTCTTTCCCTCAAACTCATCTCCAGTGGCCAGTCTCACAGCTTCATCAATTAAGTGAGATTAATAATTAAATGACTTGGGAACAACAATAAAAGTAGAAGATATAAACCCTTAACATCTCCAAATCTGCTAGAGCCTCTACGTGGCAATCAAGGGGTGATGAGGAATAGGACCTCACAGTATAGTGCCCTTCTCTAAGATGAATAAAAGTCATTCAGGTTTTTGTTCTTGACCTAAGTTCTAGAACCACTACACCATGAAAGAATCAGGAAGTGGACTCACACCCCATCAGCCAGAGCAAAGGTGAAATATTGTAAGACAAGAGAGAAAAGAACTTTGAGAAAGCAGAAGCCCCAAATCCTCTAATCTATAGAATCCATCCTTTGATCAAAGGTAAAGTACTGTGAGTTTGCTCATGGCCTAGATCTAAAAAAAGATCCTTAAACTCTTACCTTCATCCTGTTATCTGGCATGTCCAGGCTCATACCGTATGGCCATGACAACAGAACAGGGGAAACATTCTCCCTGCCTTAATCACAGAAATAACACATTCTCCCTTGAAAAACATATCCTGATTCCCATGACCCCCTAATCTCAAGTTTCATCTTTATTCCTTGAGTTTCAAATTCATGCAGAAGTCAGTGTATTTTTAATATACTTTATCCTGGAATCATGAGGACACTTGGTAAGGTTGAAAACATTATTTTAAAATACTGGCTCTTGGGGTGCCTAGGTGGCTCAGTTGGTTAAGTGTCCTAGGGTCATGGGATTGAGCCATGCGTCTGGCTCCACACTGAACGTGGAGCCTGCTTATGATTCTCTCCCCCCATCCTCTAAAAGAAAATACTGCTTCTTAAACTTTAACATGCATACCGTGTGACTCAGTAGGTCTAGGGCAAGGTCTGAAAGTCAGCAGGTCTAACAGGTGGTCTCAGGTGTTGCAAATGCTCCTACTTCTCAGAAAACATTTTAAATAAGAAAGTTCTAAAAGGCAATAGAACCTATATACATAGGTTACCTCCAAAGACACAATCCCAATGGAATGCTATCTGTTCTTTTCATAGTTTATTCCTTCTTCCCTATACCAGATCTATTTTCTTATCCTCTCAACACTTGTTTACCTTCCATGTGACTACTATAAAATTGAAAAGTCTAGAACATGCAAATATTTCTAGTGTTTAAGCCATTTCCTATCATAAAGACCTAATTTAATAGGTATACTATAATGGCCATCCCTAAAAATGATCAAGCCATCTATTCATCTGTAATCAAGTTAAATTTTCATTCATTCACATTGAGACACATTAACAATAACTTACACACTTCTCAAGGGAAAAAAAATTAGCGATGATGCAAACTATAGGGAAGAAACTGATTTTGTTTTTTGTGGACGTTTTAATGTTTATTTTGAGAGAAAGAGAGTGCATGCAGGGGAGAAGAAGAGAGAGAGATGGGAGAGAATCCCAAGCAGGCTGCACACTGCCAGTGCAGAGCCCCACATGAGGCTTTATCTCATGAACCATGAGATCATGACCTGAGTCAAGATCAAGAATCAGATGCTTAACCGACTGAGCCACCCAGGCACCCCAAGAAACTGATTTTGTAACTAAAGAATCACCTGATGTGTTCTACATCCCTTAAGAAAAGACTCAAATTTAACCATCATAAAGGTGATACTCCCAGTATACTGCCCAGTTAAAAAATACAATGAGGATCTTCCTCATTCCCTAGTTTGGTTACCAGTACCCAGTCTTCCAAACCAGAAACTTGAGTGTCAATCTAGGCCTTTCCCTCTCCTTCATCCCCATCTGTTCCAGACTCCTGACTGAAATGACCATCAAGTCCTATCTATCTGGTGTCCTAAGTGTTCCTCCAGTCTATTCTATTTCCTTTGCACTGCCCTACTCTTAGCCTTTTTCCTCACCTTACCTACTGCAACAGCTACCCTGACATTGCTGCCTCCAGTTACCCTTTCCACTATGATACCTGCTCCACACTATTATCCAAGTGATTTTTCCAAAATGCAAACCTAATGTATCTTCCTCTCAAAACTTTTTACTATGCCCCCCACCCATCACCCACAGAATAAAGTCCAAGCCACATATAATGGTCCAAGCACTTAACTTTCCATGATTGGAATCCTGCCTGCCTTTCAAGCATCATATCCCACTGCACTCCCCCTATCCTGCACTTTAAGCCCCATTATTATCAAACTACACTGCTTGAATTTCCAGCACATCCCATGCTATTTAATTCCTCCAAGCTTTTGCATAGGCTGTTGCTTCAGGCTAGAATATCCTTCATTTCTTCTCCCTTGGCTTTCTGGCCAACTACTATGAATCTTTCAAAACCCAGTTCAGATCCCAGGAAGCCATCCCGAGACCATACCCTCTTCTCTTAAAGAATTATTTCCTCCACTGCCAACTTTGTAAGTAATAATAGAATTTACTGGGCATTTATTATGTGCCTGACACTGTTCCAAGCAGTTTACAGGTATTAACTCATTTAATCTTCACAATAATCTCTCCTATGAAACGGTACCATTATTTCTTTTGCAGATATGGAAACTAAATCACAGAGAAATAAATAACCTGTCCCCAAGCATACCAACTGTTAAATGATGGAGACAGATGAAAATCCCTACATCATACATATTTGTATTACTATTCCTATCAGAGTGAAGTTATTTACACGACTGTCATCACCATGGACTGTGAGCTCCTTGAGGGTAGGGATTATGTCATATTCAACTCTCAAGCCACAGTGCCTAGTGTAAAGTAGGTAATTAGTGCATGCATTTCTTGAATTGCATATAAAATAACATTTCTTACAAGTTCAAGAAAAAAACATTCGGAAACTAGTTTCCAAATATTCAAATATGCTATAAGAGTTCTAGAATAGAGCAAGTTATTTCTTTCATGGAATAAAAAGGATGTCAAAACGAAAGGTAATACAGACGTGAGATTACAGTCCTTGTGGACAATGAAATAGACTTATGTAGCAATAATACTACATAAACACTGAAATAAATCAAAACCCAAAGGACCATTTGCTTCAGATTAACTCTTTTTCACTTACTAAATAAGAATTCTTGCTTACCATTCAAAGCAGTGAAAAGAAAGCCCTAAATTTACTTTGCTCAAGTAGAAAGAAGCAAATCATAGGCCAGCACTACTAATTGCTTCCTTAAGTCTGGCCAAGAAATGTATCCCATTAGGCAATTAAAATAAAATACAGTTGCCTGACTAAGCATATAACAAAAGAATTTCTAAGGTTGTATGGGCTAGCATTACATTATTCAAATAATTTAAAATTATTTATTTTAAGCCAAGAAAAATGAAAAATCAAGAACAAAATAAAATCGATCATCACCACCCCAAAGGAATATAGATTTCCATATTAAAACACGTACAGGTTACAATAAAACATATGCATGTTTACAATATGCAATAGTCATTCTTTAAACCTCCTTCAAATTATAAAAAAATCAAAGTTTTGCTAACACTAATGATGAAAGACCTCAAGACCAAATCAACTGTACTTAGTAAGCTCTCACAGTTAGTCCTCTGAGCCATACTAAAGTGCAATAATTAAAACCCATAGGGATGGTACCAGCAGCAACAGTGCATACCACGATGCTTGTTAGAGTAATCTGTACCCTGCACAGCTTGTACACACTCGTGCACTACAGAAAGGTAAATCTGCTGTCAGAAGAAGCAGAGTTTAGGCCACACGGAGTTTAGGCCACAACAGAGGAAACTCTACCCCCAGACATGTCTTACCATTTCTTGGTACACTCAACCATCAACTCCTGGTAGGAGGCCACAAACTGGAACTTGGATGCATGTTTTCCCACACGCTGCAGTCTCTTCCAAACTGAAGCCATGATGAGCAGTCACTTGAGCAGTTCTGGGTTAGCAACACAGCAGCTTTAACAAAGCAGAGGGCCCAAAGGAAAGGAGCTTTGCATGTATGTCTGTACTTAAAAAAAAACTCAACTAGGACTTGAAATGATGTTTGGGGTCCGTAAGTCTTCTCCCTGTTTCACAGGGTAAATCCCATCTTAGATGAATGGCCCAGTCAAGAACAGTATGATACACATGACAGGATGAATGAGAGGAGGTTCCCTCATGAAGACATCACCATTCCACCTCAGGGGCTATATTATGTGTATTCTGGAGGACTGAAAAGCAAAACAAAGAGAAATATATGAGAGAAGCTTGAGGAGTGACTAACCACCCAGGTTAGATAACACTGCAACAGACAACCTCAGTTCTCCGCATGTTTTTCAAACAATGAAACAAAACACCAACCTCAAAAGCCAGTAACATCAAGGATGCAAGACGTCAAGGAAGAAATTACAATTCACACCGAAGACGTAGAGCAACACATCAGGTAATCAGCATCAACAACAATCGAGAAACGCAAGTCGGGGCCCTACCTCCCCCTCCTAGCATCACAGAAGGGCGAGCAGAGCGGGAAAGTCTAGGGATGCTGTTTAATGTCCACCGGCAGTCAGAGGGAGGAGTGGAACATTTTTAAATAAACTTTGTTTTTCAGCCGATAATTAATAGCCTCCAGTCTTTGAATATGTGCTTGGAACAAATTAAGGAGCAAGGAGGAATGCTGTTGTTCAGTCAGAGGAGGGAAATGGATGGGAAAAGAGGAGTGGAGGGAAATCTCAAGGCAGAGGGAGGGCAACGTCCGGGCTCCAGGCCACTTGAGCTCTCCACCTTTGCTGCCAACCGGAGGGAAATGGAAACTCCTGCCTGGGCGTGAAGCAATGACCAGCGGGGCAAGTGCACAGTATGGGGTGCGGTGCCTCCCTCCCCCATCCGAAGGGAACAGTCCTCTAGAGCCTCCTCTTCTCACGCACAGAGCCCAGACCCCTGCCCCACAGCGGTGGCAGGCGGTAGCTCGCCCACGGTCCCTGTCACCCAGGCGATGCCTGAAGACCCCAGCCCGGTCCCCGAGCCCCGTCCCCGCCGAACGTCCACTCCCGCCCCCTCCTCACACCTCTAATCCCGCTGTCGGGCTGAGTCTGGCCCCGTTCCCTCCTCAGCGCCGCTCCTCCGTCGCCGCCGCAGCAGCAGCCGCCGCCGCCGCCACCGAGTCCTCCATCCCCGCCGGAGCCACATGGAACAGCCGAGCCAGCCGCGGCGCTCGCGGGAGCCGGGGTCTGCAGCCCCTCAGGCGGACGGCGCGCCTCACGCCCGCCCCCTCCCGGACGCAGTCGCCCCGCGACCGTCCCCCACCCTACAAAACCCTGCCAGAGCCGCTGCTCAGTGCCCAGCAACCCCTCCCCCGCTTTCCTCCTCCGCCACCATCATCATTACCTCCCCCGCCGCACCTCTCACACTAACCCTACCCACGGCGGCTCAACCTCCGTCCGCCCCGCCGCCATTGGCCGGGCACCACGCGTGCCCCGCCCATCTCGGTGGGCGGGCCTTTGTGCGGCGGGGGCACTTCATTGGTCAATCTGGGTGCCCATAACAGGAGCTCCACCCCCCAGCTTTGGAGGTGTTTTTCCCCCAGCCGGAACGCGGCGCACAGTCCACCCTTTTTTAAAAAAAAAAATTGGAATCCACCAGGGACGATCCCGCCCACTCCTCTGATTGGCTTGGAGAAAGAAACGATAGGCGGGAGGAGTAAGGAGTGTTTATAGTGACCTGGAAGATGGTTGATTAAACTGGATGTCCGTCAAAGGTGCGCTGGGTGCCGGGCGGGGTTTCTGGCTAGACTCAGTGAAAGTAGAGCCCGGTCTGGCTTCGCTGTAGCTGTGGGCAGTACGGCTGCTGTGGTTTTCTCTCTGGTACTCACTCTCCTGTCCCCACCCTAGGAGCTGGGTGCGCCTTCTCCGCCACTAGCAACTAGGCTGTTTGCGCACACGGCCTTGGTTTCACCCGATTCCTCCTGGGGGTTTTCCTCTGACAAACTGGAGTAATGACCCTGCCAACGCACGCCTAACATTCAGTGTACTGTTCCTCAACGGGATTGAATAAACTGAGCTGGAAACAATATTTACACTGCAATTTCTTCTTGTTCTGATTCTTCAACATTTCTTTGAATCTTGGTTTCTTTTTTCTTCTCTTCTTCCTCCTCCTCCCCTTCTTCTTCTTCTTCCTTCTCCTCCTCCTTCTCCTTCTTCTCCTCCTCCTCCTCCTCCTTCTCCTTCTTTCCCCCCTGTGGTCTTTTTCCCTTGTAAATGACTCTGGAGTGGCTGGCATATAAAAAGGGTGGTTATAGGCAAAGAAGAGGATGAAATAACCCAAGCAGAGTGTGAGGGCAGGGACACTTAACCTTGTTAAAAAGAGCCAAGGACCTTTCTGAGAATTTGATGAAAGCTACAGACATTCTCCCAAGGAAGAAAATATATCCCATCATAAAACACAAAAATTTGCTTTCAATTTTGGGTAGTTTATAGACCCCTGGAGTAGAGAAAGAGGGCAAAGAATGATATTGGAGGAAAGGGGATCCCAACATTTAAGGAATAAGCAGAGTAAAGTGGAAAAGAGACGGAGGAGGAATGGTCAGAGAAGTAGGAGTACCCTGTAAGCAATCACCATATAGTATGAAAAAAGAAAGGGTAACTAACATGAAAAGAAAATAAACAAGTTGGGTCCCCGAAACAATTAAGAGCCATCGTTAATCTTACTAAGGATGGAGAGCAGAGTGCTTGGACAAAATACCTTAAAAGGTATCAGGATCTAGGGACGGACTCTTTGAAGGACAGGACAGGAGGGCAATGGTGAGAGTTGATCACATCTGTATACAAAAGCAGAGCAAGAAAAAGGAGAGAGGGACTGAAGAATCAGGAGAAATGGGGAGACAGGTCTTGAATCCAGTATCTAATTATATTTCCTTTTTCAATAAAGAAATTAATCTAATAACACCACAAGAACACAATGTGCACTTTACAGAAAAGAACATAGATATCATGTATTTTGCTACAGTCTTAACTTTAAAATATTAAGATAACCATAATATTTATATTGATTCTTATTTTCTGTACATCTTAGAGTCCTCATGTGTCCTTCCTGAGTGGTTTACTAAGTCACTACAACCTACAGCCATTATGATCTCATATAGTGATATATTCTGCATCATTAACAGACTTTAAGTGTATGGGTTTTTTTTTATGACTAATTTATAGAAATGGTCATAAACTATTTTAATCTAAGTTGCCCTTCAGGAACAACCCACATGATGATCAGGAGGGTTTTGCATCCCATTTATTATTGTTCTTCAGAACTTTCCAAACTTTCTTATGTGGTCAACCTGGTTTCATTTAGTACTCTTTCCCATCTTCGGGGGGGGGGGGGGAAGGAGAGAGATTTTATTGTAGAGAAATTATCTTAAAAGCAATCTATTTTATTTTTTTTTTAATTTTTTTTTCAACGTTTATTTATTTTTGGGACAGAGAGAGCCAGAGCATGAACGGGGGAGGGGCAGAGAGAGAGGGAGACACAGAATCGGAAACAGGCTCCAGGCTCCGAGCCATCGGCCCAGAGCCTGACGCGGGGCTCGAACTCACGAACCGCGAGATCGTGACCTGGCTGAAGTCGGACGCTTAACCGACTGCGCCACCCAGGCGCCCCTCAAAAGCAATCTATTTTAAATACATGTCTTTTCTTGAGGAAGAAGAAGAAGAAAAAAAAAAAAAAGAACCAAGAAGGAGAAGGAGTATATAGGGCCCCTAAAGAATCTTTCTCAAGAGACTAAGAAAGAATTTCTTACAGGACAGCTTTTATTTTTGGAGAAGTATTTTTCCTGGATGTAAACTCTTCTTTTTCATTCTAGTTGCACAGATTGCTAAGAAGAGATCAAGGTTCAAAATGAAGAAATTAAGAGCAGACCTTGACATTGTTCTGCTGCTGAGCTCAAGTTCATAAGCTAGCTCCTCAAGTCTCCACCAAACAGCTTTTTCTCTCATAACTTTTTTTTAATAACCTGTTTGCTAACCAAATTTATTGAAGAAAGTTTCTTATAGAATATCTTAAGATTTTTTTTCATCTGCTTAGCTAAAACTTATTGAAACCAACTGAGTATTGATCATATTAAGAACAATTAATAGTACATAAAAGATACAGTCCCTATTCTCAAGGAGTTTTTCATAAACAGGTGTTTAGCATGCAAGAAAATAACGCAAATTAACCTCTCTGAGTCTTGACTTCTTATTCTAGCAAACAAATAACCATTCCTGCCTTTCTGGGATGTTGAGAAAATGGAAGATATGTAGGTAAAGTACTTGATACATAGTAAAACAGTCACTAAATGGTAATTAATAATGTACACCATTGTGTTTGGTAGCGAACATAAACAGTCAAGAAAAAAACAACCAGTATTCAAGAATACTTGAGCAATACTTAGTTGCTGCCAAACATAGCTACCTCAGGACTAAAGAAATAGTGCATTTAACATTATTCCTTTCCCATTGTCTCAGTGATTACCAAGACCAGAAAACCAATAACTTATGTGGGCTTGAGATTTTATAATAATTACTATAAATTCACTTACCCTCAATTCTCATGACCACCTTTCATGCCATATATTAGTTGAGATCTTTTGGCATGCTGGAAGTTACCTTTTTCTTAAAGCCCCCATTTTCCCTACCTACCGGTGTGCAAATCCTTCCGACCCTCTCCCGCCCTTCCACACAAGAACTACACCTCAAAGCCTTTTCTAATCCCCTACTTACTCCATTCTTGATTTATCATTTCCTTCCATCTCAGACTTAAGCTGCATAATAGACCTGTGGATGTATGTTACTTTAACTGTCCTGTTCATTTGACCCAGGTGCTGACTGCAAAATTTTATAAATAGATTTTTACTTCACAAAATATTCAACATTTAAAATAATTTTGATTTTGCCTTTAAATTTCATCAAGATCACAGTGAAGACAGAATACAAAGAAATAAGTGGAAATCCCAAAAATTTCAATCTTCTTTGCCATGACACTTTTGAAATTATAGAAAGTATTTTCCTTGAAGCAGCTTTGCTAGTTACCGTTTCAGAAACCTCCAAAATGGAGATTTTAGTCCATGAAATGCAACCAAAGGCTTGAATTATTGTCATTCCTGATGATAAAATTTTCATCTTTAGGTTTTACAGTTTTTGCAGTAAAAATTGTCAGACATATTACTGCAGGATTTAACTACTAATAGAACTTATCTGTGCCTTAGTCATACTAATAAGATTTACTCCCAATAATAGCACTGCAGGTTTTTGCATTGTTTTCCAGTTACCATAGCAGTTATACTATATACAACATTCCTGCAATCTTTAACTGCTAATGAAATTATTTCTTTTAAATCCACAGTTAACAAATTTACTCCTGACAATCCTACAGCAGTTCTTATGTCCTAAAAATACTCATTGTGGCAGGCTAATACTTTAAAATATTAATTGATGGTTTCTGTAATAGTTGTTTTTCCATGTACTTCTTTTTATCTTATGGCCTTTCTCCTCCTAGACTCTACCCTGATATACCCTCAGCATCACACCCACCCTCATTTAGGCTGGTCTTTGCTCATTGTTTCGGGAAAGGAATATAACAGAATGCAGAGAAACAGGGAACTTTTCCCTGGCTTTTGAGTTTCTAAATCCTAGCCCTTTAGGAAGCAATGAAATGGATCCTATTAGAGACCTACACTGTTCAGTATGATAACCTCTAGCCACAGGTGACTATTGAACACTTGAAATACGGCTAGTTAAGGTTGAGATGTGCTGTAAATATAAAATATACACCAATATCAAAGATTTACCATGTAAAAAAAATTGGAATATATCTTATTCATAGTTTTATATTGATTACCTGTTGAAATTATAATATTTTGGATATATTGGGTTAAATAAAAGACATTAAAAATTAATTTCACCCTGTTACTTTACCATGTTAATATTGTTACAGGAAAAATTTAAATTATACATGTGGCTTGCATTATATTCCTATTGGATAGTGTTGCTATAGACGATAGTGAAACTTCCTTTCATAGAGATGAGAAGTGGATTTCCTGAACTGGAAGGGGAAGAAGAATTGGGAGGAAAATATTGAGAAGCTAGATGCTGGTGGGTCCTTAGGACAGTAAGTCCTAGTTTCACCCTACTCTGGCACAAGTTGTGGAGAGGTGCAGTTGAAATAGCAGGATCTATCTATGGAATCTGAGATCTGAGAGAGATAACTCAACATTCTTTTCCCTTGTTAGAGCCAAAGGGAGGTGGCAAGACCCCAGAGAGAAGAAAAAGCTGAACTATGTGTCTAGCCCAGCCCAGACTTTAGAGTACAGTTCAATAGAACTTTCTGTGATGAACAAAATGTTCATCGTGTCCAATATAGTAGCCTCTAGTCACTTGGGGTTATTAAGCACTTGAAATGTGGCTAGTGTAACTGAGAAACAGGAGTATTTATATTTAATCTTAATTAATTTAAATGTAAATAGTTGCATGTGACTGATAGCTACCATAATGGACAGTGAAGCCTTACATAGTACCATGAATGTTCTGAAAACCCAACACAATGATTTCCAGACACCCAAAAGGGTGCAGAGGGAACAGAAACCAACAGACCTAAAGGGGCCTTGTTGATAGACCAAGATTGACCCAGCAGCAATGTGTGGGAATGACTGCTATTGAGGAAGGATGCAGATTGGAAACCTCGGGAGAACCAGCATGGTAGAGGAGGAGCAAGGATCAAATGCTCAACCCCCTTCCTCTAACACTATGTAAACCCCTTCAATTTAGATGCAGTCCCTGCCAAAGTGACTATGATTAAGTGTCTGCCACCCCTTGTGAAATCAGAGCTTGAAACAGAAATTGAGTTATAGAAAAACGAAATTATATTTCTTGAAAACCAGATTTTTTTTAGATTGAGATTTGTACCTACTATAAAACCTCAAATAATAATTCTAACAAAATACTTTTAAATTAATATTTATTCTTTTAAAAACAGTCTTTCTTTCTTTATCATAGAACCCAAGTTCTTTGGTTGAAAGCTTAGAAAAGCTGCATCAGAAAACCATCTTTCAGGGGCACCTGGGTAGCTCGGTTGAGCATTGGAATCTTGATTTCAGCTCAGGTCATGATCCCAGGGTTTGTGGGATTGAGTACCCCATTGGTCTCCACTCTGAGCATGGAGCCTGCCTGGGATTCTCTCTATATATCCCTCTGCCCCTCTCTCCCACTTATTCTCTCTCTCTCTCTCTCTCTCTCTCTAATTAAAAAAACAAAGCAAAACAAAATAAAACAAACAAACAAAAAGCTTAAGGGTGCCTGGGTGGCTCAATGGGTTAAGCATCTGATTTTAGCTCGGATCATGATCTCACAGTTCATGGGTTAGAGCCCTGCATTGGGCTCCACACTGCTAGTGTGCTTGGGATTCTCTCTCTCTTCCTCTCTCTCTGCTCCCCACCCCCCACTGTGCTTTTTCTCTCTCTCTCTCAAAATAAACTTTAAAAAAATTTTTTTTAACTTAAAAAAATGAAGAAAACCATCTTTCAACTAAAAAGAGGGTATCTTTTGTTAAATTGTTTCCATGCTAGTTTCCCATGAACAAGTCATGCAGTTAGTCATAACGAAATTTTGTACATTGAACCTGAGATGACACTAATTCCAGGACCTAATTTGCATCCTAAAAAAACAGTTTTGTCTAGTTCTATAGCTTCTAGGAAAGACTAACCTGGATTGGTAGAGACAGAGGAGCATCCTTAACGGCCTTGAAATTCAGATAGAGACAGATGCGAGTCTATAGAGACCATTCTTTGGTGATTCAGCAGGTCTGACTTCTATTGTTAATCTGGAGGAGTATATTGAATGATGAGAAGGCTCAGAAATCCTCAAGAATGATTACAGGCATTAATGATATTCAAAAGGTGGAGACTCAAAATGCTAGCAACACCACACAGACATTAAGCATTTGGGTGGATGACAGCCATAAGCAAATTTGGCCCAGCTATCCTAATGTGGAACAGCTAAATACAACTTTGACTCTAGAGTACCCTTGCTGGTCTGCACCATTCTCTTGGTCTGATCCTTCAAATTACTTGAGATAATTTTTGGATAGTGAAGTCACAGTGCACAAATACTGTGTATGTGAAAGCAGGTGCAGTTATGAGATATTTACACATCACAAATAAGTGGGCCATTACTAGAGGTATTGCAACAAAGGTCTGAGTGGGAATTAGGAGCCATTTCCGAGAAACCTTTTGCTAAATTCAGTAAATTTGTCTCCTATAAAATCAGTAGAGATTCCTGACCAAGATTTATTGGCCATTTCCCATGAAATGTAAAGAATCTTTGATAAATCATAAAGAGTAGAATAAACTCTGCTTCTTTTCTTCTATGTTTTAAAAAATTGGAATAAATGCTAGATAACCAGAAACAGCATCCAGCCAGTGTTTTCCTCTGAATAATTCCTAGATAACTATATTTAATGTGAACAGGATAATAAAATTAACATCTTCTGAAATAATAAGGTTAGACAGGAGAGGCAAAGAAAAAGCAATAGGAATTCACAATCTGGGAGGGCATTGAATACCCACCATGTGTTGTTAAATCAGAGCATTTCCATCTCAAACAGTGCAAAAAAAAACAACAGCAAGCTGAAATCAGGCGGAACCCCACTTACCAGAGCATTAGGCATGGGCCAAAGGAAAGAAGCCCTCTTGTAGAAGCTTGTCCCAGATGAGTAGAGATGGAAAATGAACCCAGCTTTCAGAGGGCAAAACTCATGCACAGTTTGGGCAATCTGCTTAAGCAAGCTGAAGTGAAAAAAAAAAAAATTCCAGGCCAAGGGCAATAGCATAGAGCCAGAGAGAGCTGCAGTATCATTCCAGATCTCTCTTTTTACAGCAAATCACCAAATTAGTGACGAGGCTTACAGAGAGCAGAACATAGCCTGCTAGCAAAAAGGACTTTGTGAGATGTGCTGGACATTTCTTCATATTTTGTAGCAACTTTTGGATGCTATTTTAAAATATTCCCGATAATGAATCACTGATATTTTTCTCCATAAAAAGAAAGTCAACTGTTGTGCAAGAGTTAAGTTTTTGTGCCACAGTTCAATCTTCTAAAAAATCCTGGTATCTTCAACATTAAAAACCATGACATCTTATCCCTGAAATAAATTTAGTCTATCTTAGATATTGAATATAGTGCTAAGCTACACTTGGTGTGAAATAATTATCTGGCATTATCAGAGTCCCATTTCTCATTTCAAAAACTTATATGTGCACCCTTCCCCTGATAACAAGTATTATATACTTCAGTGTAGAAAACAAGAATGTTGTACTTGTGCGTCTTTCTTCACACAACATATACTAAAAAGACGTATATTTAAAGGTCATAGCTTGATCATCTTTAAAATATTCACTCTGTCCTCAAACAACGAAAGCAAAAACAGAAGCCTATTGATGACTGCTGAACTTCTTTTATTCTTATAATAACATACCTCCTAATTACTCACAAAGCTACCTTATACATGCCTCTTCTCCAGCTTTACACACCAGTTTACAAAATAATTACCCAAATCTTGCAGTTGGTTGTCAATAATGAATAAGGGTAACTTGTTGAGTACTTCTTCATATATGTCATACTGGAAAGTGAATGACGATAGTAACTGCTCTTCAACATTATGTGCTATGCACATATGCAATGCCCAGGAATGTTTTTGATCAAATAGTTTTGCCAATAGTTCCTTCTGCTTTCTCATATTAATATCTTATTAATTTTCAGCTGATTTTGTAAGCTTTAAGGCAACAATGTAACTTGTACCTAGTTTTGCTACAGAGAGTACAACTTTGAATAATAGCTTTAAGATTTTGATTTTCTTTGATGATGTTTTTACTAAAAAATTCATTTATTCATTAATAACTTGAGAATAACTACTAAGCTCAAAGCATTGTGCTAAGTATTGGGAATGTAGCACATCAACAGATAAAATCCCTGCCCTCATGGAACTCACATTCTGCATCAGTTGGAAATCATTATTAAATACTTGCGTTAGAAAAATCTCAGTTGATAAAAGGCCACACTATGCTTCGTTTAACAATGACAAAAAAAAGCTAACTGAGAAAAATGTTATACGAGACAATGCACTGGGGACTAACAATAGAAAGCCCACTCAATGAAATTTAATTTTCAGATACTTATTGTTGTACTTCCAATTTACATATTTATTTCCTGTACAAAGTCACATATAGATTTGTCACAGCTAATACAGATTTATAACCTATATTTGCACTGGAGTGCTGTTTACAATTTATGTTTATTTCTTTATTTGAATTATAATAATTACATTACTATTTTATCATTATTTTATGCTTCATTGAACCACTTTATAATATTGATCCATTTTTTAAAATATTGATATAGGGCAACACTACTGTAACTACAAAATGTAAAATTAGCATGCCAAAACTGAAACTACATTGATTGAGAGATTATTTGTTAAAGGTTAACTAAGCCAATCTGATCAATGCATTCCTTGGAGCTCAACATGTAGCTTCTAAGAATGGTTATTAGGAATGTGACAGGATCTTAAGAAACACACACCTATCCTAATTTCCCTTTTGACTTGGTAAAATAATTTTCAGAAAATAAAATATAAAAAGCTTATTTTCACTGCTTTATGCTCAGAAATATTTTAGCTCTCTTCCTAGATATCCTTAGAGGTAAAATAGTTACAAATTACCTTTTATCTTACATGTGTTCTATGATTTTAGAAAATGTAAAAATACGCAGAGAATAAATACTTAAAGAGAATATAAAATTTTATGCTAGGGTGTAAAGGCTATGAGTGATACCATTTCTTTTTAAAATTCTCCCTTAATGTTTTAAATTGTTTTTTACAATAATGACTAAAATTGTATAACTATAGTCTTAGAGTGAAGATATTATATGTCTTTATGTACTCTTTTTATTTTTTAAAGTTTATTTTGAGAGAGTGTGTACATGCGTGTGCAAGTGGGGGAGGGGCATAGAAAGAGAAGGAGAGAGAGAATCCCAAGCAGGCTCCACAACGTCAGCGCAGAGCCTAACGTGGGGCTCGAACTCACAAACCATGAGATCATGACCTGAGCCAAGTCAAACGCTTAAGCAACTGAGACACCCAGGTGCCCCTATATACTCATTAAAATGTTCTTTCACTATCTAAACGCGTTTCATCTATAGTTTCTGTTTATAAATTGTATCTAATTGATAAAAAGGAAAATTCTCCTTGAATAAATCCATTCCTACTACATCTAAGTTGTTCTGATTCTAGATCCATTTTGCCCATGGACACGCCTCAGTTGGGGATTGAATGAAGATTTTCTTTCAGGAAACATTCTATTCCTAGGAGTATCTTCTGTATTTTATATCACAAAAAGGATAAGTTTTAATCAGTACTTTTTATGTGCTTGAATTGCTTTTTTGAGATCCAGAACCATGTATTTCATGGTGCTGCTGGGTATTTTCCCCATCAGTCTCTAATTGAAGGCTCGTGTTTAACTCCCCTCCTATTTTCACATTCTGTAGGGAGGATTCTTTTCTCTGCTCAAACAAGCAAATATTTGCCAGGTGCCTACTATTTGCAAGAAAGTGTTAACGTCAAAAAATACATTGTAAAAATGCATAAAAATGTATAAAATTTTTTACATTTAAAAAATACATAAGTCACAGCTGGAGACTTCAAGAAACTTAAAACTAGTTTCAGAGAAAAAATGTGATATAATAAAAATGTAAGCTATCACAAATGTGATAGCTCATAAAATAAGAAACAGGCAAACAAGAAGCAGTCTAAGACAGAATTAAAAGAGATATTAGAAATCTGTTACTGTCTCGTAGTCTAAAGCAACTCAAGCCACTTATAGTGATGCACACAGAGCAGATGATGAGGCTGACCCTGAGAGAACTGGATTACTGTTGTAGCTCCATCACTTACTAATTGTGTCATCCTAGGAACTCACGTAACTTCTCTGGATGGAAGGGGGAGGGGTAGACATACATATATATGTACACACAACTCCATGTCAAGCCAGGCAGACACAGTTCTGGGACAACTGGTAGAAGTAGAATGATTAGGAAAGAGAAGAAATTTTTTCTGGGATTGGTAGCTAGGAGGATGACTACTCTGCTACCAGAGACCTCTGCTAGAACAAGTCCACCTGAGAGAGAAGCCGAAACTGAGAAAGCCAGGAAATGAAACCGAGCAAAGTTTGCTTCATTTGCCTCATCTGTAAAATGGAAATGGGAAAATGATACTTTGCTACGTGGAGGTAAGGGCTAGAAGAGATACCCTCTTAAGACCCCTTCGACTCTGTTTCTGTGATTTTAAAAATTCCTGCCTTTAATAAATGGATACATGTGTGCAGAATCTAAAAGAGGCATTTAGAATTTCTCAACAGTTGTTTCCATTATGATAATCTAGTTTTTGCTACCTTAAAAAGGTTGTTTCTCTCCCCCTTGGGGCTACTTTTGTTTTTGTTTTCATTGTGGTGTGACTTTTATTCCCGTGACTAACTCATTGCATAACTGGGAACCTGTATCTCACACTCCCTTCCCCCATTCCCCACCTCTGGCAACCTTCAGTTTGTTCTCTGTATCTATAGGTCTGATTCTGCTTTTTTGTGTGTTTATCATTTGGGTTTTTTTAGATTCCACATATGAGTGAAGTCATAAAGTATTTGTTTTTATCTTGGTCTGACTTATTTCACTTAGCATTATACTCTCTAGGTCCATCCATGTTGACACAAATGGCGTGATCCCATCCTTCTTTATGGCTGCATTATATATTATATTATATTTTATATATTCTTTATTTAAAAATAAAAATTATTTATTTTATTTTTATATTACATATATATAATATCACATCTTCCTTATCTATTCATCTATCAGTTGACTCTTAGGTTACTTCCATATCTTGGCTATGATTAACAATGCTGCAATAAACATAGGAGTGCATATATCTTTTAAATTAGTGTTTTCATTTCCTTTGTGTAAAATACCCAGTTAGTGGAATTATTGGATCATACAGTATTTCATTTTTAATATAAAAAATTTAATGTTTATTTTTGAGAGAGAGAGAGAAAGAGAGAGACAGAGTGTGAGCAGGGGAGGGGCAGAGAGAGAGGGAGACACAGAATCAGAAGTAGGCTCTAGGCTCTGACCTGTCAGCACAGAGCCCGACATGGGGCTCAAACCCATGAACTGTGAGATCATGACCTGAGCTAAAGTCAGACGTCTAATTGACTGAGCCACCCAGGTGCCCTTCTATTTTTAATTTTTTGAGTAATATCTATACTATTTTCCACAATTGCTGTACCAATTTAGTTGTGGCTATTTGATTGCATTTGTCTAACTTTAATTTTCTGATTGATCAAAAATTGAAAGTTTATAGTCACAATTCCCATGAGCGCATAATGGTGTCTGTCAGGAACATGGAAGATATTATTGTTAAATGTACCAGTTCCTAATTCGATTGTTTATACTCAACTCTAAAGGGGACAGTAGTCAATTTTGGCCATTTTGTAAATTATCTATGATAAATTATAAACAAAAGAAGCATTGTTATACCATATTACTCTTTCTAGAGTAATGGAAATGGCAATCTAGCCCAAAGAGCTCAATCTTTTCCAGTACGAATTGCTGAGGTTGTTTGAACACTCTTTGGAGAGATACCCATGATTCACAATAATTTTGTTATTGCATTATAAAGCTTAAGAGTACAAAACACCATATACCGAAATTAACACAAAAAGGATTATCAACCTAAATGTTAACCACTAAAACTATAAAACTCTTACTAGAAACAGGAGTAAATCTTTGTGAACTTGGGCTTGGCAATGTTTTTTAGATATGATAACAAACGCATGAACAACAAAGAAAAATTGTGCCTTATCAAAATTAAAAACTTTTGTGTTTTAAAGACACCATTAAGAAAGTTAAGATAGCCAATAAATGGGAGAAAATATTTCCATATCACATATCTGATAAGGAGCTTGTCTAACTCAACAATAAATAATACAATTTAAAAATTGGCAACAACTGTTGGTGGGAATGCAAATTGGTACAGCCACTCTGGAAAACAGTGTGGAGGTTCCTCAAAAAATTAAAAATAGACCTACCCTATGACCCAGCAATAGCACTGCTAGGAATTTACCCAAGGGATACAGGAGTACTGATGCATAGGGGCACTTGTACCCCAATGTTGATAGCAGCACTCTCAACAATAGCCAAATTATGGAAAGAGCCTAAATGTCCATCAACTGATGAATGGATAAAGAAATTGTGGTTTATATACACAATGGAGTACTACGTGGCAATGAGAAAGAATGAAATAAGGCCCTTTGTAGCAATGTGGATGGAACTGGAGAGTGTTATGCTAAGTGAAATAAGCCATACAGAGAAAGACAGATACCATATGTTTTCACTCTTATGTGGATCCTGAGAAACTTAACAGAAACCCATGGGGGAGGGGAAGGGGGGGGAAAAAAGAGGTTAGAGTGGAAGAGAGCCAAATCATAAGAGACTCTTAAAAACTGAGAACAGGGGCGCCTGGGTGGCGCAGTTGGTTAAGCGTCCGACTTCAGCCAGGTCACGATCTTGCGGTCTGTGAGCCCAGAGCCCCGCGTCAGGCTCTGGGCTGATGGCTCAGAGCCTGGAGCCTACTTCCGGTTCTGTGTCTCCCTCTCTCTCTACCCCTCCCCCGTTCATGCTCTGTTTCTCTCTGTCCCAAAAAAAATAAATAAAAAACGTTGAAAAAAAATTTTTAAAAAAATAAAAAAAAAAAAAAAAAAACTGAGAACAAACTGAGGGTTGATGGGGGGTGGGAGGGAGGGGAGGGTGGGTGATGGGTATTGAGGAGGGCACCTTTTGGGATGAGCACTGGGTGTTGTATGGAAACCAATTTGACAATAAACTTCATATATTGAAAAAAAAATTGGCAACAGATTTAAATAGTCATTTCTCCAAAGAAGATATATAAATAATCGATAAGCATATGAAAAGATGCTCAACATTATTTGCCATCAGGGAAATGGGAATGAAAACCATAATGAGATACCACTTCAGACCCAGTAGGATGGCTTAAAATCAAAGATAATAACAAGTGCTGGTCTGGGGCGCCTGGGTGGCTCAGTTGGTTAAGCGTCCGACTTCGGCTCAGGTCATGATCTCGTGGTCCGTGAGTTCGAGCCCTGCGTCGGGCTCTGTGCTGACCGCTCAGAGCCTGGAGCCTGTTTCAGATTCTGTGTCTCCCTCTCTCTCTGCCCCTCCCCCGTTCATGCTCTGTCTCTCTCTGTCTCAAAAATAAATAAACGTTAAAAAACAAAACAAAACAAGTGCTGGTGAGGATGCAGCAAAATTAAAGCCCTCACTGGGGCACCTGGGTGGCTCAGTTGGTTAAGCGTCCAACTCCAGCTCAGGTCATGACCTCACAGTTTATGAGTTCGAGCCTGGAGACTGCTTCAGGTTCTGTGTCTCCCTCTCTCTGCCCCTCCCCAGCTCACATTCTCTCTCTCTCTCTCTTTCTCTCACAAAAATAAATAAATATTTTTTAAAAATTAAAAAAAAAATGAAGCCCTTATGCATTGCTGGTCAGCTCATAAAAAGGAACAGCCACTTTGGAAGAGTTTGGCAGTTCCTCAAAATGTTAAACATAGAGTTATCATATAAGTCAGCAATTCCACTCCGAGGTATACACATGATAGAAATGAAAACATATGGCTACACAAAAATGTGTATATGAGTGTTCATAGCAGCATTATTCATAATAGTCATAAAGTGGAAACAACCCAAATTTCATCAGGTGATGGAAGGATAAGCCAGCTATGGATATCCATATGACAGAATGTTATTCAGCCATAAAAAGGAATGAAGTACATTCCTTTAATAGATGAGACAACATAGATGAAACTTTAAAATATGCTAAATGGAAGAGGTCAGTTATAAAAGACCACATATAATTTCATTTATATGAAATGTCGATAATAGGCAAAACCATAGAGATGGAAAGTAGATTAGTGATTGCCAGGGCCTTGGGGAAGAGGGAAATGGAAAAGTGATTGCTAATGGATATAGGGTTTCTTTTGGGGGTGATGAAAATACTTGAAAATTACATAGCGGTGATGCGTGCACAACTCTGTGAACATATGAAAAAGCATTGAATTGTACACTATTGTTTTAAAGATTTTAAGTTATCTCTACACCCCATGTGAAGCTCAAACTTACAACTCTGAGACCAAGAGTCACATGTTCCACCAACTGAGCTAGCCAGGTGCCCCATGAATTGTACAATTTGAAAGTCACATAATGGGTAAAGTTTATGATGTGTCAGTTATAGCTCATGAAACAGATATTAAGGAAAACAAAACAACATAGAAACAGACCACTGACCAAAGGCACTTGCCAATTATATTATTCTGCAGCCACATTTAACCAAACGTCACAGGACAACTGAATGTGCTGGAGAGCTTGGCAAAATATAGTATTCTAACACAGAAATTTAAAATGTAAAAGTGCCCTACACTTGGATTTAGGAGACGTGTGTTCTAGGTTTGCCTGGACCCCAACCAAAATTTATAGGCAAAGATTGTTACTTGCCTCTGAATATCCATTCTCCTTTTCTTCTCTAGCAATAAGAACCCAGATTTAACTGAGCCATTTCCAGTCAGCTGAAGACCTGCCAAGCCTCATTTGCAGTTAGATTATGGCTTGTGCCTAAATTTGGCTAAGTCTTATAATTTCTAGGAAGTTTTCTCAAAGGGAGGGAATGTACCTTTCCTGGTCCCTCCATCCTATTGTTGAGATATAGCTGGGTTGGCTAGATCTCCAACAGCTATCTTGGATCATGAGGATGAAGGACAGCAAGTGGCAAGCTGGAAGCAATCTGGGTCCCTCCCAAATTTGTAGAATAAATACCCTTAACCTTACACTGCTTACCAGCAGACTTCTTTTATATGAAACAGAAATAATCACATAAGCCACAGTTCTTTTGTGGGTTTTCTTTTCTGTCACATGTAAAGGTACATAATCCTAACCAATACACTGAATTTATGAAGGGTAAAGAGGAAAAGGACCTTTAGGTTGGTTTGGAGAAGGAGAATGTACTCTTTAAAAAAAAAGTTAAAGCCCCCTTTCTGGATGGAGCAACTTTCTAAATTAACCTAAGGACATTCAAGGGCTCTTGATTTGATCTTCCAAAAGTTTGTTGACAATGGCCAAAATATCTCAAACTGTGCAAATCCTTCATCACTACACCTGCCTCCTCTCCCTGGCATTTTCATTTCAGCTGAGATCAGCCAGAAAATTCCAAACACTATGAGTTTCAAACATGACTAGTTTGTAGGGAAAAGGTAGGATCTTTTCTTTGAAAAGGTTTCCAGTGGTATTCTAATTTCTTCTTTAGTCTATTCCAGTTTCCTAACCTTGACTAAATATATATGGTTAGTTAAGCATTTGATTGAGGGGCATAAGAACAGCCCCTAGTGGGTAATAAAGTTTTAAAATCATGCATTCTTGGCTACTAGATCTTCCATGGCTTTATAGCTGGTCAGGATTTGTTCACAATCTTATGCAATAATTATTTTGAATTATTCAATTAAAAAAGCCACCCATTACCACTATGTAATTTTAGAGCGTTTTCATCACCCCCAAAAGAAACCCTATATCCATTAGCAATCACTTCCCCATTTCCCTCTTCCCCACGCCCCGGGAAATCACTACTTTCCAACTCTATGGTTTTGCCTGTTATGGATATTTCATATAAATGAAATTATATGTGGTCTTTGATAACTCACCTCTTTAATTTAGCATATTTTAAGGTTTCATCCATGTTGTCTTTGTTATTATCTATGACAAAGGTGGCAAGAATATACAATGGGAAAAAGACAATCTCTTCAATAAACGGTGCTGGGAAAACTGTGAAGCTACATGTAAAAGAATAAAACTGGACCACTTTCTTACACCATACACAAAATAAACTCAAAATGGATTAAAGACTTAAATCTGAGACATGAAACCATAAAACTCCTGGAAGAAAACAAAGGTGGTAATTTTTTTATATCAGCCATAGAAACATTTTTCTAGAAATGTCTCCTCAGTCAGGGGAAACAAAAGTATAACTATTGGGACCACACCAAAACAAAAGCTTTTGCACACTGAAGGAAATTACCAACAAAACAAAAAGGCAATCTACTGAATGGAAGAAGATATTTACAAGTAATATATCCTGTAAGGGGGTTAATATCCAAAATATATGAAAAACTCATATAACTCAACACCACAAAAACCCAAGATAATCCAAATAAATAATAGGCAGAGGACTTGAATAGACATTTTTTCAAAGAAGACATACGAATGGCCAACAGACACTGAAAGGATGCGCAACATCACTAATCATCAGGAAAATGCAATCAAAGCCACAATGAGATTATCACATTACCCTATGATCCAATAATTCCAGTAACTGGAAATTACCCAAGGAAAACAAAAACACTAATTCAAAAAGATATATTTATATACATAAAAGATATATGCACTCCTATGTTTATTACAACATTATTTACAATAGCCAAAATATGGAAGCAACCTAAGAGTCTATTGATAGGTAAATGGATAAGAAGATACACACACACACACACACACACACACACATACACACGTATTATAAGAATGGAATCATGCCACTTGTGACAACATGGATAGACGTAGAGAGGATAACGTTAAGTGAAATAAGTCAGACTGAGAAAGATAAATACCATATGATTTCACTCATATATGGAATTTAAGAAACAAACAAATTAAGAACAGAAGAGACAAACAAGGGAATGGGCTCTTAAATACAGAGAACAAACTCATGGTTTCCAGAAGGCGGGTCGGGGGAGAGGGGGATGAGTGAAACAGATAAAGAGGATTAAGAGTACACACTTATCTTGATGAACAATGAGTAATGTATAAAATTGTTGAATCATTATATTGTACACCTGAAAAAATATAATACTATATGTTAATTAGACATACATATATACTTCAATAAAAAGAGAAAAAAACTAAAAGTTTACAATCAAATTATATTTTCAAAGTAAAAAACCATATTTGAGGGGCACCTGGGTGGCTCAGTTGGTTAAGTGTCTAGCTCTTGATTTCAGCTCAGGTCATGATCTCACAGTTCGTGAGTTTGAGCTCTGCACTATTAGTGCAGAGCCTGCTTGGGATTCTCTCTCTCTCTCTCTCTCTCTCTCTCTCTCTCTCTCTGCCTCTCCCCTGCTCGTGGTCTCTAAGTAAATAAATAAACTTAAAAAATATTTTTAAAAAAACATATGCACATCAACATCCCCTGTGGGGCTTTAGACAATACCAATGTGATTAAAGAGCAAACTCATCACAATTTGTTTACAGAATTTTAAAACAACATGCGTGCAAATTCTGCCATATGAAGAAATACTAAATACTAGAAAATCCTGAGAAATAACTTTTTGCTTCCTAAATTTACAAAATCTACTGCTATTTTAGTAATAATTGTAATTGTTTTTAGCGTATATTTTATCATTCATGCATGAAAGACTACAACTCACTTTAAATGCAAGGACAGATAAATACGCAATAAAATTGTTTCATTGGGAAAAGTTCAGTCAGGGTTTGGTATTAATGTAATCATAATATGGTCACAAGATCTGGGCTCTTGCTCATGAAAACAAATACTTGCAATTTTTTAAAAGAAATTTTTTCTTTCTTTATAAAAAGTTTATTTATTTTGAGGAGGAGGTGCAGAGAGAGAGAGAGAAAGAGAGAGAGAATCCCAAGCAGGCTCTGCACTGTCAGCACAGAGCCTGACACAGGGCTTAAACTCATGAACCATGAGATCATGACCTGAGCTGAAATCAAGAGTCTCAAGCTTAACCGACTCAGTCACCCAGGGACCCCTACTTTTTTTTTTTTAATTGGCTCTTTGCCCAATGTGGGGCTTGAACTCAGAACTCCAAGATCAAGAGTCACATGCTCTACTGACTAAGCCAGCCAGGTGCCATGACATTTGTAATTTTTAAAAATTATTTCAATATTAGCAGAAATTTTGTTTTAGGGAGACACATCAAAATAGATTCTGAACTAGCCTACTCTTGTTTTTTTTTTCCTATCACTCTTGATATTTTCTGTGTTGAGGTTACACTTACAGATATTTATTATATTCGCAGCTCACTGATAAGGTTTTGAGACTTATGGATGATGATGTTGATGATGATGATGATGATGATGATGTAATCTCTATGTGCCACATGGGGCTCGAACTCATGACTGCTCTACTGACTGCCAGCCAGGCACCCCCAGGCTTCTGTCTTTTAATAAGTAAGATTGACTTGAGTTTTAATGCATTTAAAGATCCTTTTCAATAAAAGTGACTATAGACCTTGAAACTTCTTTTTAAATTTTTAAATATTTGTGCTGGATTAGTAACTATAAAAAAATAATAGGCTTCAAATGATTTATACACTTAATTATGGGGCTCCTGAGTATGAATGGATGAAATGGGTTACATACATCCTTACTTAGGGTTGCATGAAAATAGCCTTTTCAGTACTCATAACAGTGCCTTCCATGAATCAAAGCCAGAATAGTCATTCTGAAAATTGAATCCAGTCCTGTATCAGTCCTCTACAAAGAAAGGAGAACTAATGTAAAATTTCTAGTTGTTGAGAAGAAAGAAAATCCTATTTTGATTTTGTCTATTTCAAAAGTGGCTGCTTATACTTTCTCTATGATTAAGGCTGGGTGGAGTAAAGGCAAAGAGATGAATAAAATAAAATAGTATGTCTGACATATGGAAAGTACTCAGTAAATGCTGACTTCCTTCTTTTTTGTTCCTTTTGAAGAGAGATTTTAGTAGATAACTTGTTGATTAAATTAATTAAGTGTAAGGGAGGAGATGGTATTGATCATTCATGCTATCTAAAATATCCAACTTATACATCCAATGATTTACTTTCTTTAATAATTATCTCTCAAGCTATAAATCAGAGCCTGAAAGAGCCTTCAAAAAATCTGCTTCTAGTTATATCACTTCACTGCTTTTGTGAAGGTGAAGTTCCAATGAAAAGGCAACCTAAGGAGTCTTTTCCAGAGTCTACTTTTTTAATGAAAGTTTCTCTCTTCTTCTTTCAAAAGTAGGCACATCTAATATTTTGTATACTTACACACTCTGGTGAAGAAGTCATCTATTAGTTCACTCATTTGAAAATTTTAGCAGTAACTACTTTGGGACTAGGTCACTTTTGCTATCTTTCCTTGAATCTCCTCAATCCAAGACTTTATTAAGGCCATACTTACTCTTGCCTCTTAATCTTTCCATAGCCATTCTGTGCAGTTTCTGGAGCCCTTCAGGGTATCTTTTTTTTTTTTTTTTCTCTAAGTAATCTCTGATCCGAATGTGAGGCTTGAATTCATGACCTCAAGATCAAGAGTTATATATTCTACCGACTGAGCCAGTCAGCCACCCCTAGGAGTATCCTGAAAGCAATATTTTTGTTCTTGGTATTGGTATGCTTACAGATGGTTTCATAGAACATAGCTATCCTCTTGTATTTAGCTTGGCACATCAATCCATAAAGAAAATTGGGAAAGCTTAATGAGAAATTAATATGCCATGTTTCAAATGTATTTTTATTGAATCTAGGTAGGAATACCAAGAAAATTAGGTAGATAATAAGCGGTTACTTGTATTCCTAAATATTGCTCATACTTCTATACAGAAGGGAAACCCATATATCACACAACACAACCATACATTGTCTGAGACCCTCGGGACTGCTGAAGGACACTGGGATTTCTTATGCCCGCTTTGTGCTAGTAGAAGACTGCACATAGGTCAACAGGAAGATAGGCCTAAGGCAAAACAATTTCTGAACTTTATAATTTCTAATCTTTAATGCAGAAAAGGTTTACCCCCCTCCCTCCATCCATAGGAAGATTATCTTAGGGTTTGAAGAAGGAGGGTAGTATTTAAATAAAAGGCTTACTCAGATTTTGAAAAGTAGAAAGGGAGTGATCACAGACAGTGTTCAGAGCTCAGAAGGATCTTAGAGAATATTTAATTTAATTCCCCTAAGAATAACGAGACCAAGAAAGTATTTGTGTCTGCTTCAGGTCAAAACAGCCAGAAGGCAAGAGGTCACATGGAGTAGTGGAAAGAGCATGGACTTTATGGCTGACAGCGTGGATTTGAATCCAGCTCTTCTCATAGCTATCTGAATGGTTTCCTCACATACAAATTGGGAATAGTAGGACCTGTCTGTTAAAGTTGTTGTGAAGAGTAAATGATATAACCTACATAATCTGCCCAGAACAGTTGTTAGTATTCTGCAAATGTTTGGCAAATGTTATTCGCAGTGCAGGAACCCACACCAGGGTCTTTTGACTCCAACTCTTGTACACTGCACTGCACTATCAATACAGCTGGCCAGAAGAATTCAAATATTTGCTTCAAATATAATATTCCAATGAAATAAATTGTGCACAACATCAAATAATGTTTTAAAAACATTCACTAATCAATGCAAGCAATACCCAGTCCTTTTTAGACAAAATTAAATGTCCCACTTTTCTCAGCGATTTTTGCTGTTTTCAGATACACACAGCTCAGTACAAAGAGATGACACAAGGGACTTTTTATCTGCAATGCAGAGAGCAATACAGAGATAATTTATATCCGAACTTGCCGTTAGCTCCATATGGCATGTATTCATCATTTAGTGGGTTCAGTGCCCTATCTTTAGAGCTTCAGTGATCAGGGTAGAAACTGCCTACTTATTTATGCTTGGCTGGACTGAAAATATAGAGAGAGGAAGAGGTGAAGGGAAATGCCACTCCCTGCAAGAACTGGCCCTGAAGTTAGGAGTCTAGGATTAACATTGGCTTGTCCGGGAATAGCAGACTCTGTTTTAAAGGGTAGGCAAAATGCAGATGACATGAGGTGTATTATTTATGGGTTGCAATCATGCATGTTATTCCTGTCTGCCCCACAAAGGACTTGACTGTGGTTAAATGTAGGGCTGTCTTCTTTTTGTTCAGCGCAAAGCCTCACTCACACTGGGCAAGTGGGTATTTGCAGCAACATGTGATCAATTAGTTTGTATCAGAAATAGGAGAAATCGCTCTCAAAAGCCAAATTAGGAATTAACCAACCCCATTCCCATGCTCCTACTTCAGAGAGGGGGAGTAGAAAGAGAAGCACTGTATTCTCCTGTCCCTACTGAGAGTAAAGTAACAATGGGTTCTCCTCTCCCGTTGCTTGGAAAGTCAAAGGCTCAGTCCCTTTATACAAAAGGAATTTTGATTTTCCTCCAATTTTTGACTCAAAAGATATATAAATCTTTCAAGCTGGAAGAATCTGTTTTTTTATCCTTCAGTCACCAGGATTATCTCAGTGATGGGAAAGAGGGAATTCTGAAGTGTACACTCCCCTCCCCAATGCCATCATAATATTAAGTATATATTTAGTGCTATAATTGAAACACTGGAGCAAAATGTGCAGCCATTTATAACCTCTGGAATATTAAGAATGATTATGGACTGTTATGGTTTGAATTGTGCACACCCTCCCCCATATGTTGAAGTCTTAACCCCCAGTACCTCAGAATGTGACCTTATTTGGAACAAAGGTCATTGAAAAGGTAGTAAAGAAGAGATCATTAGGGGGCACCTGGGTGGCTCAGTCGGTTGGCCATTGGACTTTGGCTCGGGTCATGATCTCACTGCTCGTGAGTTTGAGCCCCGCATCAGGCTCTGTGCTAACAGCTCAGAGCTTGGAGCCTGCTTCAGATTCTGTGTCTCCCTCTCTCTCTGCCCTCTCCTGCTCATGCTCTGTCTCTTTCTCTCCAAAATAAATAAACATTAAAAAAATTTTAAAAAAGAAGAGATTAGCAAGGGCCCTAATCCAATATGACTGGTATCCTTATAAAAACGGGAAATTTGGACTCAGATGGCCACATAGGAAGAATACCATGTGAAGATGAAGGCACAGATTGGGGTGATGCATTTATAAGCCAAGGAATGCCAAAGATTGCCAGAAAACCACCAGAAGCTAGGGAAGAGGCATGGAGCTGATTCTTCCTCACAGTGCTCAGAAGAAACCAACACCATCTACACCACAATCTTAAAATTCTAACCTGCAGAACTATGAGATGATAAATTTCCATTTTTTAAGCCACACAGTCTGTGGTACTTTGTTATTACAATCCTAGTGAATATATGGAATTCCCTTCCTCCTTCCTTCCTTCCCTGCTAGACTTCATGAAAAGGAGGCTGGAAGACAGGAACATGATTTTCCTTTTAAGTCATTGATGGACTTTAGGCTTTTTGTATCATTAAGAAATACAAATTCTTGTTAAAAGGCATCTCCACACCTGACTGTAACTAAAAGTTTGGCAATAGTGGGCAAAAGGAGCTGCCCCCAAGGGACATATATGCCAATGTCTTCATGTGCTCAAAGTCAAATTATGGCTCCTAAAACTCAATGGCTCATTTTAAACCCTCAAGAACTAGAGCCTTTCCCTTGTTTTCTTCCACAGTGGCTTTTCCCTACCTTGACTGAAGAACTCATTTTTCAACTTGCTGAGAAGTTTTACTTTGTCCAGACTTACCCATCCACCTCGAAAATGGAGCAGAGCAATAAGCTATTACCTTTCCTTCTTTCTCAAGGAGTGACTTCCCCTACTCCCACACAGAGGAGTCTAGCCCAGGTTTTAACTTATTGTCCCCTCCCTTTTCTACTCACTGCCACATGAAAGATGAGTTTCCAAGTCCACCGTTTGGCTATTGTGCTCTTCTAAGGGCTTCTCAGTGATACAGCACCAAGACTACCGACACTTGCATCTGAACATTTATGCACATCCCCATACTGTTACAGAGTTGTTCTTTGTTTCTTAAGATGGCACTACTAGATAAGTTCCAATGTGTATGCCTGATACAGAGTAGCCTTATCTACTCTGAGAATATGGGGTCTTCTTGTGCCAAATGTGCCTGACACTGATTCTTAGACTAAAGACCTTCCAAAATCCAGAACTGTTTGGTGTGCTTAGAGCTGCTATATCCTCATCTATGATGAAACTGGAGCTTCTATTCATAAAATAGCAAAGTCTGGATCTCCAACTGCCTGGGTCTACAGTCTATAGAAATTTCCCAGACATCAGTGATGTTACCACATTGCTTGAAGCTATTCTAGCAAATAGACATCTGTGGGTTTTGCCTGCCCAGCATTTATTCCTCCTCCTTCCCTAGTTTTCCCATTTTCTGTCCTTGTGATTTACGTGCTGACTTTATAAACCCAGCCCTAGGCCTCTACCATTAGTGAAGAAGGTGCACAGGACCAAAAACAAGCCAATGAAATCAATCAGGGCCTTGTGTGAAAACTGCTGGGAAAGAGGTACTGTCTCTATTTGACTTGGGGTTGGGAAGAATGTAAGCCTGGAATTTTTAGGGGCCACCAGGTGAAAGGAATCTTCTGAGAATGAAGCGAAGATGAGAGATAGAGCCAGGGGAGTGTGTTGTGAATGTTGTCTGGACATCATCTGCATCTTTGAGTCCAGCCAAACCTGAAATTTTCAGCTATGTAAGTCAATAAATTCCCTCTGCTTAGGCCATTTTGAGGTGGGTTTTCTGGCACTTGCAGCTGAAGGTATCCCAATATATGCATTGTTTCTTTTGGCCTTCTGTCTTCTATTTCTTGCTTAGTATACAAGTTGTTCTTGTGCATGACCTCTACACGTTTAGCTCCCTCATAACTGCTGGGATGAGCTTCACTTCAGTGTTAATAGGATGTTCGGTGAATTTGCTCTTGTTAATCTTATTCTTCCAGTGAGAGAATTTATAGGTAGTTGGTGAAATTGTTCCCCCAAACCCAAACCCTAGAGGTAGGCAGGATAGCTGCCTAGAAGGTCAGGAAACATCATAACTTATTATAAGACTATGACCTAGTTAAGAGCTTGAAACGTGTTGGCACCATCTGTCTGTCAGATTTCTAAACGTTAGGATAATCTTGATTTATTTCTAGACTTTGTCAATCAGTTTACCACATGCTATCTGCAAAACAGTATCCAATGACATCCTCATTCCAGGCTGAGTATAGGATTTTCTTGGTGCGTGCTTGTATGTGGCTTTGGTTTTATAGCTGCTATAAAAAAAACTTCACAGATGTTTACAATGAACAACAACCAAAAAATCCCAGATAAAGTAGAAATAAGGCTATTAATTCAAATGCACTGGAAAATCTGCTTCTTAGCAATTTCCAAGCCGGGAGAACTGGAGAATGACAACAATCTCCACCTAGACAGTATCTACCCCCATGGCCAATGAAGGACACATAGACCCCTTATTTAGCACTTTCTATGACACATCACATCCTACTAAAGAATTAAAATATCTTAGACTTGGAGAGGCCATGCTGTCATAGAGCTTGATTTACTCAGAATGTAGGCATGCCCTCTACCTTTTTCTTAAATGGCAATCCAGACTTCTTCCAAATGTCAAAATATCTTCAGGATTGGGTGTCACTGCCCATTGAAGGAAAACTCATATTTATGTGCTGTGCTGAGCCACAGCCTCTCTCCTTGTAACTTTGAAACACCAGAATTTTATTTAAGGGAACTTAGAGATCATTCAATTCAACATCTTCATTTTATTCCAATGATCTGCCTTCTGGAACAGAGTATCTAATCATCTTTTCTGTAACAGCCCTTTCAATATTTTGTGGCAGCATTTGTGTTCTTCCCATAACATTTGTTTCTCTGGAATAAATATGCCCAGGTACCTCAGCCCCTTCCTTATCCTAGTCAGAGTCCTCCGAGATACTACCCTAACTTCCTGTCTTCTAACTCCCTCTTGTGACATGATACAGTCTCCCTAACATCCCATCACTATTCATTCAGAGGCTAGGTATTTCCTTCCAGGTGAAAACTAACGGGAGAACACAGTTTTCCATAATTTACGTTGTTCTAGCTATTCTATGTATTTATGTAGAACTACTATTTTATGTAGCTCTTAAGCACAGAAGGGTTGGTTATGAATGGCCTGCCAATGTTTCTGGCAAAGACAGATTTTACAAATAAATTTGTCAGACTTCAGATAAAGACTGTCAATAGCGGGGTGCCTGGGTGGCTCAGTCAGTTGAGCGTCTGACTTCAGCTCAGGTCATGATCTCACAGCTAGTGAGTTTGAGCCCCATGTCGGGCTCTGTGCTGACAGCTCAGAGCCTGGAGCCTGCTTCGCTTTAGATTCTGTGTCTCCCTCTCTCCCTCTACCCCTCTCCTGCTCATGCTCTCTCTCTCTCTCTGTCAAAAATAAACATTAAAAAAAAAAAAAGACTCTCAATAGCATAGAATTGTGCTGTGAGAAGTCACCAGAGCAGTTGTTATAGGCCACTGCCTCATTTCAGTCATGCTATCTTACATGTATTCAGGTTTTTAAATACTTTATCTTTTTTTATATATAATTTAAAAGAAAAAATTAATGTTTACTTATTCTTGAGAGAGACAGAGAGTGCACGAGCAGGGGAGACTGTTCACTGACTGTAAAAAGTCTTTACAGGAGTAGGTCTCCAGCTAGGAGCAGAACTTTTTTTTCTGACCTGATGATCTTTCGTTAACCCAATGAAACAGTTCATAAAGAAGAAGACACAAGGCTGGAAGGTGTTTTCCTTTAAGATTCTTCTTTGGTTGTTAAAAAATCATAAAGAAGGACAAATCCCTCAACATTTGGGGAGAAATACTTTCTCAATTTCTTTTATTTGGAAGTTGAATGGGAACTGTGGAAGAGGGTAATTTGTGGTGGGGGATTCATACACTCAGTATGCTTTGAACAAATGCTCAAACGAACCATGCCTTGTCCTCTTGTTTCTTGTATGTGCCAAAACTAAAATATCTCCCAAATCTCAGTTTAGCTGTGGTTTTAGCTCCAGACCTCTGGGCATTTGGTACAACACACTTTGCTGGTGATGGTTGAGATTTAACCTTGAAACCAAGTTGTTATATAATTTAACAACCTATCCCTGTGTATTTGGTGGTCAACACCATGTTATTTTTTATTAAAAATGTTTCTGTCAATACAACTTTTATGCTTTGTATTGAGTGTCTGTGGCAAGTCTTTAATTACTGTTGAGAAATTTGTAATATAGATACATAGATATTCGCTTGCAACAGTGAAAAAGGCATAAGGTTTTCTAACACCTCCAGGCGCTAGCTACCTAATGGACCTTCAGACAAGAGACTGAAATATTAAGAGAGTTGATTGGGGTCAAGATGGAATGGAGGACTACATTAAACTAGATGGAAAACAAAAGTAATCCAAAGAAAAATATGAATGCTAGGGTAATTAGGCTGATTATAAAGGAATGACAGTGGCTAAAATTTATTAGGTACAGGTCCCCGTGATGTGAGATCTGCAGCAAATCAGGAGAAGCCTCCAGACTGAATTCAGGTTAATGTCACCTCAGCTTTCTGGGGGAGGTTATGGTGTTCTCAAGCTTTTCATACTTACATGGGTTGTAAAAACGGCAGAACCAGCCAAGAGGCATCTGGGTTCCTGAAGTAACAGGTATGACATTGATGTTAGAGTTAAATCAGTTTTCCATTACCTGGGGATTGATTAAACTGGTACGAATTATTGTGGGAGGTCAAAAAAAAAAAAAAGGGATGCCATTTGGTTTTAGAGTATGCTGAAAAAATGCAAAGCATGGACTTTAGGATCAGAAGATGGGGCTTGGAGTCCAGGCTGTACCTGTCAAGCTGAGTTGTCCTGAGTGAGTCAGGTAGCCTAAGTCTCAGTGTTCTCTGCATTAAAATGAACCTAATAACATGGTTATTTTGACTCTCAGGCTAACGTATATGAATGCATGTTATGAATTTACAGTGCTAGTTACTTGTTTTTATTCTTTTCTAGTGCTGACACCAGGTTATGAATCAAAAGGGAAACAAAACAACATACCCTATTCCATCTGGGGGACAAAAAAGATGGGAGGGAATATTGCTTTTACAGCATTTTCCCCTTCTTCCTTCATCTGGATCTTTAAAAACTGCATTTATTTGTTGTTATGGCTTTACCCTCTAAAGCCCCTGTATTTGATGTCTTCTGGCCCTTACACACATGTGAAGAATTAAGACAAACAACGATGTTATAGGCCTGCCCACTCATAGCTTAAGGGAGCAAGTTATGGAAATTGACCATAACCCTTGGGAACCTAAATTCCACTGACTACAGGTGGGGGACCATTTTTTGGTTTTTTGTTTTGGTTTATTTTTTGGTTTTGTTTTTGTTTTCAGAATTTTTAATTTTTTTTTAAAACTTTTTAAAGCAATGTGGTTTCTGCCTGCTCTTCCAACAATACAATGGCTTGGACTTTTGTGGGTTGGGAAACCATTAGAAAACAAAAATAACGGATCTTGTACAATTCATCAAGCCCACATGGGAATTTCTCAACCACACAGTTCTGTAGGATTATGGCTAGTGTGCCAGAGACATGTGCTAACCCTCAGCTTTATTCATACCAAATAAATAGTCACTCAGTCACTAGGGTAAATGAAATAAAGGTAACCACTGACACTACTATTGCCATTTTTGAAATGTGAATTCTGAAAGGAATATGGCAATTCAGTCTCCAAAAATAGCACAATGTCAGCACATCTCCCTCAATAGTTACTAGATAAGAAATCAACATGAGTAACTTTCAGGAGCCAAACTAAATATTGTTTTACATCCTTACATTTAATAATATCTTACTATTCACCAAAGTTTACTTGAAGACAAGGATCACTTTACGAAACAGAATGCATACAGTGCTTAACAGAGGTGTAAAGCTTATAACAAAGTATAGGTGAAATTGTATTCCAGGAAAGATTTAGAACTGGTTTTTGAAGAGGATAGCTCTATTTTGACCAGCTTCATTTAATGAATTTTTAATTATTCATAATAACCAGATGATTTCCTTTTGCCTGAATCTAAACCCAAAGATGCTCAGAATAAGAAGACATCTCTCTATGGGTTCTTCCTTCTAGATGGCTTTTTTTGCAGTATTTGAAAGTTTTTCTTGGTGGCATTTCAAGAAACTGAAGGAAGACCTTATTTTGTATCTAGGCTGTTTACTTCCCATGTTCTGACTTTGCCACAATATAAGCACATTACTGGACTCTTCTGTAAGTCTCAAGTCTACTTGAATGCCTGTACAATATCCTTAGGTTACTCAGCCATCTTCTCTGGTTGTGAGCAAAAGTGGCCACCTTCAGTATATCCATGAAAAAAAGAGTAGCCCAGGATTTCCTGGAGTATCTTAAGGGCCATAATTTGCACATAGGGGCACTTTTAAATAACTTACTAAAAGGCATTCTGTAGAGACAATTTACAGAAAGGTTTCTCTCACTGGCACTAGGGTTCATGGTCAATGAACCAGTAGGCTGGATTTCAGTCCTCACCTGCCCTGGCAAGGCATTTTTGCACAGCGCCTGAAACAGACAACCCTATAGGGCCCCGTAGATACGTATTCACCTTTAACTGTTCCTCCCACATCCATTCTGAGGCCACAGACATCTGAAAAGACATGGTAGGCATAATTTCTTCAGAACCAGAAATCCCTCCAATTTCTGCCTCCTAGTCTTCCTTCAAATATTCACTCTCTTCTAGTCGCTGTATTTCTTTCTATCCCACTAAAATGAACCCAAGTTCTCCCTCTCCACCCAGTGATTCGCAAACTTTTTTGACGTGAGTCCCACCTACCTGAGGCAAAAGGCTCCAAGACTCACACACTCCTCCAGTCTTTCCTACTCTCCAAAGAATACTCTGGTAGCAACAAACTGTTGCTGTGCAAACACATTTTGTTCAGATTGTGTGAATATCTGTTTTAGCAATATTGACATAGACAGTTCTATGTGTACTGCAATCCATATTCATGCTAATGTTTTGTTACAGTGAACTTAAAGGTGATAAATTATGGTGATATCACTCTCCTACCATAGGGTTAATCAAACAGTATACCTCAAAGAAAATAGATGATGATGAAGATAGAGAAGGGTAATTTATAATTAAAAAGCAGGAATAATAACCACAGAAAAGAATAATCAACTCATCATAGCACTGATACTGGTAACAGAACAATCTTCCCCAAAATTGAGGATTCTTCAACAATCTGTCCATGCATGTTTATAGTGGGAGTTTGCAAATACTGCCAAGTGTTGCCTGGAAGCCAGGTGAATACTTAGTCAAGTCCTCAGTAAACTCTACTTATGTGCTAAATTCTTATTTGTGAATACGAAATACTACCAACTCCTAACAATTTTGCAGACATTAGTAAGTAGCCTTTAGAGAAAGACACACACACATACACACACACACACACACACACACACTGAAAATCTAGGACATCAAGGGCCATTTGCTAGTAAGATCCAAAGACAAGACTTACATTTGGGATCAGTTTGTGGAACATCAGGAAGATGCTTGTGGCCTCCCAGTTGGCTAGAGTGCATACCTTAAAAATCACTGCTTAGGTAGTTGGCTTGGCTTTTTGACTCAGCTGCTCAAGATGCTGGATCACTTCTTTCGTAGTCTATGGCTACTAAGGCACCATGACCTTGTGTCTTAACCAGCTCCCTGAACCCCCAACACTCCCAGTCTCTCTCACTGGAGTCCGTCTCTGGGAAGGAGAATCAGATGTTACCCACTGACTGGGCAGACTCCCAGTTACCACCTTGTAGTATCTGTGATGGCATAATGGGAGGCCTTGAGTGCAACTTGGTAGAGGGAAGTCAGGAGACTTGGTCACAGGCCACCTCTGCCTTCGCAGCTGTTTGACAGCAGGCAGGTTACCTCACTTCTCAGTTTAGATATCTCCTCTATGAAATGGAAGGAATAATACCAACCTCACAGATTTCTTATGAAGATCAAACGAGATAATGTAAGTGATAAAACATGGTATAATATATATTTTATTTATAAAAGTAATGTGTGTTATTGCAGAGAGGTAATGTTCATGCAAACATTTGGACTGTTCTAATTTCAAGGTTTAACTAATATTAGGATGCTATGATGTATAAGAATGACAAAAAATATAGACTGTCAGCCATGGAGACCAAATGCAAGGACCTCACAGGCCCTAGAGATTGTTGAGAAAGAGTACAAGTTCCTGATTCCACAATCCCGAAACATGTTATAAGGAAAAGTACATGTCTCAGTGCTCCTGAATCATCCTCCAGCCCTTTGCAGAAAGGTGATATTAGAAACTATTCTTGAAGAATCAGGAGTTATCCAGGCAAAGAAGAAGATGAAGGCTGTATAAAGATGTTTTGGATAAATGGAATGGCATAAGTGAAGGCAAAGAAACATGGCTTATTCTGGAAATTACAAACACTTAAGTGTTGCAAACACTTAAGTGTTGCTGGTTGTAAAATGTAGGGAGAAGAGACATGGGAGAGGAGGCTGGCTAGGAAGAATACCTGTCATGTCACCAGCCTATTCATCATGTCAGTGATGGGGAGCCAATGAAACAGTGTAGCCCAAATACATGGCTGGATTTGAGTTACACAAAAACCACTCTGATGTCGGTTTGGAGGATGAGTCTGAGGGATGACAACCTGGAGACAAGACATTTTTAAAGCTTTTCCAATAGTTCTAGTAGGAGATATTGAGGTCCTGAGCTAGAGCAGTGAAGGGACTGGAGGGGCATATGAAGTGGTGAATCAGCAGGCCTCACTCATTGTATTAGTCAGGATATGATAGATTATATTATGGTAACAAATGATCCCCACATCTCAGTGGTTTATCACAAAAGCTTATTTCTCAGTCATGCAGTTAGCCAGGCTTCTTTGACTTGGTGACACTACCATCTCAACATAAAACCTCTGCATTCAACACAACAGGAGAAGAGGGATGTTTCAGGCAAAGAGGACTGAGAAAGTTTCTTTTACTACCTTAGCCCAGAAATAAGATGCAAAGTTTTATTCATGTTTCATTAGTCCATACTAGTGATATGGCTGCACTTAACTGAAAATGAGGTGGGAAGTATGTCTCTTCTATGCCCAGAAAGAAAAGAATTGGATATTGGTAAATACTGGTGATGTTTAGCACATGGCGGAATAGAGACGGGATAGTCACTGTAGTGAAATATGCACATGGTAGATGGAGAAGTGAAGGAAGTTTATGATAAATTTCAGATTTTTAGCTTGGAAAAATAGAGGTTGATGGTGCCGGTCAGTGAGACAGGAAAGGCTGAAGAGCACCACACTAGGTAAAATAGGGCATTTTATCATAGGGTGTAATATTCTATCATAGGGTAAAATAGTGGTTTTTGGATACATGAAACATCCCTAGGATAAGCATTGTATCCAGAGATAAAAAGCAAAAGGTAGAGTCAGGTCAAAGGTAGTATTGGGCAAGGCTGAAGGCAGTTACAGTGTTTAAATACTTTAGAAGAAGCAGTAACTGAGTCATGGTCATGAGTGGAAGGCAAAGCAGACAAATCACCAGGAGAAGGTGTTTGGAGAAAAAATATAGGCTGGTGCTCAGGCCACTTTCAGCATCAAGCACACACTTGCCTGAGGCTATGAAATATGTTAAAGGTGTCATCGAATGCCTGACTGTGCTCTGAACTTTAGCTAGTGACTGAGGTTCTGGTTTTCCAACCTCCCTGGGCCTGGATCCTGCTCCCATAAATGAGCCTTCTGCAGCCTGGCCACATGTAGCCAACCCTCCTTTACCCTTGTCTACTCAGACCTTGGAATATCTCTTACCTGGCACCAACTGATGCCATAACCATAACAGAGGTTGCTATCATTTAGACTCTGCTTTAGACACTTACCCCAGGTTTAAACTCTCATATAGGACAGTTCCTCCAAACCCCATCCTGAGTCCCTCACATAAGCCATTGTCTCTTGCTCACTAGCCTTTCTGCCAACTCAGAAAACTGCAGTCTCATTTTGCCTCAGGCCATACGCTTAGGAATTTAAGAAGCTCAATAAAAGCAATGGTCTTGGCATGTATTTTCCAGAAAATATTTACTGTCAGTAAAGGATCAAGTTTCTCTGAGATTCTAGAGTGAGAGGTGGGTGGCATTATATAGGAACCAGCCCAGAAGCAATAAGGCAATCAGTGGAGAGGTAAGCTTGCTCCCAGCTGGACGTAGGATTCCATGTCCAGAGTCCATGGCTGATTATTACAGGGGACCAAGACTAGGGAAGAGAAAATTGTCAGGAAGTTCACAGAGACTTCAGGAAATAGGTCAACTGCCATCCTTATCTCTCCTTTACCAGGAGGAGACTAAAAACCCACAATCAAGTCTACAGAAGTACACAATAGATCCACTGTAGCTGTAGTGGATCCAGGAAAGTGGAGTGGCACCATGGCTTCAGGAACACCAAGAGTCAGAGTTGGTTTGCAGAACCACATTCTTCTGGGAGTTCTACAACAGTCTTGCCTCCTTCACTGCCCCCAGGAGAAGAAAGGCTGGCAGAAGCAAAGCAACAAGCAAAGAGAACCCTGATAAGAGCATGGAGCAGGGCGGGCCTTCTCCAACAGAGGTTGAACTTTGAGACCCAAACATAATGGAGTCAAGTAGGAATTCTGGCTTCCCCCCAGGGCCCCTCAAGGATAACTCTGCCTGATAGAATCCCTGAAGCCTTTGAGCCTCTCTATGACCTCCGACAACGGCTTCTTCCAAGCTCCCATTGGAACTTGCATAAGAGCAGCTACACTGGTTGAATGGAGTCAATATGCCTGGGAAGGAGGGAGGCAGCTGTAACTGGAAGTTCACTAGAAAAACTGGGATAGAGATACAGTGTGGACAAGAGCTAAGAGAAGACCCAAGGATAACTGTCAAATCTGACATTCTATTACTTGTTCTAAAAGATGACTATCTACAAATCATCCCTAGGATACCCAAGTTCACAATATTGCTTAATGCAATTAAAAAGAAGTAACACTCTAGGATTTTTTCTCTTTTTGTTTATCTCCCTTGGAATTTATGTGTTGAAGAAATGGTCTAGATTTTACTGATTACATTTGTATGCTATTGTTTCAAATATGCCTCTTGTAAGTTGTAATTATAAACTGACATTTAGATATAGATGCTTGATCAAATTCAGGGTCAGTATGTGGGAGAAAGATATTCCATAGGTGGTTTGTGGACTTTCCTCAGGAGGCACGTATTTTTTCCCCAATTTTGCTAAGATATAATTGACAAATAAAATTGTTTTATAATATAAAAAAATTACTGGGACCAATAAAAAAAGAAGTAACAAATATGAAAGCACATTATATACTGTAACATTGAATAAATACAGGATCTTGAAACTGTTTAAAAGCTAGTATGTAAAAATAGGCTTTATAGCCCCCATTTGTGGACAGGTGCTATGCTAAGTGTTTTATATACATCATTTTAGTCAATGCTCCCCACAACTATACTAGGCAGGTGCTATTATTATTTGCATTTTACAGATGAGGAAACCCAAGCTCCTAGAGTATCTGATTCAGGTTATGCAGCTAACCGGTAAGAAGCACAGCCTGTGGTCAAGCTCACATCTGTATTGATTCCAGAGTACTTCTCCCAAAGCCTGAGAACACTGTTGTGTCTTTGTTTCACATGTCTGGCTGAGCTGTCTCTTCACTCATGGTCTGCAGAAGTTAGTTCTGCAGCACCAGCTCTTGTCTCTACTGTCAGCCAGAGAGCAACCTCTGGGAGATCTTGAGGAAGGCCTGGTTCTGGAGGAGGGCTCCTCCCATCCCCCTTTCGCAACAAGCCCACAATGGCCAAGCTCTGGGCCTTATCTGGCAGCCCTCACATTCTTCCTAAGCACCCCAAGCAGGACACATTCCTGACTGGGTGGAGGGAAGAATTCTTAGCATTCTTCAGCCGCTGTCCTCTTAAGAGCGCCTAATCTCAAGTAGGATAGAGAAAAAAAAAAATCCTTCATTTCTAACGTTTGGAATTATTCTGAATTAAGTCCTGCTCTCCAAACAAGGAGAAGGGGGAACAAAGCGCTGGAGGGAGATTTCAGGACCACTGAGACATGTACTTTTCCTTATAACATGTTTCGGGATTGTGGAATCAGGAACTTGTACTCTTTCTCAACAATCTCTAGGGCCTGTGAGGTCCTTGCATTTGGTCTCCATGGCTGACAGTCTATATTTTTTGTCATTCTTATACATCATAGCATCCTAATATTAGTTAAACCTTGAAATTAGAACAGTCCAAATGTTTGCATGAACATTACCTCTCTGCAATAACACACATTACTTTTATAAATAAAATATATATTATACCATGTTTTATCACTTACATTATCTCGTTTGATCTTCATAAGAAATCTGTGAGGTTGGTATTATTCCTTCCATTTCATAGAGGAGATATCTAAACTGAGAAGTGAGGTAACCTGCCTGCTGTCAAACAGCTGCGAAGGCAGAGGTGGCCTGTGACCAAGTCTCCTGACTTCCCTCTACCAAGTTGCACTCAAGGCCTCCCATTATGCCATCACAGATACTACAAGGTGGTAACTGGGAGTCTGCCCAGTCAGTGGGTAACATCTGATTCTCCTTCCCAGAGAGGCTTCCTGCTGGATTTACTGTCTCTCCTTCATACTCCCACAGCATCATCTACACATCATTGACAACATTATTTATATTACAACTCTTTATGGGTCTCTCTGCCCAGATTAACTGAGTGTCACATGGTAAATCCTCACTTGTAGGAAACACAGAGGTAAGGAGATTCAGTAGTGATGCAGACACACAGGCCTCATCTTTGGATATAGAATTCCAGGATGATGGGCTGTGAAGTAGACTTGAAGGTTCAACCCGAGAAATCAATCATTCTAGTGGGTATACAGGTCTGGCAAGAGTCGGGGGGGGGGGGGGGGGAGGTTGGGCGGGGAAGGTCTGACTTCATGCCAAACTTAACAAACCGGTGGGCCTGAGTCAGAGATTATTAACCCAAGCAAGATTGGCTCAAGAACTGAAAGGACATTTTATTGAACGTGGACCATGAAAAGATACCTCTCAAGAATCTTGGTAAGGTGTAAACATAGGAAAGATGGTGGAATCTGATATAACTTTACAAAATCATTGATACTCTTAATAAATTGGGCTTAGGCAGAAACCAGAGTTTGTCTTTCTTAAATGACTACAATAATAAATGCAATAGATTTTGTGGTACTAAGTTGCTGGGAACACTGATTAGCAAATATGGAACCATTGTTCCTAGGGAACATGCAGGTTTAGGTTCCTGTGAGCTGTAGTCACATTTTCATCAACTGATTAATACATAACTTTGTTTTATATATGTTCCTCTTTAAAGATGATTTATTTCCTTATTTAATATGTATTATGCATTTATTAACATTGAACTCCTGGCCAACAACACTGTAACTTATGTCTTAACAAAGTTTATCTAACACATATAGTTCTCTAAAAGGTTATTCTTGTGATTGGGAAGACTAGAAGGCACTTTGCACTGCACTTGGGAATCATTTTAAACAGCAAAATCACCAGTAAAAAGCACAAAAATGTGGAAAATGTGGCACTAAATATATTACAAAAAGGACACTTGTTTCTAGTATGGGAACTAAAACAAGAATAGTGTTACCTTGTTCACCTTCAGCTGGGAATGTGTAGGTCAGGTGACTCAAATTTTTCATTGCCCACATCCATGAATGACCATGAAAGTGCCGTATTGATTTGGGGGTTACACATAAATTTTAGGAAGTAGGCAAATTCACAAAATTAGGACCCACAAATAATGAGAATCCACTGTATTTACAGTTTGTTGAACACCTACCACCTGTCATTGAACTAGGTACTTTACATATACACACATCGTCAAGCTTATCAGCTTTCCACTCTTCGAACGAGATGACTCAGAGTTAACACCAGTGCACATATCCTTAGATCAATAGGCTAACACCACTGGAAAAAGTAAACCTTTATAATAAGATTAATGTTATACAATTTTTACACTGAGCTTATGGATACATTAATGGGACTAGAAACTTGGAACAGGCTAGGTTTCTGCTTCTCTTGGAAATATCTAACTCAATAGTCTGAACTCTTATAGAAAACTCACATTGCACAGTCAGCAGTAGGGGCTATTGACTGATTATGCTTAAAAACCTACAACCTACTGAGGTCTGAGGAGAATCTTTCTTATAGGGAAACATGACCAGCAGTTAAGAGCACAATCATCTTCCTAAGCAACATTATGTAAAGCCAAAAATAGTCAAGTAAACAAATTCAGAGACAAATATGTCTTTCAGGGCATTGACTGACTGAGTAGGAACCTGAGAAGTTAGCAAGCTTTAGAACATATAAAGTTTTGAAGCTTCGTGCTTGCAAAATGATGGTCTTAGGCGATCTGAGCATCCACAATCTTCCTATCTGCTGCTTGCTTTCCATTCAAGTCAGTCTGGACTCTGTTCCAAACTACAGTATGCTCACTCTTCCTCCTCATCTTTACTCTTAACACAATGTCACTCTCTTCCCAACCAAATCACCTTTAACTGGGAAAGCACCATTTAGTCTCACATCTTCCATTAACTTTCTGGACCTCCTCAGCCCTCCAATCTTCTTGTGTGGGGGAGGATCTGGGGCACCCAAAATCTAGCTCACTTGTCACTATGTAGGAGGGAAATAATAATGCATATCTCAGAATTTAAGCAGGGTAGCATGTGCATATGCACAGTACTAAGTGAATGCTCAACTTTGTTGGTGATTCTGAATCCGAATTCCATTCTTCACCTTGGTTCATATAAATTAACTTTTTGTTACCTCTTCTGAGACAGCTTTTATGAAGAAAAGGATAATAACAGACATAAGAGTCATAAGAGACAAGGCAACAGCAAAAAAGAACATGCTTTGGGGAGTGATTTACAGATTCTGAACTTTCTGGATGAGTACATGAATTTGGGGAACTAATATCATATTGCTTAATAGCTCCCATTTGTCTAAAATCTCCCTAATAACATTTTTACCTTATGTAATAATTTTTACAAAATAAACACATTTTAAATGGGAAAAGCAAGAAGAACATATTATTAGAAGTTCTGAAAATGAATAGGGGCACCTAGGTGGCTCAGTCATTTAGGCGTCCAACTTCAGCTCAGGTCAAGAGTTTGGGCCACACATTGGGCTCTGTGCCTACAGCTCAGAGCCCGGAACCTGCTTCAGATTCCGTGTCTTCTTCTCTCCCTGCCCCTCCCTGCTCACACTCTATCTGTCTGTCTCTCTCAAAAATAAATAAACATTAAAAAAAAAAGAAGTTCTGAAAATGAATAAATTCAGCTTCAGGAAAAACTCACCTCATTTGCACACCCACTTATCCTTTTTGTTCACTCATCGGCCAAATATTAAGTGATATACACCAGGAATGTTTCTGCATGATAAGGTACAGTGGTAATGAGAGGGAAGTTCTCTGTATTCATGTAACTTATGTTTTTTTGGTATCAGAAAACAGATCTGAGAAAACTCATGACCAACTGGTACCAATCTAGGCACTGGACATGCACTGGCTTTTGAGAGTGGTAGCATGAGAGTACATCCCCCACCCCGCCATAGATGTAAGGTCCAGTCCCTACTTCTGAGTCTTGAAGAAATAAAGGAACAGGAAGGTGTCACACTGTACAGAGACTGGAAGTAGCTCTCTAACTGATCATCTTCTGGCTCTGGGGCAGTGAGTGCGCCAGCCTAACAACTGAACCTCAGGCTGGTTACTCTTGGTGAGTACAGCCCCCATATAAACAGAAATCTTTCTAGAAGTTATTTTTGGCCGTGAAGGACGATGACATATATTTAGTCCAAAGAAACCTGAAATATAGGTCACAAGTGATTTCAAACAGTTGTCAAGGTGTGGAGATGAATCCGGAGAAAAGAGAGAGGTGGGGTGAAATCCTGGCTGTATTTGAGGAGTTCCTCAGTTTGTTTCTCACCAGGATTCAAAAGAAAAGAGCTGGATGTTGTGAAATTTGAGCTTTTAAAAGTGCTATAGAAAACTTTTAGCGCTGTTAAACACTTGGAACACTCAGCCAACAAAAATAAGACATTTGCTCTTACTCTGAAATACCAAATTAAACTAAGGTCAGAGTGACAGTTGTGTTTCATTCTAGCATGCCTTAGTAAGAAACCAGAGGAGAATCCCCAGTGACTGATGAGTTCTTTGTAACATGTTGAATTGTTAGGTTGGATAGAGAAGACATGATATATACAGTTGTCCCTTGAACAAAGGGTTTGAACTGCACAGGTCCACCTGTGCATTTTTGTGGATTTTTCACAGTTCAGTGCTGTAAATGCATTTTCTTTTTCCTTTGATTTTAATAACATTTTCTTCTCTCTAGCTACTTTAGTGTAAGAATACAGTATGTAATATAATATATATAACATACAAAAAACGTATTAATCAACTGTTTATGTTATCAGTAAGGCTTCTGGTCAACAGTAGGCTATTAGTAGTTAAGTTTTAGAGTCAAAAGTTATATGTGGACTTTTGGCTGCATGGAGGGTTGGCCCCCCAACCCTGGTATTGCTCAAGGGTCAACTGTATGTACTGTGCTTTCTTCCCAAAAGTCACAATTAAAGGAATGCAGCACTTCACATAAACCATCAGAACTCATCACAATACTTTCCATATGTAATAGATGGAGAGTCTCACATGACAATCTCTAATGCCCTGGCCTAAAATTTGTAAAATGGAGCAAAAATACGTTCTATGTTCTAGAGAAACTCTTCAGAGCGCCGATAAGTGTTTCCTGAAAACAATATGTAAAAACCCAACAACATTTTCCAGAGCCTCACTTTTGAGAGCTCTTTGCCCCTGCAGCATTACACGGCAAGAAGAAGGGAGGCTCCCGGAGGTGTGTGAGCACCAGCTTCCTGAACACATTGGGAATAAGACCAAAAAGAAAATGATCAAGAAACCATAAGCAGAAGGTTCTTCCTTGTCACGCATTTTAGGATTAAAAATAAAAAGATTTACTAAAATTAGCCACAATGTAAAACCCTAAAGCAGAAAGTTTTAAATAAGGCAAAGGGCCTCAATGCTTCAGACAACTTTATCAATTTATGCTGTAAACCATAGCAAGCCAATTAATTATTCCCAGATGCTGGGGTTGAAGAATACTTGCTGAATTGTTTTGCTTCTCAAAGTCTCCAGTATAAACACACATTCACAGGATTGCATTCCCTTTTTTGGCTCCCAACATGCAAGTAATTATACAGTGTGCAGGATAATGTTGGATGAGCTCTCCTTTGAATACCAAGCAAGTTCTGGGTTCTGTCAGCCTTTTGGATACTATGTCCACAAACATTTTTTTCTGACAGTCTTTAGTAACAACTTGTAAACAAATTGTTTCAAGTTCATAAAAAAAAAAAAAGTTCAACAGCAGCATTAACCTCACTTCCAGATCGTTCCAAACCCCTCAAGAGCTGAAGAGGGCAAAATTCATCTCAAACACAGTATAGCTCTTGCTTACATCAAGAACAGTTTTTCTGCAACCCCTATGAGGAGGGTCAGAAATCATATTAGTAGTTTTTATATTTTTATATTCTTCGCATTTTGCCAACATGTAAACAAAGAGAAAAAAAACAGGCTGTGAATCAACTGTGAATTGAGAATACATTTAGGATTAAAACATAGATTCTCAGGGTACCTGGGTGGCTCAGTCGGTTGAGCGTCCGACTTCAGCTCAGGTCATGATCTCGCGGTTTGTGGGTTTGAGCCCCACGTCGGGCTCTGTGCTGACAGCTCAGAGCCTGGAGCCTGCTTCAGATTCTGTGTCTCCCTCTCTCTCTGCCCCACTCATGCTCTATCTCTCTGTCCTTCAAAAATAAATAAACATAAAAAAATTTTAAAGAAAAAAACGTAGATTCTCTGATCATGGCCAGAGTAATGTGAATAAAGGGTCATTTTTCTGTTTCACCTCCAAATTCTCACAGGACAAATGAAATATGCTTAATGTTGGGTGAGTCAGGAAGAGTTTTAGGGGTTATCTGAGCCTAAAAACTTCTTGAAGTAATTAAACTCTGTGTATTTGTCCTGCATCTTTATATAAGGAGGCAAAGGTGTTTGTGTGCGTGGCGGGGTGCGGGGTGGACGGGGGAGATAAAGAAGGTACAGGGAAAACCTCACCGACTGTTAAAGAAAGAAAAAAAACCCCATTTTCTACAGAGGGAAAGAGAAATTCTGTAGTCCTGCCAAATGCAACACAAATGAGAGGGAAAGTTCAAGGAAAGTTGATATTTAAAAATAAATAAAAGGAAATTCAATGGGAAAACAATATGCAGGTCAGGTCAAAGCCCAGAGAAAAATGCTCATTCAGAACTGGGCTGTCATCCTGCTTTTTCTGAAGTGAGCAGCTGCTGGTTATTGAAACCAGCCCACACAGTTGGGTCCCTGCCGCCATGGCAACACTCATGCTGGCTGTGCTGGAGTGGCCCAGGCACAATGGGGCAGTTCCAAGACCCAGAAGCACTTTTGGCTGCAGATTAGGGAGGTTTTTTTGTTTTTTGTTTTTTGTTTTTTATGTGTGTTGGGAGATTTTGATTCCTGGGTTTGTGGTTGGCTATTGGAAACTTTTCCCAACCTATAATAAACCCTGACCTAAGGGGCCAATTGTCATGCAAATAAGCAGCACCGAAGGAAAGGAGGTGTTCAACAGGCAAATAACTAATTTTTAGTCTCATTTTAAATTCTCTCTTACAAATCTCTAGTAAGCTCTGGGCATTTATACTTGGTCCCTCATATTGCAACCTTAGGATCTTTTTGAAATAATGCTTAGCTTGCTTTTTATACTTGTAGCTTATAAGTATAAGCCCTTAAAGGGAAAACTATCATAGTCTTATGAGTTGAAAAAGTTACCTAATAATTAACTGAAGACTTTGAAATTAAAAATACAAACTATAGATTATATAGTGCTGTATGCAGAGCCTCAGTAGTAGGCATATACAAGTAATGAATTCACCATTCTGGTTTCATCAGTACTACAAGCTAACAAATTTATCTACCAGCTAGGTATAAAGAAAATTGCAGCGTAATAACCTCATGATGTAACATACTAAGTAATAGCATAGATTTTAGAGTCAAACTGCCTGAGTTCCTATCCTGACATTTATTTACTGTTTAATCTCAGGCGAGTTACTCAAACAATATGTGACTCTATTTCCTCATCCGTAAAGTGAGGATAAGAGGAGTACTTACCTGGCAAAGATCGTTGAAGTTGTTAAGTGAATCAACATTTGTAAAGTGCTTGGAACATACATGCATACATACATACATAAATAGTTTTCTTTTTTTTTAATTAAAAGAACCTCTTTTTTAAGACTCTGGGAAATACTGCCTTTGGAATTTAGGACAGCCCAGTGTATTTGTGTACTTATGCCCCACTGAGGAAATGTTAGGCTTCTTATTTATATCTATGGCTTTTAACTCACTTGGATCCATGCTTAAGGCTCCTTGACCCTGATAAAGCAGCTTGTTTGTGAATTTAGCCAATTTGTGTGTGTGTGTGTGTGTGTGTGTGTGTGTGTGTGTTTGTGGCAACATGTGCACAGAGGGGAGTGCTTTGAAAATGCATACTGGATCTTCTGATTCATTTGGATCTCTACAAATGCCTACGTTTTGTTAAAAACACAAAGCACAGTTCTTGCTAAACTGAGCAAGCATGAGATGCAGCCCTCAAATTGGGAAACCGATCACTGTACCCACTTACTCTAGCAGCAGCCACGGAGTCTCAGCTTCAAGAAGACGAAAACAAACAAACAAAAAACCAGTGCTTTTTCACCTCCATAAGAGGATGAAGTGCATGATTTCATTTCATTTTTTAATGTTTATTTTTGAGAGAGAGACACACACACACAGCGTGAGCTGGGGAGGGTCAAAGAGTGAGGGAGACACAGAATCTGAAGCAGGCTTCAGGCTCTGAGCTGTCAGCACAGAGCCTGATGTGGGGTTTGAACTCACAAACCGAGAGATCGTGACCTGAGCCGAAGTCGGACGCCTAACCAACTGAGCCACCCAGGCATCCCTCATTTAATTTTTTAACCTTTTTTTTTGACAAATAGAAATATTTGTCAAATATTTAAGGTATTATGTACATATATATAGTGAAATGATACCGCAATCAAACTAACATACTCATCACCTCCCATAGTTACCTTTTTTAGTGTGTGTGTGTGTGTGTGTGTGTAGGAACACCTGAGACCTACTCTTTTAGCAAATTTCAAGTTTACAATATATTATTATTAATAATAGTCACCATGCCGCATACTTGGTCTCCAGAACTTACTCATCTCATAAAGGAAGTTTATACCTTTGATCAATATCTCCCCCTTTCCCTATCCCCATTCTACTCTCTGTTACTACGAGCTGAACATTTTTTTTAGATTCCACATATATACCAGATCATGCGATATTCATATTCATCTTTCTGTGTCTGGCTTATTTCATTTAGCATAATGCCCTCCAGGTTCATTCATGTTGTCTCAAATTACATGATTTCCTTCTTTTTAAAGGCTGAATATTATTCCACTATGTATATACCACATTTTCTTTATTCATTCATCTGTCAACAGATACTTAGGTTGATTCTATTACCTTGGCTATTGTGAATAATGCTGCATGATCACGGGAGTGCCGATATCTCTTTAATATCCTGTTTTCCCTTCCTTTGGCTATATACCCAGAAGTAGGATTGCTGGATCATATGGTAGTTCTATTTTTCATTTTTGAGCAATCCCCATACTGCTTTCCGCAGTGGCGGAATCAATTTATATTCCCACCGACAGTGAACAAAGATTCCCTTTTCTTCACATCCTAACACTTATCTCTTGTCTTTTTGATAATAGCTACTCTACCAGTGTGAGAATATATTTCATTGTGGTTTTGATTTGCATTTCTCTGATGATCAGCGATATTGAGCACTATTGAGTATAGTGGTTGGCTATCTGTATGTGTTCTTTGGAAAACTACCTATCCATCCTTTTTCCATTGTTTAAGTGAAGTGGGTTTGTGTGTGTGTGTGTGTGTGTGTGTGTGTGTGCGTGCACACGTGCGTTGGGTTTTTTGTTTTGTTTTGTTTTTTTCATTTTGGGTTTTTTTGTTTGTTTGTTTTTGTTTTGCCACTCAATTGTATGAGTTGCTTATATATTTTAGATTCTAATGATGTGCATGATTTCTCACAGAGCTTGTCAAGGGTTTTCCACTTCATCCCAGAACCCTTCAATGGAATTAAAGAACCTACTCATGGGTTCAGATGCACATCTTTCATGTTGTCCATCTATCTGAGGCCATGTAATTCCTTGGAAATTCTGGAACTGCATTATTTCCTACAGTGTGGCCAAGCCTAAAATTGGCCCCAGGAACAATCCTGTTCTTCTGTTTACATTTCCTTAGATAAATGAGACAGGAATATCTGTTAAGTATCTATAATTTCTAAGTGTTTTTACAAATCTTGTTGGGATAGTTGGATGCTTTCCACACAAATATATTGTTTCACCAGCCAGGGGGTTTATAATTTTCTGGAATCCAGTATGTCTGAGGCTAAGAGGTTAGTATTTTAGCCAATGTTCTCAAATTAAGTCACATGCCTGCAGTTCTTTTTTTTTTTTAATGTTTATTTATTTATTTTGACAGAGAGTGAGAGAGCAAGTAGGGGAGGAATAGAGGGAGGTAGGGAGAGAGGGAGAATTATGAGCAGACTCCATGCTGTCAGCACAGAACCCCATGTGGGGCTCAAACCCATGAACCCATGAGATCATGACCTGAGCTGAAACCAAGAGTTGGATCCTCAACTGACTGAGCCACCCGGGTGCCCCCACATACCTTCAGCTCTAAGTACAGGGACCAGAGGTCATTTTGGTACCTCAAAGAAAGAAATCAGTATCTATTTCAGTTTGCAAAATGGCAGAATCTTATTTTCATACACTGAAAGTTTTTTCTCCTTTTATAATTGTTCAAAGTGGGGCTACATATCTGGAGATGTGGGTGCACTTGAGTGTAGGGCTGAATACTGGAAGGGTGAGGACTGAAATACACAAGATTCATTTAAAAAATCAAAGTCACCCTGAAGTTCAACATATATCCTATTTTCTAGGAAAATAAAATGTACTATCAGATCAAGTATAGCTTTCTATGGAAAAATTTTTGGAGGCCAGAAGCAAAATTGAAGAAAGGCAGTATTCCACAGTCGAAGGAAACAGAAGCTGCCACCTGGAAGAAATTCAGACTGAGCTGAGGCTATGACACTTTGAAAGGACAGAGAATTGAGCAAACTGACTTTATTGTTTGAGGAAGTTTAAATGGAAACCTTAAAAAAAGCAGCCTCCTTTTTCTGTATCCCACTCTAGGAACTGAAGCGGTCTTAAATAAGAATGTTGCTTCCAGGTGTGCCTGGGTGGCTCAGTCGGTTGAGCATCAGACTCTTGACTTGGGCTCCGGTCATGGTCTCCCAGTTTGTGAGTTTGAGCCCTGCATCTGGCTCTGTGCTGTGCACACAGTGCGATTCTGCTTGGGATTCTCTCTCTCCCTCTCTCTGCCCCCACCCCTAAGTAAACAAATAAACTTTTTTTTTTTTTTTTTAAGAAAAGAATGCTGGTCGTAGCGACATTCAGCTGCGCTTGAAAGAGGAGGGAAATTATCAGGTGCAGGGAAAGGTGCCCCGGAATAACAGCCAGGAGACCTGAGCCCCAGTTTCACTTAGGTCACTTGGCAACGTGTAAGCCAGGTTACTTTCCCTTTCGGAGATACTAACAACCGTGGTGCTTAGCGGCAGCAGTGCAAGTAGCAGCAGCTGTAGCGGTGGTAGTAGCTGCAGGAGCAGCGGCAGTCTAGCAGCAGGAGCAGCGGCAGTCTAGCAGCAGGAGCAGCAAAAGCAGCAGCAACGGTACTAGTAACAACGGCAGCAGCAGTATAGTATTAGCAGGAGCAGCCACACAGCGATAGTAGTGGTAGTAGCAGGAGTAGGAGGAGGAGCCACAGCAGTAATAGCATAGCAATAGTAGTCAATATGCAGTAGTCGTGGCACTGTCTCCCTATGGAAGGTCTACCGTCAGGCACTTGGGTAGGAACTCCACAACTATTATTTCTTTAAACTCCAAGGTAACCTTCCCGTATAGGTAGTATCATCCCCATTTAACTCTCGGGGAAATGGAGGATCAAAGAGGTCAAGTCATTTGCTTAAGGGCGCTTTGCAAGTTAGCGAAAAATCTGGATTTTGAACCTGGGGCAACCTGATTCCAAAGTCTTGACCTTCTCCTGGGAGACAATGTGGTGTGGGGCAGTGTCTCTCAAACTTTAATGTGCTCACGAACACATAAGATCGTGGGGATCTTAAAACTGACGCAATCAGTCTGGTGCAAGGCCTGAGATCTTGTCCTTCTAACAAGCCCCCAGGTGCTGCTGCTGGTTATCTAGGAAGCAACCTCTGAGTGCGAACAAAGTACGCTTTCCAGTCAGAATGTGTGGCCTTAGTGTACTCATCTGTAGCATAAAGGAGTTTGATAAATGAGTTTTAAGGCGCATTCCAGCTCTGAAATCCCCACACTATAGTATTAAGAAACCAGATCACACAGGAATGACTTTTAGCTACATGAATTTTTAAACTGGTTTCAGATGAGATTCTGGCCATGATTTATGTATCTTTCTGCAGCATCTCTGACAGGTAGGATCAGACACCTTCACTCAAATTACATTGTTGTTAAGCTTTAGACTGAGCTAAATCTTACCGAAAGAGTTCAAAGCACTTCTTTTCATAAGCATCTTTAAAGATTATAAATGTAAAAATAGTTTCTTATGAGAAGCTTAGATGGCAGGGTTTTTCTTTTTAATAACAGAAATGAGAAGTCTCCAAAACCATAATGGTAGCACAATCCGTAAAAATATGTTAATGCCTCATCTTAAAGTCTTACAGAAATTGAGGTTTTCTGAGTTAACAAAATAGACTTCATCACAGATGGTCAGAATGATAAAAGGAACCAGCACACTAGTGCAGCAAGACTAAAAACACTGCTCTTAGCTAAGCATGCTGAAAGTCTTTAAGAAAATCTTTCTACATATAGCTCTGCTAAGTGTTGAAGGAAAAATGGTTTTGATTGGCAAGGGCACCTCAAATGCTTTAAGCAAAGCTCAGGGCCATAGGGTATGCAAGTTTTATGAAGAAGCCATTTCTATTTAAAATGGATGCCCTTATTAAGATGCATTTTCTCATCATCTTGTATGTAATGCAGGATAATGGCACCAAAGAAAGTGGTTTTGCTCTCTTCTAAGACGTACAGTCCAGATCACCAAGAGAGATGTCATGAACTCCTTTTCCTGAACTCAAACAAGGGCTGCTGCAGGAGTAGGGCATAGTCCATAGTTTGTCTATAAGTCTCTGATGAAAAATCATTTACTACTGGTCAAGACTGTTTAAACTGAAACCAGAACCCTTTATTGAGGTCTTCAGATACAGAAGACACATCCATCAGGAATGACTCAAGTAAATTTGTGTCTAAAGAAAAAGATACCCTTGGGGGCTCCTAGGTGGGTGCCTCAGTTGGTTGAGCATGCGACTCTTGATTTCAGCTCATTGATTTCAGCTCCTAGGGTCATGAGATTGAGCCCCACATCAGGCTCCATGCTTTGCGGGGAGCCTGCTTAAGATTCTCTCTCTCTCTCTCTCTCTCTCTCTCTCTCTCTCTCTCTCTCTTTCTCTCTCTCTCTCTCCCCCTCTCCCCCTTTCTCTCTCCCTTTCTCTCTCCCCTCTCTGCCCCTCTCCCCAGCTCACATACTTTCTTTCTCTAAAATAAAACATTTTTTTAAATGGAAAAAAGAAAAAGGATACCTTTGAAATCAGGGAAGATTTTACATCACAATGTTTTTTATGGCCTGCAATTTTTTAATTTTTTAAAATGTTTTTATTTATTTTTGAGACAGAGAGAGACAGAGCATGAGCAGGGGAGGGGCAGAGAGAGAGGGAGACACAGAATCTGAAGCAGGATCCAGGCTCTGAGCTGTCAGCACAGAGCCCGACGCGGGGCTTGAACCACGAACTGTGAGATCATGACCTGAGCCGAAGTCGGACGCTTAACCAACTGAGCCACCCAGATGCCCCATATTTAGCCAATTTTTAATTACATGGCAATGAGAGTCAAACTTTTTAACAGGCAGAGTCACTCTTTTCTAAATAATTTCTTATGAAGAATCCCCAAATGTAAAATAGATACAGAGCTACTCCATTCCAAGTTTGCAAAGAAGGGTTGCCCTTAGACCCTACTTTGGTAACCACAGGTCGTGTTCCAGATTTCTATTGCTGTTTAACAAACTACTCCAGAACTTAGTGGCTCAAGACAAAATTGTATTAACTGTCATCATTTTGTGTGTTGACAAGACTCAGCTGGGGAGTTCTTGCTTGGGAACTGTTATGCGGTTACAGTCACAAAGTCCTCTGAAGGCTCTGCTGGGGGGGTGGACATCCATGATGACTCCTTCAACCCATGTCCCGAGCTTCAGTGCTCCTTGGCTTCTGTCTGTCTCCATGTAGCATCTTATCCTCCATGGTCTTTCAGTGTGGTTTGGGATTCTCATAGGGTGGTTTCTGGTAGTCACACTTACATAGCAGCTGGCTTCCAAGAGGTAGGATTTAAAACTTCCAGGCCAATTAATGGCAAAGCCCAGAACTGGCACAACATGACTTTCACTGTATTCTATTGTCAAAGCAATCGTGGGGTCTTCCCAGATTCAAGGAGGTAGAGAAATGGCAACCTCTTGATGGGAAGGTAGCAATGTCACATTGTAGAAGAACATGTGGGATTGGACATATTGTTGCAGCCATCTTTGGAAAATGCCATCTGCCTTAGTTAATAAGCACTATGGTTAATAAGGATCTGAGATGATATGGGGAATCAAAATTTATACATAATCTTAAAATCTTTTTTTTAGTGTAGTTGATACACAATGTTACATTAGTTTCAGGTGTACAACATGGCAATTCAACAACTTATACCTTATGCTGTGCTCACCACAAGTGTAGCTACCATGTGTCACCATACAGCACTATTATGATACCATTGACTATTCCCGATGTTGTACCTTTTATTCAATCTTAAGGTCTTCTCAAAACTCCCTTCTTAGAGATTTTAATTGTGATCTTGTGGAAACTTGAAAATAGTAAATTTGGTTTTATTTCTGGATCTTCTTTACTGGCAGAGATATTAATGTTACATCCTATTGGAAAGTGCTATGAGTTGCTACTTATTTGGGAAGAGAAGTGTGGGTAAGAGAAGGTAAGGATACTAAAGATGTTAGTCATAGCCACTTCTCCCCTTTACTATTTTTCAAGTCACAGAAAGTGACTAGAACAGACATAAACAAGGCCCTAGCACACTCAGATTAGAAATACAGAAAACTGCAGCAACATGTAGCCATCCCCGCAAATCAGTAAAGTGGGCAGCCAGGATTTTGCAGCGCATTTTGAAAGAAAACGAACCTTCAACAGAAAACACCTGGCAAAAAAAAACCACCTGCACTTTGAGAAATACAGACGCAAAGCCTAAAAACCCGACATTAGAAGTAAGGGCCCTGAAAAGAGAAGTGGAATCCCAGCCTAGGAAGTTGAGGCAAGAGGATTTTTAGAGCCTAGAAGAAACGGAATAGTTCTTGGGCCACACTAATTAGGAGTTTCCTCTACTTCCTTAGTCAGTAAGAAAGGGGAAATAGCAGAATCCATAATAAATGATGCATTAAACACAAAATATTCATTATTATCTATGATAAAACACTTAAATATTAAAATTCTCATTTCAGAATGAAGATTCAGTTATTCTCAACAAACCCACTGGTTACCTTCCTAAATTTCAAAATTGAAGTGCCCTTCCAGGTTTTAGTTATTTAGTACCTGAGCTGAAGTCACACTAGTTGCTTATTATGATCAAAATTCTTGTGCCCAGAATGGAAAAAATCTGCCATGATTATTCCTTCCCAAGGGTCAGCTATGTCTGGATGTGCCACATGTTGTATCAACCTTCCACAAAGATGGTAGAGGGGCGCCTGGGTGGCTCAGTTGGTTAAGCATCCAACTTCAGCTCAGCTCATGATCTCAGGGCTTGTGAGTTCAAGCCCCATTGCAAGCTCTGTGCTGAAAGCTCAAAACCTGGAACCTGCTTCGGATTCTGTATCTCCTTCTTTCTCTGCCCCTCCACTGTTCATGCTCTGTCTGTCTCTCTCTCTCTCAAATATAAATAAACATCAAAAAAATTTTTTAATGGTGAAAAAAGAGTACAGCATAGTCTGATACTTGGTTTGGGTTCTATGAATTAGAGCTCCAGCTGGAGCAACTATTGTGAACCTATATGAAGGCCAAGTATGGATTAGAAAAGCAGGTTTGATATGTTTTATTACCTAGGGAAATTATCTCCTAGTAATTGCTCAGTTTATTATTGGCTAAGTCTATTATTGCCAGGGCAGGATTTTCAGAGAATTGTTCTCAAAGAGATGAAGTTGAGTCAGTCTTAGTGAAATTACATTTTAAGTTTGGCATGATCCTAACCTTTTTTTTCCTCATGTTTATTTATTTATTCGGGTGGGGGGAAGAGGAGGGACAGAGAGAGGGGGAAAGAGAAAATCCCAAGCAGGCTCTGCACTGTCAGCACAGAGCTGGCATGGGGCTCCATCTCTTGAACCATGAGATCATGACATGAGCTGAAATCAGGAGAAAGACGCTCAACTGACTAAGCCACCCAGGTGCCCCTGATTCTGACCTTTTGAAAACAACTCCAGTAGTCATGAAACATCATGTGACTTTATGTATGTGCGTGGAGAAGGCAGTGTTGGTGATGGTGAGGTGTTGGTGAGAAGGGCATCAGTGGTCCTCAAGAGAAGAAGGAAGAAAAGTGAAGAAGAAAATAATTAAAGAAAATTATTTTGAAAATAATCACCATGATCCTTTTTTTTTAAGTTTTTGCTATGTCGGAGTTTTACACACAAAACTTATCTTTGAATTTGATGCTAGTTTTCTATTGTAACATGAGTTACATAATCTTACACAGCTTTATGCCTCTGTCCTTTGAGTGTCCTTTCCTTTTTTTTTTTTTTTTTTTTTTTTTGGATAACTAGGCAAACATCTACTACTCATCTTTTAAACTCAAATATCGCCTCCCCTATGAAGTCTTGGCTCACCTTCAACTTTATGTCTACTCCCAGCCAGGGACAATTGACCTTTCTTTTTATTTAAGTGTCTGTTGCCTTCCTAGGAAGTAAGCATCCTGGGGGCGGCTCCATGGATCCTTTTAGAGACCTAAGAGGTTGGTGTTTCATTAAAACGTTTAAAGAGTTATCAGCTCATTCCAATAAATTCCACTTTTGTGCTCAAAATTAGCCAAAGGAAATTTCTATTATGTATAACCACAGAACCCTAATGGTGGCAGAAAATATACTGAAACTGAACCAACTGCCTGAGTGGAAGGGACTCATGAAGCTTAGAGCACAGAGAAAGGAAACCCAGAATCAGAAATTGGCAGTGTTTGTCTAGCACCCTTCAGAGGAGGGTGTGTCTCCTCTGGGAACTCCCTGAAGCTGGTTACTAGAAAGACATTCTCCATTGTGGGTCAAGCATAATTCTTCAGACCTCATCATGATCTGGAGAATATTTCTCAAACCATCCTTTACTTTTTTTTCTCTGATTCCACCTTACTAGCCAACCTCAAAATCACAAATTCAATTCTCAGGGTATTATGAGATCAGGAAGGAAGTAACTTTGGTAACTGGAAAGGAATATTCCCCAATGTAAGTGAATAACATCCCAAAGTAAATAACGTTATATGACAGTGTCTTGACAGTTTGGACAGCCCATATCAGTTGTTACAGTCTGATGAACTACAGACCCCTAGCAAAATTGAGTTTCTCAACCTGCAAGATCAAGATGAGCCTGAGGTGACCTCACCAAGGTAGTGCCACCCTTTGAGGCTTAACAGATTCCACTGTTTCTCTTGATTATATTCCTCCTTCCTACCATACCTCATTGCACTACAATAATCAATAATATGCCAGTGATGTATAAATCTCTAAGGTCCATATTCTTTGCTATATATAGGTGTACACAGTAAGTAAAATCTAATTAATTCTAATCATTAGCTACAATCAGAAAGGTAAAGTGATCAAGGTTTAGTTTTACCTTTGTATGATAAAAGAGTTTGTTACGAAAACTGATGGTGTAAAGCAGTTACCTCTGCTTTTCCTGTGACATATAAGAATGGTGTTGGCATGTGTAAAACAGCCCCACGTGCAAGTGTAGTTCCTGGCTTCATCTCTGTAACCCCAGCCTTGCTTTTCTCTCAAGAAAGCATTTTGGAATGCAAATGTATGACCATGATATTTCTGTGATAACCTCACATCATGTCTGGCTTCTTTTTAAAAGTTCTTCATTTGCAATCTTTCATACTTCTTTTATGATTGATATCAGGCTGTTTGCAACACATCAGTGTGTCCTGTTGAGACCTGCTGGTGTAAATATTAAAGGGAGAATGTTTAAGCTAATTATTAACTAAGTTGTTTATAATTTTTTTTTAGTGTTTGCAGAATTAACACGTCAATTTCACTCTTTCTTGTCAGTTCCAGCAGGAGGGACAGAACCACAATTTGGTAGTATTGAGAACTTCAACTGAAGTAACCATGTACCTTGGAAACCAATAAATCTCTTCTATTCTCTAGAAGTCTTGTGTCTTGTGTCCATCTCACAAATTCATGCTGACCTTCCCAATTAGATTGAATAAGCAAGGTTTTACTGAACATTAAAAGTGTTGAGAAAGCTCAAGTCACCTGACACGGATGGTCTTTTCATTCCAAGATTGTTGATTTAGACCCCTCCCATCCACGGTGCTTAATCCCTGGCTGCAGGATCTTCACATCACTTGGGGATTTATCTAGTACTTGACCTGCAATTTTTGCCTCTAGAATGATAGGCCTATCTGTAGAACTTACAAAAGTGACACTTAATGAAAGGTCCTAATGAAATGTTTTTCATGTCAATGTCACACAACACATTGAATTAGGCCCTACACTTTAGAGTCACAAGCTGTGCCGTTTCTACCTTGCACTGATGCCTTGGGTACCACAGAGTCTTTTAAAAAACGCAGCTGTGAGCCTACCTCCTGCATGCATGGAATTGCCTGGGAACAGAGCAATGAATTAAAGATGGCACAGCTCCCTTTGCTTAACATTTCCTATTTTTCAGGGGTTTGTTTTGCAACTTTAATATTATTAATCTACACAACCTTTTACTTTTCATTCAGAATTTATATCAGAATCAAGCTAATAAATTAAAGATGAGTTAGTTCATTGTTGGGTGGTTTAACATAGACCTAGTATGTTAATCCTGATGTGCTTGTTACTAGGGTTTTAAAATTTTTATTATTATTATTTTTCTGCCTCGTAGCTGTGGTTAGGCAGCAGCAATAAATCAGAACAAAGGAATGAAGGTATTGGGGCTTTAGGGAAAACATGTATTAGAAAAAATTGGTTTGGCACTAAGGGCTGTATTGCATTAAGATGGATTTTAGAGATACAGAGGTAAGAGAATGTAGACAAATAAATTGTATAAATAATCTGAGAAATAGCAAGTCTGTACAGACCCCGAGTAACCCTGTAAGCTACTATCAACAGGACTTCCTAATTCCTGTTCAAACAGACCAAACAGGTACACTCTACTTAAACAAATAGCCAGGAGAAATGGGCACATGGCTAATGCTAAGGAAAGTGGGAGAAACAGATAAAGCTCTTTAGAATAGCCCAAAGGATTGGAATAATAGAAGTCAGTGTAGGAGTCTGACATAGCATCTTCTGTGAATAGGGCTTTATTGCCACTCCAGGCACTGATATTGCAAACACATGCTAAGACAACCAGAAACTGGGAGCCTCGCAGTGAAACTCATGCCTGAGAATGCAGTTCTCTGCAGTAGGGAATTCACGTTGGCAGCCTGAATGCAGAGGAGACAGGAAGGGGCATTTAGATAAGGCTGAGCATATGAATAAAACATGTGGTGTGGAAGGTGGAGTTGATAGGCACTAGATAGGACCATTCCAGGACCCTAAGGAAGTACAAGGATGCTGGGAAGTACAGAAAGAGAAGGAACAAACAGGACTTTTCCCAGGAGCCTAAATGGTACCTGAACTAAGAGACCCAAATGTTTTAAATTTTATTCTCAAGTAAAAATAAATGCTCTGTAGATATGGAGACACAGCTTGCATAAAGCCCTGAATTTGCTTTTGTGACTCACATATAGCTGTTTTGTCTCAAGTTGTTTCATCTAAGTTTGTCCGGGCATACATCACCATGCAAAGAGCAGACCTGGTCCCCATTCTTATCTTCGATATTCACTAGATCCCTTTCCTATTTGTTCCCTGGCTCAGCATCCCATCCCCTGGATCTGCTTCATGCCCAGCTCCTCACTGAACCCCTGTACTCCACTTTGCCTTTTTTATTCATCCTCCCTCAGCTTCCCCAGTAAGTCATGTGACAGGATATGACTGTTAAACCACTATTATCTCCAAGATGATAATAATCATCATAATAACAACCATGTTATCCCCTACAGCCTAGCTGAGTTTTGTGCACTGTCATAAAAAATGGGTATATTTCTTTGGCTTCATAGGTTCAGAGTACCCTAATGCAGGTAGAGGTTAACACTTTTTCAACTTCCTTCCCTCTCTTCTTTTTCAAATAAGAATAATACATGGACCTTGATTTCAAAGGACTTCCAAGCGAATATAAATGATTAAGTATAAATGTTGAAAGTTCAACAACAGCAAGAAGTAAATAATCGTTGGGAAAAGACAGTAAGGGAAAAAGTCACAGGTCAGCACATGGCTACTTGGCAAATTAATAGGTACTCATTGGTATAAAAATTCAAAATCAGGAGAGAAAGACTACTTTGAGCTGGTGAGGTCAGGGGGAACTTCCAGGCTTATTTGTCAGGGAAAGTTGAAGGTTTAGACCTGAGCTCTTGTGCAATTTCCAGGGTTCTAGGTGAGTCAGGGGATAAGAAAGAGAAGGCATTTCATAGCTTGGGTACCAATGAGCAGCTGACAAGAAAGGACATGGACAGATAAATCTCACCCTTCATACTGAACTTGACTGCAAACTTTTATATATATTCCTGTGAAGACATACGTATCCCTGTGATCTTGGAGCACCTAAAACTTGACAATGTGTTTCTTGGAAAAGTCTGTGAAACGTGAAGTGACAAGAAAATTCTATCTGCAGGTCAGCATACACAGCCTAAGAAGTTTTTCTCTTCTACCAGCCTCCAGCTAAAACCAGGCTATTTTCACTCTTTTGGTTAAAAGCTAGCTAAATTCATTTTAATATTGCACTGTCAGTATTTTATTTATTTGTCTGGATGCCACATTTCCTCTCCCAAATCTCTTGCATAAATGATTTACTATTTGTTCCTAAAGCTGAAGATTTTATGCCTTGTCTCTTTTTCTGATAAGAGGATATTGCAGCAGCTTTCCTTTTATGTTGCTGATGGTTTTTATTTTGTTAATTCAAAGTTCAGCAGAGTAACTAGTTTAGTAAGGCACAGAAAACCAAGAGGTTCAGCCCTCGAAATGACTAAGACAGTAAATCTTCACTGGCCCATTATCACATAGAACTCTGTTGAATTTGTTTTCCTAAAAAGTAAGTTAGTAAAGTGTGGTTCTTAAAGTAGGTTTTACATTTTCTTAACTCTCTAAACTAAGCATATTAACTGTAGGACACTTAAGGTCCTTAAGATAAAGTTATGAAAAAACAGTTTTACAATGGAAACCCATAAATCTTGAAAAAAAAAAAAGGGAGTAATTCTTTCTGAGTGTACCCTTGCTAGGTTTTCACACAGAAACGTAGAGTGGTCTACATTTAAGACAGGGATTAGACAGTTTAAAAATTTTTTTTCCAATTTCTTTTAAGGCAGCGCTTGGGATGTTAATTTATAATAAGAAAGTTATATGCCATAGTCCTTTGTGGTGGTGGTCACTAGACTAAGCTAAAAGATTTAAAATAAAAACATCAACAAACAAACTCACAAAATTAATTCATCAGGTCACTACCGAACTACTGTCCAAACTCTAATTTTACAAAATGCAAGTCAAGAGAAAGTCTATTTCATACTAAAAAGGCTTCAAGCAGAGACCTGACTCCCAACTTTCTTCCCTTGGGATTTGGGGACTAAATTGGTTATTGAACCCCATGCACATGACTCTCAGAATGCTTCATAGTTTCTTGAATTGACTTGTTCTTTAAAAGTTTCTAGCCTATAGACCTTGGAAAGCAACAAATACTCAATGTTCAGGAAAACTGATGAGAAATAAAAAAGAATCAACCTGATAGTTGGGTACCAATGGAGTCCGTGCATTAATTAAATGGAAGGACAGGAAGTGTCAGAAACCTGCTGGGATGTTTTTGTGATGCTATGTAAATGGATTTCTCCAGTTTTAATTAGTTACATTTCTATTCAGGAATTGTGATTATATATATGATTTAGGTTTGGTGCTTTTTCACTCTTGGAAAATTATAGAATAATTCACAGTCTAAAGTAAGACCCACAAAACTCACTATATAAAAAATTATAGGCAATGTATTAAAAAAACAAGTATGTATTAGAAGTTCTAATTAATAAATATTGTCTTTTAGGGGCACCTGGGTGGCTCAGTCAGTTAAGCATCTGACTCAATTTCAGCTCAGGTCATGATCCCATGGTTATGAAATCAAGCCCCACATTGGGTTCCACAGTAAGTGTGAAGCCTGCTCAGAATTCTGTCCTTTCCTCTCCCTCTGCCTCTCCCTTGCTTACACACACACTCTCTCTCAAAAAAAATTAAATAAGAATTTATTTTCATATCTATTTCATTTACCACCATGTGAATAAATTAAAGACTAAAAAAATAAAATAAAATGTACACTTTAGTACATATCTCTTAAAAACTGGCAAATCAAGTCAATGAAAACAAATGTGGATATAAAGAATTGATTAACACAGTTACAAACTAAACCTTATAGCTTTATAGAACTTTATACCATATAAACAGAAAATAAATATTTTTCCCAAATTCCTACAGAACTATTAAAAAATTGGTCACTAACACAATTAGGCTACAAAAACAGTACCCATAAAATTCTCGAAGTTGAAAGCATAGATGTTACATTCTCTGACTATATTGCAATACACACACACACACACACACACACACACACACACACAGAGACAGAGAGAATAGCCCTGAGCCCAACCATTTGGAAATTTTAAAATAGGCTTCTAAGTGACCCTTGGATTAACAAGAAAGAAACATGATGAGATTATAGAAATTTGGAAATGAAGGACGATGATAATTTCACATATCAAAAGCTATGAAAGTCAAAGATGTGATATGAGAAACTGCCGTTGAGAACTTTGAAGACAGAGCAAGAGGGCCATGAATCAAGAAGTGCAGTGGCCTCTAGAAACTAGGAACAACCTTTCACTTGTAGCCGAAAAGCAAATGGGGACCTTAGTCCTATGAACATAAGGAATTGAATTCTGCAACAATATAAGCAAGCACAAAACATATCCTCCCCTAGAGCCTTTACAAAGGAATGCAGCCCTACAGATATCTTGATTTTAACTCAGTGAGACCAGTGTCAGACTTCTAACTTACAGAATTGTAAAATAATAAATTTGTGCTGTTTTGAACCAATATGGTTGTGGTGATTTGTTAGGGACACAATAGAAAATGAATACAGGTTAGGTACCTGGAAATGAGGGGCTGCTATAAAAACACCTAACTGTATGGAAGGGGCTTTGGAATTGGGGGAATTGGAAGCTGGAAGAATGTTGAGAAGCATTATAGAAAACGTCTAGATTGCATTGAATAGACTTTTAGTAGAAATATAAGTAGTAGAATTTTGTAGAAATTTAGTAGAAATATAATATACTTTAGGAAATTGTATCCTGAAGTTATACGGAAAGCAGAACTTATAAATGATGAAATTGGACATTCAGCTGAGATTTCCAAGCAAGTGTTGAAGGTGCAAATGGGTTTCTTCTTGTTGCTTATGGTAAAATGTGAGAGGAAATAAAGAAATTGAGGAAATGGCTGTTAAGCAAATAGGATCCAGGATTTGATGATTTGGGAAGTTCTCCACCTATATAGATTAGAAAAACACTAGGGGGGCCGGGGTGGCTCAGTCGGTTACCCATCCGCCTCAGTTCCAGTCATGATCTCATGGTTTGTGAGTTTGAGCCCCACATTGGGCACTCCAGATGATGGCTTGCAGTCTGCTTTGGATTCTCTGTCTCCCTCGCTGTCTGCCCTTCCCCTGCTCATGCTTTCTCTCTCAGGGATAAATAAATAAACATATTTTTAAAAAGACGCTAAAATTAAGAGATTCACTGTCAGGGAACTGTACTCTAAAGAAAAAACTGAGGGTATGGCTAGACAAACTTTTGCTGATACCTTGGAAAAATCAAAAGGTCTGAGTATTCAATCACATAAAAGGTCCTTTGAAGAGATTAGGATGTGACTCACAGATCTCCCTCAAGCAAACCAAGGAGCTTCTAGGAAGTTTTAAAGACTTTGTCTCTCAGACATCTCAGCAAAATCCAAAAACAGAGATGGAATTATCTAGGAAAGATCTGTGGACGAGCCTACTCTCTAATAGAGTAAAATCCCTATGGCATACATGGGAGACCCACAAAGTTCTTGAGAATTTTCTTTCAGCAGAAATATTGTCAGCTTGGACCAAAAGAAGGAGAGAAAGCATGAAAAGAAAGGAGGATGTGAGATTCTCACTATTCTACATGCAGGAAACAAGCTGATAAAATCACACAGCTGCAAACACGTATTTCTTTCATGAAAAAGAAAGAATGACTCATCCCATGCACCATAGAGGATTATTCCAGAACTTGAAACTTAATGGAGTTTCCCCAGCTGGATTTCGAAATTGCTTGGAACCAGTGACTTTTTTTTAAACCCCATTCCATTTTCTTCCTTTTTGAACTGGAATATGTTAAGTGTTATCCTATGCTTGTCCTACCAGTATATTTTGGGAACAGATAACTTGTTTTCTAGTTTCACAGGTCCACAGATGGAGAGAAACTGTGCCCTAGGATGGATTATACCGAGTCTCACCCATACCTGATTTAGATGATGAGAAATAGAAAACTAACACAAGATGTAAGGAAAATGTAATAAAATATATAATTAAAATTACCTTTTTATTTAACAGGTATTCAACAGACTTTCTTGCATGCTTACTTATTCAAACCACTGTACTTAAATACAAAGTCATTTATTTATAGGTAGTAGTTACTACTATGATTTTTAAAGATCAGTATAAATGCAAATCCAAAAATTACCATCTTTATGGAGTTTCATTTTCTTTTCAGAATAAAAATGAGGATCTCAATAATCTTTTCCCATAAAAAGATTATGCTGTAATCTCACATTTTACTGAAGTTATTCTTATCACCAATTAGCAGAAAGTAATGTACATATAAATTTTAGTATAGTATAGTCTCATAAGACCTTAGGGAGATAAAATGAATATAACAATATTATCCCATTTTGTAGAAGGGAAAATAGATACTACTTGGTGCAAATACTACTACATGCAAATTAGTGATTGACTTGGAGTAGAAGATGTTCATTGAGTGTGAGTTTTTGCCTAGTGTATCAACTACTGCTATATTTTTCTCTCATGACCTTGATTAAAGTGTGACTGGTCCTCACTCTCAGAGAATGTGTGCTAATATACCTTGGAAATTTTTCCTCTACTTAGGTATTAAAACAATACAATTTTAGAGTTAAATGGTGAGAAACTAAAAGCTTTCCCTTTAACATTAGGAACAAGGAAAAGATGCCCACTCCTTCCACTTCTTTTCAACATAGCAGAAGCGCTAGTCAGAGCAATCAGGAAGAAAAAGAAATAAAAGAATCCAAATAGGAAAAGAAGCAGTAAAATTATCTGTGTTTTCAGATGACACAATCTTTTATGTAGAAAACCTTAAAGATTCCACATGAAAACCTGCTGCAACTAATAAGTGAATTTAACAACATTTCAGGACACAAAATCAACACTCAAAACTCAGTTGTATTTCAATACATGAACAATGAGTAGTCTGAAATGAAAATTAAGGAAACAATCTCATTTATAATAGCATCAAAATGAACAAAATACTTAGGAATGAACTTAACCAAAGAGGTGAAAGAGTTGTACACTGAAAATTGCAAAATACTGCAGAAAGAAATCAAAGATTAAAAAATGGAAATACATTCCACGTTTGTGAAATGGAAGACAGTATTCTTAAAATGTCCATAGTACATAAAGCAGTCTACAGATTCAATGCAATCTCTATCAAAGTCTCAATACCATATTTTTTAGAAATAGAAAAATACATGCTAAAATTCATATGTAATCTCAAAGGACCCCAAATAGCCAAAACAATCTTAAGGAAAAAAAGCTGGAGGCTTCAAACTTCCTGATTTTAAAACATATTACAAACTGGGGCACCTGGGTGGCTCAGTTGGTTAAGCATCCGACTTCTGCTTAGGTCATGATCTCACAGTTCATGAGTTTGAGCCCTGCGTCAGGCTCTGTGCTGACAGCTCAGGGCCTGGAGCCTGCTTCTGATTCTGTGTCTCCCTCCCCTCAGCTCCTCCCCTGCTCACACTCTGTCTCTCTCTCAAAATAAAGATTAAAAAAAAAATTTTAAAAACATATTACAAAGATGCAGTAATCAAAACAGTGTGGTACTGGCATAAAAACAGAGGTAGACCAATGGAACAAAATAGAGAACCCAGAAATAAGCTCTCATGTATAAGGTCAAATAATCTTTGATGGAAGTGCCAATGCTAACAAGATGGGGGAAAGAATAGTCTCTTCAAATTGTGTTGGGATAACTGGACAGCCACATGCAAAAGAATGAAGCTGAATGCTTACCTTACATCATATACAAAAATTCACTCAAAATGGATTAAAGACCTAAACATCAGATCTGAAACTATAAACCCCTAAAAGAAAACACAGGGGAAAACTTCATGACATTTGATTGGGCAATAATTTCATGGACATGACATGAAAAGCACAGGGGGAAAAAAAGCAAAAATAGTCAAATAGAACTACGTGAAACTTAAAAACTTTGTGCAACAAAAGAAACAGTCAACAGAGTGAAAAGGCAACCTAGGGAATGGGAGAAAATATTTGATATATCTGATATATATCAGATTTTAATATCCAGTTACATACAGTTTAATATCCAGAAGATATAGAGAATTTCTACAACTCAACAACAAACCAACCCAATTCAGATGTGGACAGAAGACTTTAGTAGACATTTCTCTGAAGAAGATACACAAATGACTAACAAGCATATAAAAAGATACTTCATATCACTAATTATCAAGGAAATGCAAAGCAAAACTATTATGAGACATTACCTCACACCCATTAGGATGGCCACCATAAAAAACAAAAACAAACAAACAAACAAAAAACCCAGAAAGTAAAAAGTGTTGGGAAAAATGTAGAGAAATTGGAACACTTATGCACTGTTGGTGGGAATATAAAATGATGCAGTTGTTATAGAAAACAGTATGAAGTTTCCTCAAAAAATTAAAAATAGAATTACCATATGATCTAGCTATTCCACATCTATGTACATCCAACAGAATTGAAATCAGGGACTCAAAGTGATATTTACAGACCCATGTTCACTGCAGAATTATTCATAATAGCCAAGAGGTAGAAGTAACCTAAATGTCCAACAACAGATGAACGAATAAAGAAAATATGGTAAATACATACAATGGAATATTATTCATCCTTTAAAAAAAAAATCTTGCCATATGCTATAACATGGACGAACCTTGGGGATGCTATGCTAAGTGAAATAAGCCAGTCACTAAAAGACAAATTCTGTATGATTCCACTTACATGAGGTGTCTAAAATAGTCAAACTCTTAGAAAGCAGAATACTGGCTGCCAGGGGCTTGGGAAAGTGGGCAAAGAGGAGTTGTTGTTCAATGTGTACAGAGTTTCAGTTTTGCAAAATGAAGAAGTGCTGGAGATCTTGTTGCATAACAATGTGTATATACTTAACACTCCTCTACACTTAAAAATGGTTAAGACAGTAAATTTTATGTGTTTTTTATCACACAAAAAACTTTATAGTTATTATATTGAACCATATCCACAAATGGCATAATTATAAACCAATCCCTAATTTGAAAATTCCAGAGTTCACATGTTAATTGAAATGGAATATTTAAATTAAATTGCTAGAGCACTACTTCAATAATATTGAATTCAAAATTAGGAATTCAACAATATTGGAGTACTAATAAATACATTAAAGAATGTTAAAAAAAAGTACTTCCTTCTAAAGAGGGATCACCCAAAGATTAACAGTTTATTTTGTGATATATGGAGGATGCTATTAAAACTAATTGAATCCATGTGTTTAACAACTAACAACATGTGGTTAATTATTATACAGGATTTACTATATAACATTAATTGTAATGAACTAATTTTTTTTATAAGAAGAGGAAATAAGTTGGTTTGGGAATATAGTACTTTTGAGGTTTTATTATAAGTTAGACTTTAATAAACTTTGGAATTGTATATGAAAAACAAAAAGTTTTCTAAATAAGTTTTAAAGTTGAGTCAAAAATATCTTTTAGGGAATAATCTTTGTAGATTTGACAGCTACATAAATAAAGTCTGTTCCACATTTAAAACATATACTTGAAGCATCGTCTTTATGTAAATCACTATACTTGGCATTGTGAGAAATATAAAAATGAATCAATTCAATCCCTGGACTCAAGGTTCCTGTGTTACCAAAGTAATTTAAAGAATTTCTGATTCCTTAAACTGTGTTCCAATGAATTATTTAACTCCATAATTCTCCTTGATTACTCCCTCATCAAGCAGTCTAAAGGCTTTCTTCTCATGTCAAGGTGGTTCTCAAACCTTGGTCAAAGTCAAATTACCTGATGATTTTAGAAAATACACATGTGAGGACAACATCCCCAGATTTCTGATTCACATAGTCTGCAGTGGGATTTGGACATTTATGTTTTTAAAAAATGACCAGGTACCTGGGGGTAGGGTGGAGACTAGGGAATGTCTGCAAAAGGGTAGAAGTTTTCATTTTAGGGTGATGGAAATACTCTAAAATTAGACTGTGATGATAATGGCACAACTCTATAAATTTACTAGAATTATTGAATTCTAAAATTTATGTGGTGAGTGTTCTGGTATGTAAGTTATACCTCAATCAAGTAGATAGGAAAAAAACCCTCAAAGTGTTACTCAGAGGAGTGTGGTCTTTCTAGATGCATCTATTGGTGAGAAAAAAACTGGTAAGAAATGAACAACATTCAACATAAGAAATTGGAAAAGAACAAAAACAACAAAAATAGAAGGAACTAATAAAGATCAAAACAAAAATTTAATAAAAATAAAAGCTTCAACCCCCAAACTGCTTCTTTAAAAGAACAATTTAATGAACAAGCCTCTACTAACACTAATAAATAAGAAAAAAAAAACACAATAGTAGCACCAATAATAAATCAGGAATATAACCACAGATATAGGAGATATTAAAAATATTAGAATAGTGTATACAACTTTTTAACAATACATTGAGAAACTAGATGAAATGGAAGGATTTCTAGGCAAATATAAATTTGCAAACTACAAGAAAAGGTACAAAATAGATCAATATCTTTAAAGTTTTTTTAAGTTAGTCAAAGATATTCTTTCCCTAAAAAGTTCCAAACCTAGATGACATTGTGAATAAATTTTCTCAAGTGTTCAACATACAGGTAACTGTTTTGTAGAATAGAAAAAGATGAAAATCTGTCAAATTCCTTCTATACATTTAATGTGTTTATACCAATACCAGACAAAAATTATACAAAAGAAAGAAACAAAGAAAATATTCTAGCCTAATCTCATTTGTGACTACAGGTACTTAGAATCTAAATTAAATATTAACAAACTAATTACAGCAGTATATGAAAAAACAACACATCATGATCAAATAGAATTTAGAAATGGAAGAATAGTTTAACATCAGTAAATACAATACTTTAATCCATAACATTAATATAGTAAAGGTCATTTGCTCATTTTGATAGGTTCAGAGGAAGCAATACTAATGTTTCACAAAATTTTAGTAACCTTGGAATAGAAATACTTAATTTGATAGAGTGTCTATCAAGAAGTCAATAGAAAACTTGATATGAAATCTTAAAGCACTAGAGATAGAATGCCATTGGAATTAGAAACAAGACAACACTGCTTATCATCATTAATATTGTTCAATAATGTCCTGGAAACCCTAATCAATGGAGTAAGGCACACAAACTTGCTTCATTCTCTTTCTCTGTAGACAGATAGATGCACACACACACACACACACACACAGACACACACACACACACACACACACCATACAGATAATACATAAGAGAAATATTAGAAAAGATGAGACAATATTCTATGCTTATGTATCTTAAAAAGATAGAAACAATTTGATTTTGAAAAAAACCATTAAACAAGAGATTTTAGTAAGGAAGACAGGTTTAAGATCAAAATACAAATTATTAATAGCTTTTGTGGATACCAATGGTAACTAATTAGACATCATGAAAAAGGACCCCATTTGTATTACCGATAAAACTCTCAACTACAGTGGAATAAACTTATCCAAAAATACACAACAGATGAAGAAAAGTATAAAACTTTCTAGAAAGTATTTTAAAAGACCCAGAAAAAGAGAAAAACATACTATGATTCAAGATGGGAAGATGAAATATCATAAAGATATATCACCTCAAATTTAAAAGATCCAACAGGATTTTTTAATGGAAACTGGCAAGGTAATTCTAAGTTTATTTGCATGAGTACATTAGCAATGATTACAAAACAAATTGCAAGAACAAAAATAATGAGAAGGAACTGAATCCTTTAACAAAGCTTACGATAAAGCTATAGTGATAAACAGTGTAATATTGGTACAGAAATAGGTCAGTTGAATACAGTAATATTCAGGAACAGATGCATATGAATTTTAAATTTAGTAAATGAAAAATACATTATTTCAAACCATTGTGGAAATAATGGACTAATCAATAGTTTGAGGTCACCTGGATGACCATTTAGGTGAAAATATTAAAGTTCTCCTCACACCACACATTTTAAAAACTAAATTCCAAAAGGATTAAATAGTGAAATGTAAAAAGGCAAAGCTATAAAAGTTCTAGAACAAAATATAGGAAGTGTTTAATAATACTGGAAAAGATCTTCCTAAGTAAGATATAAAACTCAGAAGCCACCAAAAAAACCAAAACCCCCAAAAAAACCCCAAAAAACCCCAACCAACCAAACAAGAACAAAAAACAAACAGCAATGATTGCATGAAAATAAAAACCTTCATAGAAGACGTAGCAGAGAAAGTATTGCTATTCCTAGTATACGAACAGCTCCTATAAAGACAACACCCAATAAGCGCAACAAAATATGAACGAGTAGTCCACAAAAACCCCAAATGCTAATACTTAATAAACATATGAAAAGATGTTCAGTTTTGCTGGCAATTAGGAAAATGCAAATTAAAAATGAGGTCCTATTTTTGTCCATCAAATTACAAAAAGTTAAACATATGGATGAAATCCAAGTTTGCCTAGGATACAGAGAAAGAAAACTCATATGCTCCTGGTACAAGTGTGAATTTTAACAACCTATTTGGAGTGGCAAATCACTGTCAAATAATAAATACCATCACAATGTGACAATAACTATCAAAATCACAAACATTATAACCTCAGTTTTAATGTTACATTCTATAGAAATACTTGCACAAGTGTGCAAGGATATATGGATAGGAATATTATTTGTAATAACTCAAACTGTGAGACCTCTATGTCAACAAAAGGAGAATGGTTAAAATTTGGATACTAAAATAGTTGTAAAGTGTAAACCTCTGTGGCCATTTAAAAATTAGAGGTAAGTCTGAATTATTATTATTATGTGAAAAGATTATGTAACAATATGTAAAGTATGATTTTATTTTGTAAAAACAGTGTGTATGCCTAAATATTCTTCCAAAAAGGCTGGAAACATATCAAAAGCTTGACTATGTTTGCTTCTTTAGGATGGGTGTGGAAAGAGGTGGGGCAATATTGTAAGTGGTTAGAGATTTTTACTTCCTACATTATAACTTATTTATATATGTGTATGTGATCTATAAATAATTCTGTATTCATTGATTTACTTTGCAATAAAAATAATAAAAATAAAATGAACATATGCAAAAGAAGAGGATCAATTGTACAAAATATATTCCACTGAAATTATAATGTAAAGCTGGATAGAATGGAAATAAACTAGAACTCCCCTAAATCCTACACAAGAAGGAATTTGAACCCCACCTCCATTTTTTATACATTTATATGAAGTGCAAAACTACTGCAAAATTTAGGGACTTAACTGGCACCAGACCCAAACCTGTATATTTTCTAGAACAAAAATAATGGAGCTTTCAAATATTCATGCATTTTGTTTTGGATCTCGGCCCATCCATGCAAGTGAACACCACCATAGACATTAGTGCCTTGCTTCTGGAGTTCATCTAGATTTTCACCTACCTTTTCATTCCAGGAAAGCTATTCTTCACTCTGAGTTTAGTTGGAGGAGTAAAAGGAGAAGAAGGTGAAGAAGGAAGAAATGGGGGAAGAGGAGGAGGAGGAGGGGATGAGGAGGATGAGGAAGAAAAGAGCTTTGACTTATAATACAAATACAGTTCTAAAACAGAATAACCACTTACTCCAAAGCACACAGCTAGATCTATAGATCTAGCTTAAAACTGCAAGTACATTTGGTCTCAATTTGGACTCCAGATTAACATTAAATAAGGTGGCTTTTGCTTTCATTTTGATGCTGGCAGGCTGGGTCCAGGACCTGGAAGGGGTCCCACAGGACAAGCCAAGAGGGGTCCTTGGCTTCATGCAGAATGGAAATCAAATGTGAGCCAGCAGGGGATGAAAACAGAGTTTACTGAAGACATAGAGCAGATAACAGACTGAGTATCTGGGAGACTCAGAAAGGAAAAGAGGGAGTCTCTCCTATATTCAGGATCTGGGGTTTTTACTGGAGGTAGGTAGTCTTGTGCATGTGTCCTTTCAGGCATCCAGGAATCAGTGAAAGCAAAGACAAGGGTCAGGTGTCATTCCTTGGAGCCAGGGGGTCTTGGCATTGAGATGTCTAGCTTCCAATGGTCTGGAATCTGCATGTGATGGCTTCCTCGGGTCATTCTCACTTAGTCCTTCTTTAGATGTTTTATATCCTAGAGAACCAGTAACTCCTTGTCTCTTACAAGAAGGCTATTTACAACTCATGTGTTAAGTGAGGTCCTAGCATGAATAGAAGCAGGAAAAGGAGCAAAAAGCAATTTTTATGGAGTCCTTCATTTTCCTGGTCTCAATTTCAGTAGTTCCTTCATTCCTTCCTTCCCTTTTCTTCCGTTCCCTTCCTTCTTTCCTTCCTTCCTTCTTTCCTTCCTCCCTTCCTTCCTCCCTTCCTTCCTTCCTTCCTTCCTTCCTTCCTTCCTTCCTTCTTTCCTTCCTTCCTTCCCTCCCTCCCTCCCTCCTTTTCTTTTTATTTACTCTGAGCTACAGAGAGAGAGAGAGAGAAAGAGAGAGAACGAGCTGAGGAGGGGCAGAGAGAGGGAGAGAGAGAGAGACAATCCTAAGCAGGCTCCACACTGTCAGCACAGGGCCCCGATGTGGAGCTCCAACTCATGAACAGTGAAATCATGACTTGAGCTGAAATCCAGAGTGAAATGCTTAACCAACTGAGTGAGCCATCCAGGTGCACCTCAGTAGTTTCTTTGAAAAAGTATATATCTTTTTTACAACCAGGCAGATCCAAACAAAGGCCAGAATTGACTAGATAGCCATAACATTTAGTATAATGGCAGGATTAATGTATTAGTCTCTAAAATATCAGAAATTTGGCATTGCTTTCAGTTCAATGAGCTTTTCTTAAATCTGAGCAACTTGGCTAGAGAGGATTTATTAATTCAGTTTGTAATCTAAGGGCAGTTGAAGAAAGTTACAGCATGGGTAATGTTCATCAAAACTTATGAATCCTTTCTCTAATTGTGATGTTATTTCTATTGAATAGTCATATAATGTTCCAAAATCTGATTTCACTGAGCCAAAGGCAGTTTTTCAATGTGAAATAAATGAGGACTTCAGGTAACATCTGTAAAATTGACATGGTCAGTTTGAGTCTCAATACCTGTACCTCCTTGAACAAATAAACATATTTGTTTTTCCTTTCCCAGATTTAAGTTCCATTTCCTCACTTTCTGGCCACATCAGTAAGAAAATACAATTTTGTGAACCACAATAGAGATTCTCAAATTGTATCTTCAAGGCATTTAATTCCCAAAGACCAAGAGCCAAGAAAACTGGAGTTAAAAAAAAAATCAACTAAGTTTCCTTGATTTAGCTCTTCAACTGCTTTAAAATAAACAAATATTGCTTCAAGTTTTTTCAAATATCACCTACCTTGGTAATAACAAAAGGCATTAGAGAAAGAAAAAGAAAATTCACATCCTCCACAACATATGAGAATGTCTCACACTTGAAAAGTTAAAAGCATGAATACCCAGAGATTGAAGAAAGAATAAACTGATGGACCCTCTTTTCCTTTGTCTTACAGGTGTCCTATCTGTGCCAAATAAACTCATTTTTCTCTGGGGTAACATGTAGAATTAAGACAAAGTAAAGGGAAATGGGAAGAAAATATAATAACTCAAGAGACTGTCCTATAAGGTAATAGGCTTCATACTTGCCAATGGCTGGCCATCTCTGCACGCAATTACAAAAGAGGACTTCTAAAATATTTTATCTGCAGTGGCCCAAAACTTTCACACAAGTGGTCAAACTTCCAAAATGACTACTTTAAAAATAATACTCCTTTTGGATAAGATTGTTTTTAAAATAGCATCACTATCTTATCTTTGCCTGATAAATTTAATTCTTTAATATCCTTTCAAATAGCTGGCAAAGGAAGAAAATCAGAGCCATAGTAATCGTTACAATTTTTTTTTTAAGTTTTTATTTTGGGGTGGCTGGGTGACTCAGTCAGTTAAGCAGCCAACTCTTGATTTTGGCTCAGGTCATGATCTCACCATGTGTGAGGCTCACAACACGGAGCCTGGTTAGGATTCTGTCTCCCTCTCTCTTTCTGCCTCTCTATCCTCCCCTCTCAAAAATAAATAAATGTTAACAAATTTTTTAAAACATAGCTTTTATTTTGAAATAATTATAGATTCCTGGGAAATTGCAACTGTAGTATAGAGTCCCATGTACCCTTCATGGTGTTCTCTTATGTAGCTATAGTATAATACCCAAACCAGGAGATTGACATTGGTACATTACTACTGATGCAACAGTCACAGGTGGTATGTTACTCAGCTGCCACCAGTTTTTTTTAACCTGCCTTCCTTTGTGTATGTGTGGGGGAGGGAGGTGTATCTTTATACAATTTAATCTCACGCATAGATTTGTGTAAACACCATTATATCAAAATTCAGCAAAATAATTCCCTGGTGCTACCACTTTGTATTAGTACCTCCCCCCCCCCCCCCCCGCCCACTTCATCCCCTCTGTGTCATCTGGATACCACTAACCTCTTCTCAATCTCTATAGTTTCGGTAGTTAAGAAACATGATATAAATAGAATCTTACTTCTTTTAACCTTTCGAGATTGAGTTTTTTTCACTCAGCATACTGCCCTTAAGGTCCATTCAAGTTGTTATCGTGTATCAATAGTTTGTCCCTTTGTATTGCTAAATAATATTCCATTCTCGATGTCATACAATTTGTTCAACTATTTGCCCACAAAAAAAGCTTTTTGGCTGTTTCCAGTGTTTTGCTAGTCAGAATAAAGCTGCAATGAACATCCTTGTAAAGGTTTTATGTGAATATAAGTTTTCATTTTTCTGAGGTTCAGGTCCAAGAGTGTGATTGCTGAATTATATGTTTAGTTTTGCAACAAAATGCCAAACTGTTTTCCAGAGTGGCTGTACCATTTCAAATTCATACCTGCAATATATGACAGATTGTTTCTCTACATCATGACAAGTGGTATGATCACTTTTTAAAAATTTTAGTTGTTCTGATAGGTATCTAGTGACATCTCATTGTGGTTTTAACTTTAATTTTCCTAATGGAAAAGATGTTGAACATCTTTTCATGTCATTATTTGCCATCCCTATATCCTGTTCTGTGAAATCCTTTTGTGTCTTTTGCCCATTTTATAATTGGATTTTTTATTGTAGTTTTGAGAGTTTAAATCCACACACACATACACACATGATATAAGGCTCTTATCAGATAAGTGGTTTGCAAATATTTTCTCCCACAAATTCATTTTTATAAGACAAAAATCAGAACTAGGCCATAAGTGGAAGGACATTTCATTTTGTAGACACAGGATTACAATCAAGGCTATATGACTTTGTTGTTAAATCTCCCCAAAGAGAGGCAGGCACTCCCCTGTACAGCTGGTGGGAGTATACACTAATTCAACCTTTCTGAAGGGCAATTGGGCAAAATGGATTGCTCAAAGTATGTGCTACAGATTCTCTTTTTAAAAATATATGCATAGAAAAAAATCGGGAAGTATATGTTAAAAACAATAGTTCTTTCTAGATAATGATTTAAACATCCTCCTTTTCTATAATGAGTATTTCTTACAATTCTTTTTCAAAAGTGTATGTCTTAAATAAGAAAACCGGGTACCACTTTTTTCTTTGCTTTTTGTTTCAAGTAAACTCTATGCCCAACATGGGGCTCGAACTCAGGACCCCAAGACCAAGAGTCACATGCTCTACCAACTGACCAATTTGGTGCCCTCCAACTACTACTTACTGAGTTCTGATATGCACTAGGTGCTTTACAGACATTACATAATTTAATTTTTAGAATGACTTTATGAGGTAGGTGCTATTATTCTTACTTTACAAATGAACAAGTTGAAGCCCAGAGATGTTAAAAAAAAAACTTTTAAAATGTCATGGCCAGAAAGTGGTACTGAAATGTAAACTCCATGAGAGTGAGGGTGCTGCCTGTTTTGTCCACTGTTCTATCCCTAGGATCTAGAATTCACTAATTTTTTTTAATGTTTATTTACTTTTTGAGAGAGAGAAAGAGCACAAGTGGGGGAGAGGCGAGAGAGAGGGAGACACAGAATTTGAAGCAGGCTCCAGGTTCTGAGCTGTCAGCACACGGCTCAACATGGGGCTCAACCCACAAACTGCAAGATCATGACCTGAGCCAAAGTCAGGCACTTAACTGACTGAGCCACCCAGGTGCCCTCACTAAATATTTTTAAGTTTATTTATTTTGAGAGCAAGAACATGAGTAAATGGGGGAGGGGCAGAGAAAGAGGGAGAGGGAGAGAGAGAATCCCAAGTAGGCTCCACATTGTCAGTGCAGAGCCTGACGTGGGGCTTGATTTCATGAACCATGAGATCATGACGTAAGCCAAAATCAAGAGATGGCCGCTTAACAGACTGAGCCACCCAGGCACCCCTAGAACTCACTAAATATTTTTATTTTATTTTTTACTTATTTTATTTATTTTTTATTTATTTTTTCCATTTTATTTATTTATTTTTATTTATTTTTTCAATATATGAAGTTTATTGTCAAATTGGTTTCCATACCACACCCAGTGCTCATCCCAAAAGGTGCCCTCCTCAATACCCATCACCCACCCTCCCCTCCCTCCCACCCCCCATCAACCCTCAGTTTGTTCTCAGTTTTTAAGAGTCTCTTATGCTTTGGCTCTCTCCCACTCTAACCTCTTTTTTTTTTTTTCCTTCCCCTCCCCCATGGGTTTCTGTTAAGTTTCTCAGGATCCACATAAGAGTGAAACCATATGGTATCTGTCTTTCTCTGTATGGCTTATTTCACTTAGCATAACACTCTCCAGTTCCATCCACGTTGCTACAAAGGGCCATATTTCATTCTTTCTCATTGCCACATAGTACTCCATTGTGTATATAAACCACAGTTTCTTTATCCATTCATCAGTTGATGGACATTTAGGCTCTTTCCATAATTTGGCTATTGTTGAGAGGGCTGCTATAAACATTGGGGTACAAGTGCCCCTATGCATCAGTACTCCTGTATCCCTTGGGTAAATTCCTAGCAGTGCTATTGCTGGGTCCTAGGGTAGGTCTATTTTTAATTTTCTGAGGAACCTCCACACTGTTTTCCAGAGTGGCTGCACCAGTTTGCGTTCCCACCAACAGTGCAAGAGGGTTCCCGTTTCTCCACATCCTCTCCAGCATCTATAGTCTCCTGATTTGTTCATTTTGGCCACTCTGACTGGCGTGAGGTGATATCTGAGTGTGGTTTTGATTTGTATTTCCCTGATGAGGAGCGACATTGATCATCACTAAATATTTTTAAATGAATGATAAGCAGAACCAGGCTTTGTAGCCAAATATACCCAACTCCAAAACCTCTGTACAAACCCTTACTCTAAACCAAGGGTTTAAAATAGGAAGAAGTGACCTCATTTAAAATAGGAAGAAGTGACCAATAAAGTGAGAAATGTATACAGAACATGATGATGCTCTAGGGAATATGAAGTCAAGGATTGGTTAACTGTTGTTGTCCTGGTCAATAAATAAATTAGTTTATAGATAAGCTTAATAAACTTTATATCACATAACATTTATATTTTATTTAATATGATTTGGTAGCCATTTCTAGGAAAATTTGGATATTTGACCCTTAGTTATTTTTTTTAATGTTTATTTATTTTTGAGAGAGAGACAGAGACAGAGCACGAGCAGGAGAGGGGCAGAGAGAAAGAGGGAGACACAGAATCTGAAGCAGGTTCCAGGCTCTGAGCTGTCAGCACAGAGCCTGACATGGGGCTGGAATTCACAAACAGCGAGATCATGACCTGAGCCGAAGTTGGATATCCAACCGACTGAGCCACACAGACACCCCTACCCCTTAGTTATGAATTCAATTCTGAATTACTATTTCTATGGAAAAACAAAGTTTATCTCATATAATTTTGACTTCTAGTAGTTTTTCTAGAATCATAGCACATTGGAAGATGGAATATTTTTGATATTGTTATTCAAAATCACAATTTATTCCTTAGTAGCTGCATTGCCTTTTAAATCAGCATGAAATACTATTTTTGGAAGAAACCTGACATTCAAACTATAATTTTGTGATAGGTGTAACAATGTCAATATGAATTAGAATAAAGCTTCAACTTAGGACAAACATCTTATTTCCAGTTCCTGATTAAACTTTACTAATAGAACCACAATATCATCATTACTAGATCTTGGCCAAAAAACCAAGAAGCATAAGTTAGTCAGTTATTAAATTTATAAAAGGCTAAGTTTTTCATATAGCAATGTTAGATCCCAAACTTTCTGCCATTGCAGTTCCCCCACTCAGTGTTGCTGACTAGGTTAAGGCATGAAGAGAGGTATTTAAGATGATACTACCAAGGGGCACCTCAGTTAAGCGTCCGACTTCGGCTCAGGTCGTGATCTCCCGGTTTGTGAGTTGGAGCCGCACATTGGGCTCTGTGCTGACAGCTCAGAGCCTGGAGCCTACTTGGGATTCTGTGTCTCCCTCTGTCTCTGCCCCTCCCCTGCTGACACTCTGTCTCTCTCTCAAAAAAAAAAAAAAAAAAAAACCCACACAAAAAAAGATGGTATTACTAGAGAAGTGCCTTTTATCCTCATTTTGACTTAATGTTCTTAAATTTTTTTTTTTCAACGTTTATTTATTTTTGGGACAGAGAGAGACAGAGCATGAACGGGGGAGGGGCAGAGAGAGAGGGAGACACAGAATCGGAAACAGGCTCCAGGCTCTGAGCCATCAGCCCAGAGCCTGACGCGGGGCTTGAACTCACGGACCGCGAGATCGTGACCTGGCTGAAGTCGGACGCTTAACCGACTACGCCACCCAGGCGCCCCAACTTAATGTTCTTTTGGGAGTTCAGGCCAGTGTAAGAAGAGAGATGAAACAAATCAAAAAGAGAGAAATAGTAGAAGAAACGAAACATCACTATTTGAAGACAATTAATTACATAACCTGACAAAATGCCCAAGGAATCAGCTAATAATTTTAGGCTAAATAGAATAATAAGTGGACAGATAAAATATAAAATATAGAAAAGTCATTAAGATTCTTGGGGCGCCTGGGTGGCTGAGTCAGTTAAGCATCCAACTTTGGCTCACGTCATGATCTCATGGTCTGTGAGTTCGAGCCCCGCATGGGGCTCTGTGCTGACAGCTTGGAGCCTGGAGCCTGCTTCAGGTTCTTTGTCTCCCTCTCTCTCTGCCCCTCCCCTGTTCATGCTCTGTCTCGCTCTGTCTCAAAAATAAATAAACATTAAAGAAAAATCATTAAGATTCTTAAATACCAATAAAAACTAGAAAAGCCTAATTTAAAAAAAAGATTCAAATTATAATAGCAATAAAATATAAAGAGGAGTAGACTTAATAGGAAGTGTTTATTAAAATAATAAAGCTTATTGGGCAGCAACATGTAGAAAGAATAAAATATTATAAAGATGTTGGTTTCATATATATTATTGTTTAAATCTAGTGCAATCCAAATCAAAATAAAAATGGACTTCTCTTTAGAATTTAAATTTAAAGAGTGTTATAATATTCAGTTAGAAAAGTAGAGGTGAGAATAACAAAAATATTCTAAAAATAAGAAAGGAAATGAATGAACAAAACAGAAATATAAGTCAGTGAAACAGAAGCCTCAGAAATAAGGCTAGTTGCATATGAGGATTAAGCAATGACTAAGAGCAGTACAAAACAAGAGAGATGATTTTTAAATACACATTTGTGGAAATTATTAGAAATTTGAATTAAACTATTTTAGATCAAATATTTCATAACACCCCCCAAATATATTCCAGAAGTCTTAAGAAACTAAATACCTTTAAACTCATAAATAAGCAAATAAGCAGGTCTCAAGAGATATAATTTTCTTTGACTTTGAAGCAAAAGAAGAAATTACAAAGGAAGGGATAATGGTCTCATACATAATTTTAAAAACATTTATTCAACTTAAAAATAGGAAAACAAGGTAGAAATTAGAGAATTACATTAAATTTTTAAGTTACTGGAACTTGCATGGCCAGTTGTATTATTCTGTGCACCTTGCACAGTGTCAGGCACGTAGTAAATGTTCAATAGATATTTGTTGAACAAATATTGCAATAATTAACTAAGTGGAATTTGATTAATTGTATAAGACAAGGAAGTGACCCTAGAGCCCAATTAGCCAGCTGCAACTAGGAATGATGAGTGCAAATTAATTTCTTTGGCCCAGATGCAGAAGAACCATGGACAGGAGGCTGCCTAATCAGCTGTGGAATGGGCAAGAGATGGGAACAACAGGTGGGCTGTGGAGTGCTATCAGGCCAAATCATGTCACACTATAAGCATTAGCTGTTGGGGGGTGATAGCAGCCAACAGCCACACTGGTCCGGGGCAATCAGCAAATGAATGGCTTGACTCAATCATGAAATCTTGTTCAACTTGGGAGGCCCAGAGACCAGGGTGCTGAATGACAGGACTTAGAAACAGCAGTCTCAGCTGCTAAACAAAGGGTGTGATTGTGTTTGGAGAGAAGAGAAAGAGGACCACATACTTCCTGTCAGTCTTTTTTTTTTTTAGGATAATTATTCAATGGAGTGAAACATCCCTAAGCACTTAGACTCGATGGTTGCTGCATTTCCCATCTGAGACAGTCAGAGGGATTTTAACATGAGTATATGACTGTTCCCAATGTATATATAGTAAAGGAAACATTAGTTCAAAATCGTTTAGTAGTAGGGGAGTCTGTGCAGTAAGGTGTTCCGCATTATTTTCAGTCTACTGTGTGCTGATGGCTCACAGCATTCAATACATTTTTGCTGAATCAGTAAACGAATTGCACATCATTTGGATAAGACTAAAAAATGATCAGCGTGATTTTGTCAAGATCTGGCTTTCTACTTTGACATTGGAAACTGGTGTTGGAAACACAGAGAACTGGTTTAACGTTTGCTGTGGTATGAATCTATGTGTTTCCATCTTTTCAGCCCTGTTTTCCCAGGGTGATGAAAATAAACACATTGACAGAAATTAGGAGCATAGAACTGTCCATCTTCACGGCATGTCTGAATCCAGTGTTTCTCTGCTATAATGATGCCCCCATAGGCCTATCCAAAACAATTGCCCACCTGTCACCTAGATTGAAGGATAGTCCTTCAAGATGACTAGAAATTTTTTTATATTATTACTTGACCAGCAGACAGGTTACTTGATGGAATGGGCCAAATAAGTTGGCAAGCCATTCATTTCCTAGCTATCCCTATGGCAACTTCCTGAGTACAAGGAAAGGAGAGCAGGCTTTTAATAACTATTTGTGAAATAGCGGGTAATGACAGGACCAGTGTTAAGCACATGTAAAATGGATATTTCTACATAGTGGCTGGATGAGAGAAGCTGTTATGTCAAATACTTCATGATCAGATTGGAATAATATCAAAAGTGATTGTAATCTGAGGCAGTAGAATTCAATTTTCCTTGTATTATGGAGATTTCTCTGAGCAGACCCAGGTTAAATGATTGCTCTGAGGTTGATGACACACTGATTCCTAGTGCCAACAATGACTTCAGCCTGATGGCAACCTTTACAAATTGCTTCCTGTAAATTCTTTGTGAGAATAACAAGCAATTCATTTTGCTTGAGAGTGACTTTTAGCTAAGGGACTCCACCCAACGTTCTGGATTTAATAAAACAAAATACACTTCGGTATTACAAACATCTTTTTTGAGATGTAAGTTCCCCACATAAGTTTTTGTAAAAGCAAAGCATTTCCGTTTCTTACTCAGTGAAAGCCAGATGAATCCTTATGCATAGCCAGCCAACTATTAGTTTATCTGATCAGTTGGTGGGGAAGAGTGGTAGGGGAGGAAAGGCCACTGAGGAGCCACGTGTGTGTTCATGTAAGATATTCAAGTCAATATTTACAAAAGTCTCTAAAGCCACAGCCAGAACAATAATTGGTCATTTGACCATTTATTCATTCACTTACTCAGCACCAAGTATTTACTGAGTAACTATTGTAAGCTCTGGAGGGTGCCATAGTTGAACAAAATATACAATATTTTTGCTCTCATGAAACTTATTCTAGTGGAGGAAGATGGAAAATAAACCAAAAATTACTCAAAGAAAAAAAAATTTAAAGATAACTCCATGTATTTAATGGGCAAGGTAGAGGAATTATTTGTTTACAGGAGAGCAGGTATTGGGAAGAATGCATGTCTTTGTGACTAGAAGTAGATAAAATCATATGAGTAAATATTTAAGTTTGGATTGTTCAGATTGTATATAATTTATGGCCTTGTTCCTGAACTCAGAGAGTTTACAGTCCTAACTTGCAAGGTGTTCTTGCATATCACGTAGGCAAAGAGGAAAAGAACCATCAGATATTTTGTGTACCATCTGAATCAGAGCTACATTGTCTTCATGGCTCACAGTTTAAGTGTGAAGTAGGTTTAGAATCCTTGGGCCCTTTGGAACTTACATAAGAATAGTAATTCTTCGACACTCTGTGTTTTTTCTTACTTGGTCAACCAAACCAAACAAAAACCCTACAATCTCATCATTGGCATGACAGGGAAACCGGGCATTTCTGTGTGTGGAAGAATGTCCATTCCACTTTGCTCATTCTACTGAACTATAGTTAAAGACTTTTTAAAAACCTTTTACTTAGGAGTACCTGGGTGGCCCAGTCGGTTGAGCATCAAACTCTTGATTTCAGCTCAGATCATGATCCCACAATTCATGAAATTGAGCCTCACATTGGGATCTGTGCTCACAGTGTGGAGCCTGCTTGGGATTCTCTTTCTCCCTCTCTCCCTGCCCCTCTTCTGCTCATTCTGGCTCTCTCTTTCTCTCAAAATAAATAAGTAAACATAATTTTTTTTAAGTTTTTATTTAAATTCCAGTTAGTTATCATACAGTGTAATATCACTTTCAGGTGTAAAATATAGTGATTCAACACTTCCATGCATTACCTGGTGTTAATCACAATAAAGGTTTTTTTAAAAAATGTTTATCTTTGAGAGAGATGAGAGCATGTGCACACATAAGTGCTCATGAGCAAGGGAGGGGCTGAGATAGAGGGAGACAGAGGATCCAATGGGGGCTCCTGGCTGACAGCAGAAAGCCCGCTGTGGGGCTCGAACTCACAAACCGTGAGATCATGACCTGAGCTGAGGGTGGATGCTCAACTGACTGAGCCACCCAGGCGACCCAAGGCTTTTTTTAAAAAAACAACTGTAAAAAGAAGGACCTTGGCCTATATGAGGTAAAGACCATAAGAATTCTTTAGCATAACATCTCTGAAATTTCTTCTCTAACTTCTACTCCCACTTACTCTTTCTTCAACTTTCCTCTTTCAGTGTTCTTTGCCAGCTGCAATCATAAATCAAGACTATGGTTGTTTTTGTCATCTCCAGATATATTGGTCTCAGAGCTCATAAAATCAAAATCACCTTATGCTTCCGCTCTCCTTCTGGAGTCCATCAGAACTACAACACTCACCTCCTCAATCTGGCAGAAGAAATAATGTTCTTTAATTTTTTTAATGTTTATTTTGGAGAGAGAGCAAGTGAGCATGAGTGGGGGAGGGGCAGAGAGAGAGAGGGGACAGAGGATCTGAAGCAGGCTCTGCGCAAACAGCAGCAAGCTTCATGCGGGGCTCAAGCTCATGAACTATGAGATCATGACCTGAGCCAGTCACACACTCGACCGACTGAGCCACCCAGGTGCCCCATAGAAATAGTGTTCTTAAAGGCAACCATTCTAATGTCCCCAATCACAGTTGCTTATTGTTCAAAACTATGCCGCCAAGTCTTTTATCTCCTCATAAGAACACTTATTTATCCAACAAACACACGTGGCATAACATGGGGCAACTGGGGCCTACAAAGATGTTGAAGGTACATGGTTCCGATTTTTATAAAGCTTATGGTTGAGAAGAGGGCCATCTACACAGATAGCTATAAAACAAGGGCAAGCACCATAAGAGAGAGACAAATAGGGACGCCTGGGTGGCTCAGTCAATTAAGCGTCTGACTTCAGCTCAGGTCATGATCTTGTGGTTTGTGAGTCCGAGCCCCATGTGGGGCTCTGTGCTTACATCTGGGAGCCTGGAGACTTCAGATTTTGTCTCCCTCTCTTTCTGCCCCTCCCCCACTTGTGCGCTCGCGCTCTCTCTATCTCTCTCTCTCTCTCAAAAATAAATAAACATTAAAAAAAGTAAATTAAGAAAAAAAAGACAAATGAAGTATGGTGTTTGCTCAGAGGGAGCTTCTGGTTGGGGCCTTAGGGACAGGTAGGATTGTACCAGATCAGGGACAAGCAAGCAGATGTGAGTTTGCCTTTTTATTTATACTTTTTTCTCTTCCGAGTACATTATGCAGTCCTCATTTTTACTTATATTCTTCAAATGAGGCTTTCTAATAAAAAAATCTTATTTTAATCTCATAAACTTCTCTTTTTAATTTTCTTTCATGAATATTATTTTAAATCTTTAATGAGTTTGCTTTTAATTGGCTATTTAATCAACTTTACAATGAAAGTTAAATAGGAATGTCTAAGTACCAATAGCAACATGAGCTTTCTTTAAAAAATCTCAAATTACCATATTTTCACAAGCCCTGAAGACTTTTTCCTTTCTACCACTTGCATAGAAATGATTGTGCATAATTGTTAGGAACCAGTGTTTATATTTCTGAATTATACATTTTTTTCTCCTCTGCTATTGTTTTCTATAGTCCTTAACTCATTTTTTATGTTTCTCATATTTATCATTCCAGCAATATAATGTTTTATTGTATCAATGTATCACATCTGATTCCCTGCCTTATTTCCCTATAGATACATGTTGGGGGGAGGCACTTTTTCTAGTTTTTAGATGTACTAATGAGTACTTCTACACACGTCCATATGCCCTTTCTTTCCTTTGAATTACCTCCTCAGTATATGATACATTTTCCAAAGTTAAATAAGGTAATATATAATGTATGGTGAAGAGTGTGAGTGCTGAGAGATTGGCTGTGTTTGAATCCTACCACTTGCCACCTGTGAGAACTTGAGCAAATTACTTACGCTCCCTGGGACACAGTTTCCTCATCTAAAAAACAGGAATAATAGTAGTTCCCACCTTACATGATTAATGTGAGAATTATAGGAGGTATTATATATGTGGAAATCCTTACGACTGTGCTTAACAGATCAAAAATGTCCAATAATGGTAGTTAATCATTACATATGGTTCTTGGCATACTGTTTGTTGCATTCTAAAACTCAATAAACGCCCATTTCCTTGTTTTCATCAAATTACAATTTGGACAATGTATTGATCATTTCTATTAATCATGGAATTACAAGCTCAGGGTTGTGAAGAATTTTAAAGACTTAGCCTCTGATTCATGTCAGCTGTGTTCAAGATGCTTTCCAGAAAAAGAACATTGGCTTATAGAATCATCAGATGCCTCCAAACTTTCATCTTTGTGTATTGTTGTTCTTATTTTTTTGGTACAAAAATCCTACCTTACATTTATTACACTTGTAGTTTTCCATTGCAATAGGTGGAGCCCTTGGTTTCAAGGAAAAAACCTCAACCTTTTACTAGAAGGAAAGGCGGGAGTATAGCTGGGTGCTTATTTCCTCCCTCTGTCTCTGGCCTCTGCTCTTCTCTGTGCATTGGTTTCATTTTTCAACCTGGCTTCCCCCAACCTAGTAGAAAACCTGGCCACTGGGAGCTCCCAAGCTTCCTTTGACAGTGACTGCATGGCTTTATCAACTGCACATTCCCAGGAAAGGAGTCTTATTGGCCTGGCTTGGGTCAGTTGCTCACTCCTAAACCAGTCCACTGTGGCCAGGGAGTTGGCTGCTGTAACTGGTGGTCCCTGTCAGAGGCATTTAATCTACAGTGGAAGGAAAAGCATTAACCCAAAGATCAGGTGCAAAACAGAAGGGCTCTGGCCAGACCAACTGATAGATTCCACCAACTCAAGTGATTAGAGGGGCTTGATATGTTTCACATCTGTTTACTGTTATTGTGTGAACATCTTCCTCTTATGTGAAATGTTCATATATTTGACCATTTGTCATCAAGATATATTTTTCCCTTACAAATTTATGTCATTTCCCTAATGGTTTGGGGAATACAACTGTGCAACTACTAAAAAAATTTAGACTGCATCAAGATTATTGAAGAACTACTACGTTTAAGGAGTTGTTCTCTGTGCTATGAAAAGTTCAGAGAGCTGCATTACTGTAGAGAATTCAGTTTCTAATGCAGTTGAGTATAAATAAAAAATGAAATTAAAACGCTGTACACTGTTGCTCCTCAACTGTGGAGACCATGTTCTTAAGAACTCTGAGGCAGGGGCACCTGGGTGGCTCAGTTGGGTTGAGTGTTGAGCATCTAACTCTTGATTTCAGCTCTGGTCATGATCCTAGGGTCATGGGATTGAGCTCCATATCAGGCTCCACACTGAGTATGGAACCTGATTAAAACTCTCTCTCTCTGCCTCCCTCCCTCACTCCCTGTGCCCCCTCCCCGCCTGCTCCTCACACTCTCTTTTTCTCAAATAAAATAAAATGAAAATGAAAGAATGAAAAAAAAAAACTCTGAGGCAGAAGGACTGTGGTTCAAGAACTTAAATCCCTATGACAGAAATCATGTTAGGGGAAATGATATTTGGAGCAAACCTCTGTAAGCCATTAGAATTATATTCTCTTGGGGGCATCTGGGTGGCTCAGTCAGTTAAGCCTCTGACTTCAGCTCAGGTCATGATCTCACAGTTTATGAGTTCGAGCCCCGTGTCAGGCTCTGTGCTGACAGCTCTGAGCCTGGAGCCTGCTTCGGATTCGGTGTCTCCCTCTCTGTCTGCCCCTCCCCCGCTCGTGCTTTGTCTCTCTGTCCCTCTCTCTCTCTCTCTCTCAAAACTAAACAAACATCAAGAAAATTTTTAATAAAAAAATAAATATGACTTTTATACATCTTAACTCAGTAATCACAGCTACTACATGAATATTCAACCCTTTACTATTTCATACTCACTAGGAAGATATCTTTCAGGGTCTTTTTTCTATAGTTTCATTAAGATATTTATAAATCATTTTGTCACATTGATAAAAATATCCATAGTGAGAAAATTTCTTTCTGGGGTTGGTCCTCCTCTGAATGTTCAAGGTCTTATTTTATGACATGATGGTTTCTGTCAGAAATGCCATTGTCCTGTCTGTATTCCTTACACACCAATGGCTTCCTTCAAGTATCTATGACTTTACCAGAGGGCTTCTCCCAGCTGCAGGAGCAGACTTGGTCAGAGGCAGGCTAGAAGTGCTGGAGATGTAACACCTCCAAGAGCAAAAAGAGTTGGTAGAAAAATGCATGTGTTCTCAGCTCTCAGGTGGGATGACTCAAGGTGGGGATTATATAGTGTCCCAGAGGTCTCTAGAGGGATTGGGCCCTAGTTGACCACAGCAGTAATGTGTTCATTACACTTTGTATTGAACTCATAGGGTAACATCTAAACAAAAAGCTTGCCTTAAAATCCTTGTTTCAGGTTCTGCTTTTGGGGGGAACTAAATCCAGGAGGAAGTATGACTCCCATCTCCTGGTCTCTGCCTCCTACATATCTGGGTTCTCAAGAAATGTTGGAGGCTTGAGAAAAACCCTTGAGAATTAATCCTCCCTACCAATACCCAGAGTTTTGCAGCCCTGCATTTGCCCATTTTAACTTCAAGCCAGGTACATGCATTTCTCCCCTTACTCTCCTCACTGAAACCACAGGAAGTGCTTCCAAAGCCCTGGAATATTACTGCTTGTCTTCCTTGGTCCCGCCTAATCTTTTATTTCAAAAATCTCTATGTTATCCATGCTTTAGTTCTTCTCTGTTTTCAGCTTCCATTTCTGTCTTTCCCCAGCTACCCATGGAAAGAGTGATCTGCAATTTACAAGTTCCAGGACTGAAATTCTACAATTGCTGATAAAATGTAAACCTGTATGTATTAAATAAGAATCGTGCCTAGAGAATGTCATGGTTAGGGAGCTTAAAATGGTGTATCGGGGCGCCTGGGTGGCGCAGTCGGTTAAGCGTCCGACTTCAGCCAGGTCACGATCTCGCGGTCCGTGAGTTCGAGCCCCGCGTCAGGCTCTGGGCTGATGGCTCGGAGCCTGGAGCCTGTTTCCGATTCTGTGTCTCCCTCTCTCTCTGCCCCTCCCCTGTTCATGCTCTGTCTCTCTCTGTCCCAAAAATAAATAAATGTTGAAAAAAAAATTAAAAAAAAAATGGTGTATCAAAGGAAATAGAGGGGCGCCTGGGTGACTCAGTCAGTTGAGTGTTTGACTTTGGCTCAGGTCATGATCTCACAGTTTGTGGGTTCAAGCCCTGCGTCGGGCTCTGTGCTGACAGCTTGCTCACAGCCTGGAGCCTGCTTTGGATTCTGTGTCTCCTTCTCTTTCTGCCCCTTCCCCACTCACTCTCTATGTCTCAAACATAAATAAATGTAAAAAAATTTTTTTTTAAAAAAAGAGGAAGTAGAAATACAACCTGAGCAATCAGAAGAGGCTTCACAGAGAAGTTTGGGTCTACTGATCTAGTCCTATGACCCATTTTACAGATAGGAAAACTGAGATCCATGAGGTTAAATGACGGATTCAGAGTCCTACAGCTTACAATTGGTGACTGACCCCCACTTCTCTCCCCTCAGTCCCTTCTGTGCTCCACCCCATGCTGCCCACTCACCATTTGTCCAGAGGCAGCCTTGCCTTTGCCTTCGTCTTTTGTTGGCCTTGAAGTTTGCCATGAGGACAAAGCCTGGAAAAGGATGAGAACAAATACCACATTCTCCTAAGCACTCTCCACAGTGCACAATATCAGTTGTCCTGAGAGGGTTTTGATATGGGTTGAAAATATTGTTTTGTTTTAAATCTTGGAAAAAATTCTAATTGCATGGAATTTTTTTCTCCAGAATTAATCATGGATAGCATACTCTTTATCCTTGTTCTTTGACGAAGCAGAAAACAAAATAGCCATTGTAGGCCCCCTTTGTTTACACCCAGGGGCTAATGACGTTGTGCACCCCTCCCACTGAGCAACTCTCAGATATTTGTCTCTGTGCAGAGTGCTGAGTACCCAGGGTGCTGAGTAAGCCCTCCCCAACTTCAACTTTTTCTAAGGAGACAATTCCTCTGCTGTTTGTTCCTGAGCTTAGTCGTATCAAATATTCTCAACAAGTTCTTCCAATTTCTGTTTTTGAAATAAAAATAAAAAGACCAGCACATTCCTTTTATGTTTGTGCAAATGAAGCAGAGGCAAGAAGCTGGGGGATCTCTGGCAAAAGCCTTTTGATAGTAACTTGAGTGATTGCCTACTGAAGTCCTCAAATATAAATTAAAATATATTTACTTAGTTTCAGCTTTCAAGATTGTATTTTTGGTACTTCTATAGACCATGGAATCAATATTCTAAGATTGGGCCTGTCTTTGTTAACCTCCAGTAACACTGACTCAGGCATAATTGGGGATCCATTAAGATACAACTTTCTTTTCCCACACCATGCATTGTTTTAAAGGGGAGGCATCATTAGCTCACTTAGTGTTCACTAGAGTCTAGTGCTATTGACCATGAAGTCATTTCAGGCAACCCAATGTCAGTTGAGGGATCCACGGACACCAATATCACGCACACTCTATGGCTCTTATTTTCAGCATTGATTCATGTTTGACTTGGATATAATCAGGCATGTCTCACTACAGAAAACACTCTTTTTCTGCAAAGATTTTTAGGACCCGGAGTGTGCCCTGATGGAACACATGGATGTAGGATATGCACATAAGTCCTCAACCTGCCTTGTATGTAGTATGTGTGTCACCAACTAGAAAATGAACAAAACCTCTATTCCATTTCTCCTTCCTTAAGATTTCTCCCCCACCAGGGTCCCTGCTTCTCCTGCAAGGGAATCATTGTAGAAAAAAAAAAATGAGAGCCCTCTAGAAAATCAGGAGTACCTAAGAGAAAACACAGAAGAAATTATAGGAAGCAGGAACAGCCTGGGGACTTGCTTCCAGGAGCAAACATCCAGCCAGCGATGGGCCTTCTTTTTGGTAAGCATCCCTATGAAGACAAACATAACAAATAGAGAAAGAGAGAGGAGAAAGAAAAAAAAAACTTCTAGCAAAGCACTGTGGTCATCTGTTATTCTCATCTTAATATAGTTTTGTTCAACCAGATTGCTTTCCTTCTTACAACTAGCTGCACCAAGAAGATGGAATTTTGTTTGCTAGGGAAAGAAAATTAGATAATTCTAGAGCATGGTGCCCCTCTGGAAGAGGGGCAGTGGTGTGTGTGTGTGTGTGTTTACATGGGCAAGGACACCCTAGGAAAGGTGTAAAAAGGAATTAGAAAAACACCCAAAGTAAACATCATTAATTCAACATGCCCTAAGAAAGGCATTAATTTTCTGCCCTATGTTCCTTCTTCATCTCTTTCTTCTATACTCTCCTTTCTCCTCCCATTTGAGTTTTGAGCCTGTGGCCCTTGTTCCCAGAAATTTAAACAAATGTTATTGGTATAAGAATTTAGCAGCATTATTCATTAAATTGGCTTTTCTGGAAGTATAAACCTAATTGACATAGTAACTCATAATCATATTACTAATGACTGATAATTAATAATTATAATTCTCTTTTGCCTCCTCTTCATCATCATCACCTAAGATTCTTTGGGGAATTTTATGTCAAGTTCCAAATTTTTGTACACTGCAGCTCCCAGTGTGGACAATGAAAGAGTTCAAGGAGAGTGGGAAAACAGGCAGGGTGCTGGGTTTGGATGGGATTGGGTCCTGTACCTCAGGGTCAGGCCAAGAGGGTGAGTGGAGTCTGAGATCCAGTCTGTGCTCTGCTGTCCATGCTGAACATCTTGGCTGATAGAGCATCTGCAAGGAAGATGGGATGTCTTTTCTCATTTACATAGAGGTTATGGGGCGGCCATGCCTTGAGCCTAAGAGTCAGTAACAGCACGCACAGGAGATGCCATACCTTTCTGGAGGAGTTCCAAAACCAACAATTGGGGGTGTTGAGGCCAAGTTGAAGAATAAGCATTTTGGGGAATGGAGGGGAGGAGATACACAATCAAATGTTTAGGTTTAGAACTGTGACTCCAGCTGAGGGGCCCCTTTCTTACTGCTCTCAGGGAGTATTCATTACATTGCCTTTACCTACGGTGTTTTCAAGGTACTCTTTGGCCTGTGCTGTTAATATTTTACCTAAGATTTTTAGAAACTCAGTTTGGTCAAATGCTGAGTCCTACCTGTATTGAAGGAACTCTTAGAATTTCCTCTTTATCTCCATATATCTCTTTAATTCTCTTATCTTTAATGGCTAAAGTAAAATTTGGTCCTTGAACAAGTAGTCAGATTTGCCTGATTCTTGATTTCACCTGAGAACAGCTCTAAGCAAAGCTTGTTGGAAAGTGAGTTAAAGTGTGGCTTGTCAGTGTGAAGCCTGTGAAGGACGTTACAGCTGCCACAGTGAGACAAGCAGGCTTTGTTTGTATTGAACCACAGCAGTGTCTCATGCTCTTCCTTGCTCTCTGTTTAGCACTTCATCTTTATCTAATCTTTAACAAAGCATAGTCTGTGCAGGCAGTCTGTGGTAAGCATAGTGAATCAGCCTGTCCTCTGGAATGCGGCAGCAGTGAACAATGCCTAAATATTTATTCCAGATATCTATCCTATAGTCCTCTACATCCAAAGATTTTCCAGTTTGAAATATCCTATAAATCATATGGCTTTTGCAATAAGAGGTCATGGAAGTGGACTCAAGCATCACAATCACTGCCAAGCTGGCAGAAACCCCACAGCTGACCCTCCTAGGGAGACCATAGAGAAAGAAGAAGACTGCTTTGAGCAGGACTGCTTCATAAGATTGTGTATATTGCTGGGAGGTCTATTGTGGTACAGGTGGCTATGAATGGACATGTAGGAGACAGAATGGACTAAGTTGTCTACAGTAACAAATAGTCCCAAAGTCTGAGTGGCTCAACACACCAAAAGTTGATTGTTGACTCATGCTAAATGTCCAGCACAGGTAGGCAGGGGAATCCAGTCTGAACTATTCCATCTCAACACATGTTTTTATAATTCCTTCAGCACGGAGATGAAAATATAGTGAATCATACGCTGGTTTTTAAATTGCAAGTGACACATGTCACTTCTGTTTCTATTTCATTGGCCAAAGCAAGTCACATGTCCACATCTAATTATAAAAAAAGGCAAGGAAGTGCACTCTTACCACATATCCTGAAGAAGAGAATGGGAATATATGGAACAACCCTAATGACTCCTGCAAGGGGTCCATTTGGAAGGACTCCAGTCTTACTCAGTGTTGTGTTCTAGGAGCTCTCAACTAGATCAGGAAGAACTATTTCCATATTTATATGTGTAGTAGCCACCCTTCCAACTCAAGTGTCTTACTTCCAGAGGCATATCTTATAGGCAATTACCTAGAGAGAAAAGCAGTAATTCTTAATTCTTCCAAGCAGGTTCACTATAATTTTCATCTTTAAAATAAAGAATTCCGGGCCACATGGGTAGCTCAGTCAGTTAAGTGTCCAACTCTTGATTTTGGCTCAGGTCATGATCTCAGGATTCTGAGATTGAGCCCCATGTCTGGCTCTGTGCTGAGCGTGGAGCCTGCTTAAGATTCTCTACCCCTCTCTATAAAAAAAATACTTAAAATTGGGGCGCCTGGGTGGCGCAGTCGGTTAAGCGTCCGACTTCAGCCAGGTCACGATCTCGCGGTCCGTGAGTTCGAGCCCCGCGTCAGGCTCTGGGCTGATGGCTCAGAACCTGGAGCCTGTTTCCGATTCTGTGTCTCCCTCTCTCTCTGCCCCTCCCCCGTTCATGCTCTGTCTCTCTCTGTCCCAAAAATAAATAAACGTTGAAAAAAAAATTAAAAAAAATACTTAAAATTAATTCAAAACAAAATTAAATTAAATTAAAGAATTCCATAAAACACAGACATCATTATGAGAAATAGCATAAGAAAGAGACTAATTCTCAGGGACTTCAGAAATAAAACATGCTCTAGGTAATGGACCTTAATTGAAGAATCTACTCTTTCTGAGTATTGTCCTTCTTTTCCACATTTGAATCACATAGTGAAAGTGGTGGGAATCTGGCAACTGTTATGTTCAACATGAACCATTCTCCAAGACAACATATTGGATCAGAGTGGACATCTGACCAATGCTAGGCCAGAGTTTCTTCCCTAGGAATTTGGAGTTTGGACTAATAGAAACTACCAAAAAACAAGAAGTTTGACTAATTGGTCTCAGTTGTCTGTTGACAGGAGATGTAACTTGATATTGTTAGTGCTTGCTTACTATCCATTTCTCCTCTCCATTTCCCAGTTTCCCTCGCAGTTAGAATGGAGCCATGTGACTAAGTTCTGGCCACGGGGAGATGGACAGAAATGATATAAGCCATGTTTGGCTTGGCTGTTGAAAATATCCCTCATATCCCTCCACTTTGTTTCCCTACCACAGTGACCTTGGAGGCCACAGGCTCAGATAGCATAGCTAAAAGATGGAGAGGGGCTACCCATCTCATAGAAAATTATGACATGAGTAAGGGAAAAAAATTATGGGTTAGGATTTAGTTTTTGCTTCAACATATCCTAGATTATTCTAACATAGAACCAGCAAAGGAGTGACTTTGATCAGACAAGAATCTAAGAAAAGCTGATTTGCAAAGAGAGAGAAAAATGATGTACGTGGGCAGAGGGGGGCAGAATTTAAAAAAAAAAAGGAGTCCCTAGGTCCTAATTTCTGATTCCAATCCTTTCTCAAGGGTAAATCACATTTCTGTCCTTGGCTTCTGTGATGCTCTTGTGTCCTTAGTATAGTAAATTCCCTGTTTTTTATTAAGATTTACCAGGGTTTCTGTCTTTTGCAACCAAAATAAAAGTTATAACCTTTATAACTTTTTTTTTCAACGTTTATTTATTTTGGGGACAGAGAGAGACAAAGCATGAACGGGGGAGGGGCAGAGAGAGAGGGAGACACAGAATCGGAAACAGGCTCCAGGCTCTGAGCCATCAGCCCAGAGCCCGACGCGGGGCTCGAACTCACGGACCGCGAGATCGTGACCTGGCTGAAGTCGGACGCTTAACCGACTGCGCCACCCAGGCACCCCTAACCCTTATAACTTTTAATACCTCTCATATCTGGGCACCTGGATGGTTCAGTAGGTTAAGTGTCTGACTTTGATTCAGGTCATGATCTTGTGGTTTGTGAGTTCGAGCCCTGCATCGGACTCTGTGCTGACAGCTCAGAGCCTGGAACCTGCTTTGGATTCTGTGTCTCCCTCTCTCTCTGCCCCTACCCCACTCATGTGCTCTCTCTCTCAAAAATAAATAAACATTAAAAAATGTTTTAATACCTCTCATATCTCAGTGCTACAGCTCATCCTTTACTCATTATACCGTGAAAACAACTAACAAGTTAATAGGTATGATGCTGACTTAGATTTTTAATTCCTTCACTCCAGGAATGCCAAGAACTACAGCAAAATCTTGTCCAGATGTAATTCCATAGTACAGTCAACCCTTATAACACAATTCCAGAATCACAGATCTTGTTTACTTATCCAAAATTCAAACAATGGTGGATAATCTTTTTAGTTTTATTGGTTACAAATGACCAGCTGACAGATTACTCAACTTCTGCAATTGTAATAAAATTCTAGAGCTATCAAGAAAAGGCTGCTTGTTCAAGAAGAACAGCTAAGGAATTGATTGGGTCTTCAGAACCTATGCCAACTTCCTTTCTGCGGGCGGGCTTAATAGTGGATACCTTTTATAGAAGGAAAGCCATTATCCTATGAAGAACAACTCTTTCTCTGCCATGAACAAGCTGAATGCAATCACAGAAACTGCAGACAAAAGAGCTTTTGATGACAGATATTGCTGATGCCTGGTGCCTTCAAAGGCATTCCAGGAAAGGTGAATGAATAACTATGACTAACAATAATTCATACTTCTTCCAGGATGTTACCCATTGGACCAATGGATCACTTGAGAAATATGTCAGTGAGTCAATTCATGCTCAATTTGGCAAAAATGTCCCAGGTCCCTAAGCTGTTTGATTGAACTGAGTAGATTCCAGATGGATACATTCTCTGGGACAAGTAAAGGCAGGACAGCTTTGATAGTAAAAAACAGTTTGCTCCTTTAGTATCGCCATGTACCACCCTACCCTATATACCTGAGCAAAATAAAATTATCAAGGCCAATGAAGAACATCTTGAGAACACCCCTCAAAAAGATAAAAGACCCAGGGGAAGGAGAAAGGCAGAAATACCAGTAGAAAGTCTAATAATTCACCAAGCATTTAAAACAACCTGAACATAAAGCTGATATTGCAACTTATTTGATGTGAGGATATATCAAAGACCAGTTAAAATAATAATGGTTACAAAAAAAAGGAGGTTGTACCAGATGGTCTGAGCTCTTTTGTTTGAAATTCCATGATGAAATGGCTATGTAGATTGGTGTAGGTCAAGGGCCAAACGTGGCCACTGATTAAAATTAACCTATGATAATGGTATTGACATTATTTTTTTTACTGTGTCACATAATCATATGAGTTTATTAAAATATACGGTTTAAAGAAAAATGAAACCCAGCCAGAATGAAACCCAGCCCTGTCTATATATCCATGTACTTACCATCTAGCCTAGTTTAAGAATAAAATCTTAACAATACCTCATAAGCCCCCTGAGCCTACCACAGTTGCATCCTCCTGTGCTTACTCTTCCTTGGTGGCCACCTAAGAGTTACTACTAGTTCACATTCTTATGTTAATCCTTCCCCATTTTCTTTAAGGCTTTACCACCAATGACTATATGCCCATACAACATGTTGTTTAGTTTTGAAAATTTGGTAGTTGCATAAAGGTCAGAGTTACACTATTAATTGAAAACTCAGGGATAAATGCAACATTATCCAGTGGTGTCAGCTCCCCTGAGAGTTTAAAGAGCCCTTTCTGGGGAATCAGTGAACAAAGCTAGAAGCTAGTCCTAGCAAACACAAAGCTCTGCACAGTCAGGGCATGTGGCAAGGCTGCCAGGTAAGCCTGGTACTGTCATCAGGCAAAAATATGGTCAGAGGGCATGGGATGCTCTCTATTTTCTACCTTACCTCCAGTTCTCAGATGTAGGATTAAGCAGAAAGTTTGGTGAGATGAAATGAGTGTCCTTAGGTGATCCAGGTAGCAGGGCATGGAAAAGAGAGCAGGAACTTTATGAACAAATGGTCAAACCATAGATTAGAATCTAGGCAAGGCTCATTCGAGCATTCTGTCTTCAGAGTGAAGAGGAGGGTAAAATAACAGTGGAACTTGGCTATGACAGCCACCAACATGTCTGTCTCTTGAGTCTCATGTTTCTCTCTGAGACAGTTATGCTGGAATCCCTTCACTCTCCTCATGAGGATTCCCTTTGCCTTCCTCCTGAGGTAGGTCACCTGTTTCTTGTATCCTGGACTGGAATACATAATTTGTGGGGATGGGTGAAAAGTGAAAATGCAGAATCCCTTGTTAAAAAATTATTAAGAATTTCAAGATGGTGACAGCAGAGCATCAAACAAGTATGGGACTCTTCTATGTGTGGGACCTGTGCAACAGCATGGGTTGATGCCAGCAAAACCAGCCCTGTCTATATGCCATGTCTTCCTCTTTCCTAATTTATTCTCTTATTCTAGTAGAGCACATTCTCCAGTAGTCTTTTTCAAAAAGAGGGTATGGGAAATAAATTTTTGAGACTTAAATGTCTGAAAATGTCTTTGCTCTCTCCTCATACTCAATTGTAAGTACAACATTGTATTTTGAATGTTGTTCCCTCGTGTTGTGTAATACAGTAGCCCTACTTGACTGATGGTTTGGCTGGGTATAAAATTCTAGATTGGAAATAATTTCCTTCAGAACTTTGAAGATACTGCTCCTGGGGCACCTGGGTCTCTCCATAGGTTAAGTGGCCAACTTCAGCTCAGGCCATGATCTCACAGTTCATGATTTTGAGCCCCATGTCAAGCTGTCTGCTGTCAGCACAGAGCCTGCTTCAGATCCTCTGTCTTCCTCTCTCTCTCTCTGCCCCTCTCCCACACTCTCTCCTTCTCTCAAAAATAAACATTAACAAAAAAATTTTTAAAAAGATATTTCTCCACTTTATTTATAGTGTCACTGTGGAGAAGTCCAGTTATTTGGGTCCTTAATTTCCTTTATGTGACCTGTTAATTCTTCTCTCAAAGCTTATATAAATTTTCTTTTCCCCAGAGTTCTGATATTTCACAGTGTGCCTTTGTGAGGGTCTATTTTCATTGTGCTTAGGACTCTATAGGCCTTTTTGATCTGTCAACTCATGTTCTCCAGTTGGGAGAAATTTTCTTAAATTGTTTCATTGGTGATTTTCTCTCCTCCATTTATGTTGTTCTCTCTTTTGGGAGCTTTTATTATTTGGATGGTGTGCCTTCTGGAACAGAATTCTCTCTTACTTTCTTATTCTTTCCTCTTTGTCTACTCTGCTTGCTCTACTCTCTGAGAAAATCCTTACTCTTACATTCTAGACATTCTAGGATTTTTTTTTCATGATTATGTCCTTAATTTCTTAATTTTTAAGAGCTCTTTTTTGTTCTCTAAATATTACTTTCTTATAGTGTCCTGTTCTTATTTTGTATGTGCAGTGCTCTCTATTATCTGAGGATATAGGAATTCTTGTTTGTCTCTTCCCTACATAGTTGCTGCTGTTCCACATTGCCGCTGCCTTCTTTTTTTTTTTTTTTAATCTCTATCTTTTTTGCTGGGGACTGACCTCAGATATCTGGTAATCCTTATTTTTCAGCTTTTGATTAATAATGGGGAACTAAAAAACTGCTTAAAATCAACAAGTAGATGGACTTGATGACTTTGAACTGTATTCTAAAGTGGACCTGGGAGGGCTATTTCAGTATTCAATATTGAAGTCAGTATTTTTACATTTTCTTCTTGTGCTGGTCATATTCCTAGGGAAGAATATTCCAGTCTCCCGCCTTGTGGATGACAGTCTGGCTGAGAAACAAGTGAGAAAAGACATCTGGAAAGTCAGAATATATGAGCTCATTTCCCCCCAGTAAGAAGCCTTACTCCAATGTGCCTGGCATCCCTCAGCCTCAGACCATCTATATTACCGTCTATACAGACAAAAACCCAGATAGAAATCTGTCAGATGGGAGGACAGTCCGCTGGTACCAGAAAGAGGGAAAAGGAAGTTAGGAATGCTGTTGCTTTTCAAGTAGCTTTTTCTTCCTTATTTGAGGTCTACCTTTTGTCCCAATCCTAGGCATACTTGACTCTGCCAATTGCTGAGCCTCCTGAGGATTCTGCAGTTTTAAGCCAGCTTTCTTGGGCCTGTTGTTTAATCAGTTACTTCTTGTCCATGTGCTTTCCAGCTTCCAAAATTTCCTTGCTCTTCCCATCTCTCCATTTTTCCCTGTACTTATATGTTTAGTCTTTGGTAAAGAATCACTTCAATGTAGCTATAGAGTGTTTCAAGAGGAAGTGAAATTAGATGCATGCATTCAGTTTACCATTTAAAACCAGAACTCCACTTTCTTTCTTTCTTTTTTTTTTCAGTTTTTTTTAAAGTAAGCTCTAAGGTTCAACACAGGGCTTGAACTCATAACCCTGAGATCAAGAGTTGTGTGTTCTACCGGTTGCAGGTACCCCATAACCCCACTTTCTTTAAACAGCCTTTTTAGAACTTACTGTACCTTGTTTTTACTTATTCAAATGAATTGATGATGAAGCTGGTACACTGGCATGGCAGTGATAGCTAACCTTCAGATCCCAGGCATGGAGTTGGCTAGTGGCTAAATGTGGGAAACATTGATATAATTACCTGCCCTCCTTTTCTCCAAGAGCTTCCCAGTTTGGCCACTCAACAGCTGACATGTTCTTACACGATCTCACATACAGTTTAGAGTTGATTAGCTTAGGGCAATCCATTACCTAATCTAGACCAATAACCCACTTCTCTGGGATTCTTGGATATCAGCCAGAGAAACCATCCTTGGTGCAAGATTCTAAAACATAAATTCCTCCCCTCCTGCCACCCAAATTTTATTGCTGGATCAAGTTTACCTGCACCATTCTTTCTTCAAGATATGTTATCTCTTAAGAGAGTCAAATCGCTTTGCCTTCCACCACTGTAATCCAAAGCCCCTTCCTCCTGCCCAACTTAAGTCCCATGCATCCATCATGGAATTAGAGCATGAAGAGAGGGAACTCCAGAAGAGGCCAGACTGGTCGGGGGCAATTGGGAGTTCAGAGCTTTCATCTTCTATAATGCTAATGATTTAGGAGATAGTACACTTTTTTTCCCCCAAAGGAAGTATAATAAAGCACTTAAAAGTGTTTTATTATAGGGGTGACTGGGTGGCTCAGCCAGTTAAGTGTCTGACTTTGGCTCAGGTCAAAATCTTACAGTTCATGAGTTTGAGCCCCTCACTGGGCTCTGTGCTGACAGCTCAGAGACTAGAGCCTGCTTCAGATTCTGTGTCTCCCTCTCTCTCTCCCCCTCCCTCTCTCTCTCAAGAAGAAATAAACATTAAAAAATTTTTTTAAAGTGTTTTAGTATTATAATGCAACTTTCACCCGTGATTAAAATTTTCCCCTCAGGAAACTCTTAGTGGAGTAGAAAAGGTATTCACTTTGGATACAAAGAGTTTTGGATCTATATTCAAATGCTGTGACTTTAGGCAAGTTATTTGATTTCTTTTACCTCAGTTTCTTCATATGTGAAATGGGATCAAAATCACAGGGATTTGAAAAGACACAGTTTTTTTTGAAATATAATTTATTGTCAAATGGGTTTCCATATAACACTCAGTGCTCATCCAACAAGTGCCCTCCTCAATGCCCATCACCCACTTTCCCTTCTCCCCACCCCCTATTAACCTTCAGTTTGTTCTCAGTATTTAAGAGTCTATTATGGTTTGCCTCCCTCCCTCTGTGTAACTTTTTCCCCCCTTCTCCTCCCCCATGGTCTTCTGTTAAGTTTCTCAAGATCCACATATGAGTGAAAACATATGGTATCTGTCTTTCTCTGTATGACTTATTTCACTTAGCATAATATCCTCCAGTTCCATCCACGTTACTGCAAATGGCCAGATTTCATTCTTTCTCATTGCCAAGTGGTATTCCATTGTATATATAAACCACATCTTCTTTATTCATTTGTCAGTTGATGGACATTTAGGCTCTTTCCATAATCTGGCTATTGTTGAAAGTGCCGCTGTAAACATTGGGGTACATGTGCCCCTATGCATCAGCACTCCTGTATCCCTTGGGTAAACTCCTAGTAGTGCTATTGCTGAGACATAGGGTAGATCTATTTTTAATTTTTTGAGGAACCTCCACACTGTTTTCCAGAGCAGCTGCACCAGTTTGCATTCCCACCAACAGTGCAAGAGGGTTCCCATTTCTCCACATCCCCGCCAGCATCTGTAGTCTCCTGATTTGTTCATTTTAGCCACTCTGACCGGTGTGAGGTAATATCTCAGTGTTGTTTTGGTTTGTATTTCCCTGGTGATAAGTGATGTTGAGCATCTTTTCATGTGTAAAAGACACAGTTTAAGAGATGTCCGGCATGTGGCTAAGCTCTGTAAACATACAGTCTTCACCATTTTCCTCATCTGTTAGCAAGAACACTAAGATAATAGAGTTTGTTCTGTACAGCATATATCCCCAAGAGTTTTAAAGGAGGACATAACAGCAAAGGCAAAAATGATCTACGTGAGGCCTGGCGGACCTTTAAGAAGGCTACTCCTTACATATATTTGAAAAGGGAAAAGTAACTGAGGAGTTCCTGGCACTCAGTTGGTACAGCATGTGATTCTTGATCTTGAGGATTCTAAGTTCAAGCCTCATGTTGGGTGTAGAGATTGCTTAAAAGTAAAATCTTGAGGTGCCTGGGTAGCTCCATCAGTTAAGCATCCAACTCAGTTTTTTTTTAATTTTTAAAAAAATTTATTTATTACTTTGAGAGAAACAGAGACAGTGCAAGTGGGGGAAAGGCAGAGAGAGAGGGAGACAGAATCCCAAGTAGGTTCTGTGCTGCCAGCACATGATGAGCCAAAACCAAGAGTTGGAGTCTTAACCAACTGAGCCACCCAGGCACCCCCTGACTCTTGGTTTTGGCCCAGGTTATGATCTCACAGTTCATGAGTTCGAGCCCTGCACTGGGCTCTGTGCTGCCAGTGCAGAGCCTGGTTGGGGTTCTCTCTCTCTCTCCCTCTCTCTCTCTACCCCTCCCCCTTTATTGCTCTCTCTCTCAAAATAAATAAATTTTAAAAAGTAACTGAGAACCCCTATATTTGTCGCATGGTGAAGGGTTGTTTACCTTGGACTTTTTTTTTTTAACTTCCTTATTTATTTTAACCATGAAGTCCCTGATCCAAATGCATTTGAAATGTAACACATACATGATGCCAATATTAGTTTGGTAACATTTTTTGAGTCACTGATCCCTCTGACAATTTTCCCAGAAAAACACACGTGTGTATTTGTGCTAATACAACTATACTTTGCAGGTGTTTGCCCATCTCCTGAAGCCAAGGACATCCCGTTAGTAAACTCTGACCTACAGAAGCACTTTGCACTGCAGACCTTCTCTGCACCCCCACACCACCTGCTGCCAAGAGAGGAGACTGGCAAGCCCCACTGGACTCCGGAAAGGCTGGCTTTTAGCCAGACACCTGGGGATGAAGTTGCAGTAGGGATGGAGCTGGGAGTAGGAATGGGGTGGAGGTGTCAGGGCAGCGCGCCCTCCAGCTGTTCTGATGTCCCTGCAGAGCTGAGTAGCAGTGAGAGTGAGTCAGAGTGAGTCATGCAGCAGTAGCCCAGGACAAGCAGTGCTTGGGGAGACAGGGTGTGGGCAGTGCCCTGGAGCGTGGAGGCTCCCACTACCCAGCATCCTAGCTGAAGGGGAGGGGAGAAGAGAGAGAGCAAGATAAACAGTGGAGGAAACTCCACCCTTCATGAGAACTGCCAAAGGACAGCAACGTTATCTCCCTGTCGCTTGGGGACAAGATTTTTCACTAGAACCTGGATGATCTTCTCCCTCCTCTGTGAGAAGCTCACTGCCACATCTAGCCAAGGGGCTTCTAGGGCTAGACAGGGGAAGAAAAATAGCTGAGTATTTGTCAGGCATGGTGGGAGGAGTTTTAACACGGACTTTATTTTAAACCGCAAAGTCCTGATTATATTTGAAATGGAACGCACACATAACACCAATATTAAGTAACATTTTTTGAGTCATTGATTTCTCCAACACCTGCTCCATGGTGGGCAGGACCAAAGAGCCAGCAGACCTTGAGCAGTGGATGGAACCAGCCTCACCAAGCATTGGAATTACCTCCAAAAGACTCCCAGGGAGCAGCAAGCCTGGGTGGATTTGGGGGCCCAGATCAGCAACTCTGAAGCCTTTAGGGGTATGTTTGAGGTCCAGACTCCTGCCAGAGTCAGGGCTGAGCTGGCATCCGTGGGGGTGGGAGTGAGGAGGGGCATGCTCCACTATCTGCAGGCTGGGGGTCAAGGGGCAAGTGGTCATTATTCCCCTGCAGGACCCTCCTCCCCATATCTAAAGGGAGAATGCAGGCCAGCTATTAATTCCACTAGCTATTCAACATACAAAGGCCTAAAACAGACACCTCAGGCTACCTGCACTAATAAATAACAACTTCATCCCTAAGTCTTTTGGACGGCACAACATGGAAAATTTAAAAACAAGATAAAGGATAAAAGTCATACCTGGTTCTTAGAATTGACTTACCTTCCCTCACTTTACCCTCCCACCCACAGAAATGGGTGTTTTTACCTCCCCTTTTATAAATGAAGAAACTGGCTGAGGTTGCTCGAGGTCACACAGTTAATAAGTGACAGAATCAAGGTCCTAGGTCTGACCTCAGACTGGTATCCATGGTACTGCATTCCCATCTCCGAGGGGAGACGGATGTGTCTTCATCAGGCTTAGCAAAAGGAAGCCCCTCTGTAAATAGATAAAGATGCCACTGCCCAGGGACCTGGGAAAACTGTAACCTTCCCTTCTTCTCTGACCACAACGCTGTCTTTGCTCTGAGCTGTTTATACACTGTTCCCCCCTTATGAAATGGTTTGCTGAATTTAAGACTGCAGCTTGTGAATCCTACTTTTTTCTTGCTTCTTTGAGTCTAACCGGACCTATGATACTCCTAATTGGCTCATGTTCAGACGAAGTGACCCAACCAGACATAACTGACAAATGGTACACAGTCCCTTCCAATAAACGCATACTGTTAAACTAACTTTAACCATCAATTATCCGATCTCTCTACAGGTATTTAATGAGTAGCTCTGCCTTTTCCATGCTAACCCACTTTCTCCTCTGCCAATTATTTTTTTTCAAACATGGTTAAGATTCAGTTACTCCTTTTGCTTAAAAATCCACTGTGATTTCCCACCCATCTACAAGGATAAAGGCAAGACGTCGCAAAGGGCTCCTTCCGGTCCTTGCAACTCTTAAATTTGGAGACAAAGTGAAATCCCAAAGTAGAGCCAAATGTTTTATGTAGCTGCAAGAGTACTGATTCTCATCCTCAGATCTTGTGTGAGAATCATCAGAGTATAAAGTATAAATAGTAAATAAAGTCAGTCAGCCCACACCGCACCTACAGAGTTTGGTACTCACAGAGAAATGTGGGCTACTCAGAGTGAGGGGTTCAGAGTTTTCTTTCTTTATAATCTACTCCTATCTCTTTTGACAAACAAACCTGGGAAGCTTTAGAAAAAAGTTAGCTAACTAGAAATAGGGAAGCGGGATCAATGAAAAGGGAAATGTAAATATTCTAGGTCTTCATGGCTTTATGCTTCAGAATTGACTCTGGACCTCCTGATAGGCAGGGCAAAAAAGGAAAGCAGGGCATATTATTTGAATTTTGTTGAAAGAAAAAAAAGGAAACTTACCATTTCTTGAAAAAAACACTATTTTATGTTACTGTTTTTATCTTTCTTCATTGATTTTTAATTTATAAAATTAGTGCATGTCTTTTGTAAAAAACTCAAGTAACACAAATGTTTATACAATAAAAAGCATATGCCCCCTTATATATGCCTCCATTCTCCTTCTCCAGAAGTGAAACTAATCATTTATTTCTAGAGGATTTTTTTGTTTTTGGTTTTTTGATGTTGATTTTGTTTTTGTTTTTATTTTTGTTATTGGTGATTAGAAGTACTTAATATAGCTTTCATAGAATGTGGGTTTTGCTTGATTGCTTTAAAAAAGTAACATAAAATCTGGGGTGCTTGGGTGGCTCAGTTGGTTAAGCATCTGACGCTTGATTTCTGCTCAGGTCATGATCTGCAGTTTCGTGAATTCGAGCCTCATGTTGGGCTCTGTGCTCTGTGCATGGAGCCTGCTTGGGATTCTCTCCCTCCCTCTCTCTCTGCCCCTCCCCACTCATGCTGTCTCTGTCTCAAAATAAATAAAATTAAAAAACAATCACTTACATACAACACCCAGTGCTAATAAAATAAAATAAAATAAAATAAAATATCAAATTAGCTATGTTCTTTTGTAACTTGAAGTTTCACTTCACAGTATACCAGGGCCATCCTTCTATATCTATCTATCCATATATCCAACTCTTTCATTTTAATGACTATAATATTCCATTATATGGAAGTAGCATAATTTATTTATTCCCTTAGTTAAATTTTTCTGATTTTATAATCTTATAATGGGCAACCTTGTACATACACTTCTGTGCAGATACAGGAGTATTTTCATAGGAAATATTTCTAAAAGTGGAACTGAGGGATCACATGGCTCATACATTTAAAAATGTGATGAACTGTTTTTAAGAAGACAGCACCAATTTATAATCTCACCAACAGTGTTCGAAAGTGTCCATTTCCCCCATTCACTTGCCAACACTAGATTTTATCGACTTTTTTCATTTTCAGGCATGAATTTCTGAAAGGAATTTCTCCTACTAAGGCCAGTATGGTTTGTTTGTTTGTTTATTTATTTATTTGGCTTCTTTTATTTTATTTTTTTATTTTTTTCAATATATGAAATTTATTGTCAAATTGGTTTCCATACAGCACCCAGTGCTCATCCCAAAAGGTGCCCTCCTTAATACCCATTACCCATTCTCCCCTCCCTCCCACCCCCCATCAACCCTCAGTTTGTTCTCAGTTTTTAAGAGTCTCTTACGCTTTGGCTCTCTCCCACTCTAACCTCTTTTTTTTTTCCTTCCCCTCCCCCATGGGTTTCTGTTAAGTTTCTCAGGATCCACGTAAGAGTGAAACCATATGGTATCTGTCTTTCTCTATATGGCTTATTTCACTTAGCATAACACTCTCCAGTTCCATCCACATTGCTACAAAGGGCCATATTTCATTCTTTCTCATTGTAAGGCCAGTATAGTTTAATCTAAAAAGGAGACAGAGTAGACTATCTTGTTTCTCTTGTTCTAGAGCAATGGTTTTTATGCTGTGCTCTTTGGAGCCCCACGAATTGTCAGGCACTGGCATGGGGGGAGTGCAAAAGGACAAAGCTTCTACCCTCTTAACCAGGGCCACTGAGGCTTCATCTGTTTTATATTTTGTACTTTGGGAAGAACTTTTATTTGAAGATAAGATTCTGTTGCTGAAAATGAGTTTGCAAACTACAGACCTGGGCCTTGCTTCTTACTGAACCATTAACAGCTTGAAGAGAAATTGAAAACGTATTCCTTCAAGGCAAAGAAAGGATGTCAAACACTGAATCTCCAGATGTAGCCAAAATATGCTCATTTACACATTATGTGTGTGTGTGCACACATGTCTGCTAATGGCCTTGCTTATACTTAGCCTCACCCTATAATACCCTATTGCTATCCTGCAACCAATCCTAAGCCACCATCTTTCAAGATTTAGATGAAAATTCCCCTTCTTTAACTACCCACACCCCTTGCAAACACACACACACACACACATACACACACATACACACACACACACACACATACACACACATAAAACTTGCATCATGTCCCTGTTTACTTGCAGAAACTGGACGCCAGCTGAGGCTTCCTTTCCCCTGCAACTTGGGTAAAATTCCATGGCTCATGAACATCTAAGACTTTTATGAGCTCCTCTGCACCTTAGATTCTTATGGCCTCCTCTGCCTTCTTCTTCTCTGGTGCTGTCTTTGAGATCTGTCATGTAAAACTTAGATCATTCTTTGATAGACACACACACACACACACACACACACACACACAAATAGCAACAACAAACTACTCCACCATCCAAAGAATTCCTGAGAGGAGTCCAGTTTACTATTGATAGCATGCTGTAGAAGTCAGAGAAAGAATTGAGTCACAAGGATACAAACAATTTCAATATGGCATGGTAAGCATCTTGTGGCCTTTCATGGCCCTACCAGCTCTTCTTATCTCAGTGGCTCCTCTCTTCACTCTTTCCGTTCCTTTCTTTCAGCCACTACCCCCTGGAAAATATTTTCCTGTATCCAGTACTGCAGTTGAAGTCTTTCCAGCTTGTGATCTCCATCTCACAAGGCCAACCTCTTCATAGTGCTCATCTTTCTAAAGGGGCTTTCCATTTTGTAGAATTGATCCTCTCGCAGAGGGAGTTTTCTTTAAAAAATAGTAATAGAAACATTGTTTTTCTTCCTCTATATCCCTGCTATTTCTTCCTTACTGAAACACTGTCATTCTATTTCTTTTGTCCTCTTCTAATTTGATATATTTGGATCCTCCAGCCAAATGGTAAGCAGCCCAAGGACAAGAATTCTGTCTTTCTGTAGCTTTTTAAATGTCCAGTCTCTGGGCACCTGGGTGGCTCAGCTGGTTAAGCGTCCAACTCTTGATTTCTGCTCAGGTCATGATCTCACAGTTCTTGAAGTGGAGCCCTGCATCCAGCTCTGTGTTGACAGTGCAGAGAGTCTGCTTGGGATTCTCTCTCTCCCTCTCTTTCTGCCCCTCCCCCACTTGCACATGTGCATTCACAAGCATTCGTGCTTTCTCTTGCTCTCTCTCCCAATCTCTCTCTCTCTCTCTCTCTCTCTCTCTCTCTCTCTCAAAATAAATAAATAAATTTAAAAACAATGCCCAGTCTCTGGCATATGCCTCACAAGTGTGAAGAAAGCAACCACTAATATACAATTAAAAGAAGAGTAAATGATAAATGAATATAAGAAGACTCTTAAATATTTTGTAAGATATGGTAGCTATCTCCTTGTAAAAGCCATAAAATCAGCAATTCTTAGAAGTTTGGTTCAAACATTTAGACATATTTTCAACTTACATTTATCTTTTAGGACATCCATAAATGAAAGATTATCCTACTCAAAATATTCACTATTTCATATTTCTTTTTTATGTTGGCCTTTACTCTTCTAAAGTTTCGTTCCTATTTCTCTTATGAGCTAGATACTATTTTTGTTTATTCCCTTCCCACCTGGCCAGATAGGAAGGAAGTAGAGATGATTATCAATACAATATCTCCTCTTGCTGGGATCCTAAGAATAAAGAATACTATATAAAGTAGCATGCTATGTAAACCAAAGCTTAACACATCCTTTAGTGAACCATTGTAAAATATCACTTGAAATTCCTACAGGATCTTCTGCTTGCTATGTTTAATTCCTAAATCTCATGTTATTAAAAGAAGTCTGTTTGCTCTTTTACCTACACTCACATTATACAATTTTTTTTTTCATCAAAACTGGCTTAGTTTGGAGTGAGGAAGCAGGAACATATGACAAGATAGAATTTCTGATATTTGACCCTTTGCTATAAATTTAAGCCCATGAATAGCTCAAAGCTCAGAAGCCAGGCCCAATTCCTTCCAGTGTGTGTGTGTGTGTGTGTGTGTGTGTGTGTGTGTGTGTGTGTGTGTGTTTCATAAATAAATAAATATATTCTGTCATACAAACAATAAAACAGAGTATATGCTTTCTGTGGAAAATAAAATAAATTTTATTGGATAATAAAATTAGATAACCTACAAGGATACATTCCTAGAAACATACAACCTACCAAGACTCAATCAGGAAGAAATAGAAAATCTGTACAAAAGAATAATAAATGAGGATACTGAATACATAATCAAATTTTATTTTTCATAGAAAGCGTAGAGTCTGTTTTACTTTGTTTATCTGCATGACAGACTTTTGGCCAAAACATTCAAATGAAAAAAGTTTCTCCCAGCTATATGCTGCCTACAAGAGATTCACTTCAGATTTAAGGACACACATAGGCTCAGAGTGAAGGAATGGAAAATATATTCTGTGTAAGTGGATATCAAATGAAAGCAGGATGAAGTATACTTATATCAGACAAGAGAGACTTTAAGCCAAAAATGGTAACAAGAGACAAGATCATTATGTCATGATAAAGGGGTCAATTGATCAAGAAGAAATAACAATTGTAAATATATACACATCCAGTATTGGAGTACCTAAATATATATTAAGCAAGTAATAATAGATCTGAAGGGAGAAACTGACAACACAGTAATAGTAGAGGACTTCAGTATCCCACTTTCAGCAATGGAAAGATCATCCAGACAAAAGCAACAAGGAAATATTGGACTGGAACCATATGTTAGACCAAATGGACCTAACAGATACTTACAGAACATTCCATCTGATAGCAGCAGAGTACACATTCTTCTCAAGGGCACACAGAACATTCTCCAGGATAAATTATACGTTAGGCCACAAAGCAAGTCTTAGCAAATTTAAGAAAATTGAAACCATACCAAGTATCTTTTCCAACCACAATGGTATGAAACTAGAAATAAACAACAAAAAGAAAGCTGGAACATTTACAAACATGCAGAAACTAAACAACACACTCCTGAATAACCAAGAGGTCAGAGAAGAAAACAAAAGAGAAAATTTTAAAATCTCCAAACAAATGAAAATGGAAACACAACACATGAAAACCTATGAATGCTGCAAAAGCAATCCTGAGAGGGGATTTTATAGTGATAAATGCATCTATTAAGAAAATAAAAAGATCTTAATTAAATAACCTAACTGTATACCTCAAGGAACTAGAGAAAAAAGAAACAAACTAAGGCCAAAGTTAGCAAGGGATAGGAAATGATAAATATCAGAGCAGAAATAAATGAAATAGAAACCAGAAAAACAATGGAAAAGATCAATGAAACTAAGAGCGTTTTTTTTTGAAAAGATAAACAAAATTGACAAATCTTTAGCTAGACTAAAAAAAGAGAAATATTTCAAATAAACAAAATTACTAATGGTCAACAAAAGAAAGCCGGAGTAGCCATACTTATATCAGACAATCTAGACTTTAAAATAAAGACGGTATCAAGGGATGCAGAAGGGCATTATATCATAATCAAGGGTCTATCCACCAAGAAGACCTAACAATTGTAAACATTTATGCGCCAAATGTGGAAGCACCCAAATATATAAATCAATTAATCACAAACATAAAGAAACTCATTGATAGTAATACCATAATAGTAGGAGACTTCAACACCCCACTCACAGCAATGGACAGATCATCTAATCAAAAAATCAACAAGGAAACAATGGCTTTGAACGACACACTGGACCAGATGGACTTAACAGATATATTCAGAACATTTCGTCCTAAAGCAGCAGAATATACATTCTTCTCCAGTGCACATGGAACGTTCTCCAGAATAGACCATATACTGGGACACAAATCAGCCCTAAGTAAGTACAAAAAGATCAAGATCATACCATGCATATTTTCAGACCACAATGCTATGAAACTTGAAATCAACCACAAGAAAAAAATTTGGAAAAGTAACAAATACTTGGAGACTGAAGAACATCCTATTAAAGAATGAATGGGCTAACCAAGAAGTTAAAGAGGAAATTAAAAAGTATATGGAAGCCAATGAAAATGATAAGACCACAACCCAAAACCTCTGGGACATAGCAAAGGCGGTCATAAGAGGAAAGTATATAGCAATCCAGGCCTTCCTAAAGAAGGAAGAAAGATCTCAGATACACAACCTAACCTTACTCCTTAAGGAGCTGGAAAAAGAACAGCAAATAAAACCCAAAACCAGCAGAAGACAGGAAATAATAAAGATTAGAGCAGAAATTAATGCTATCGAAACCAAGAAAACTGTAGAACAGATCAATGAAACCAGAATCTGGTTCTTTGAAAGAATTAACAAAATTGATAAACCACTAGCCAGTTTGATCAAAAAGAAAAAGGAAAGGACCCAAATAAATAAAATGAAGAATAAAAGAGGAGAGATCACAACCAACACACCAGAAATAAAAACAATAATAAGGGAGTATTATGAACAATTATATGCCAATAAAATGGGCAATCTGGAAGTAATGGACAAATTCCTAGAAACATATATAGTACCAAAACTGAAACAAGAAGAAAAAGAAAATTTGAACAGACACATAACCAGTAAGGAAATCGAATTAGTAATAAAATATCTGCCAAAAAAACAAGAGTCCATGGCCAGATGGCTTTCCAGGGGAATTCTACCAAACATTGAAGTAAGAGTTAACACCTATTCTCTTGAAGCTGTTCCAAAAAATAGAAACAGAAGGAAAACTTCCAAACTCTATGAAGCCAGCACTACCTTGATTCCAAAACCAGACAGAGACCCCACTAAAAAGGAGAACTATAGACCAATTTCCCTGATGAACATGGATGCAAAAATCTTCAACAAGATATTAGCCAACCAGCTCCAACAATACATTAAAAAAATTATTCACCACGACCAAGTGGGATTTATACTTGGGATGCAGGGCTGGTTCAATATCTGCAAAACTATTAACATGATTCATCACATCAATAGAAGAAAGGACAAGAACTATATGATCCTCTCAATAGATGCAGAGAAAGCATTTGACAAAATACAACATCCTTTCTTGATAAAAACCCTCAAGAAAGTAGGGATAGAAGGAGCATACCTCTAGATTATAAAAGCCATATATGATGATATAATATCATCCTCAATGGGGAAAAACTGAGAGCTTTTCCCCTAAGGTCAGGAACAAGACAGGGATGTTCACCAGTGTTATTCAACATAGTATTGGAAGTCTTAGCCTCTGCAATCAGACAACACAAAGAAATAAAAGGCATCCAAATCGGCCAGGAGGAGGTCAAACTTTCACTCTTTGCAGATGACATGAATACTTTATATGGAAAACCCAAAAGATTCCACCAAAAACCTACTAGAATTGATTCATGAATTCAGCAAAGTTGCAGGATATAAAATCAATGCACAGAAATCAGTTGTATTCCTATACACCAACAATGAAGTGGCAGAAAGAGAAATCAAGGAATTGATCCCATTTACAGTTGCACAAAAAACCATAAAATACCTAGGAATAAATCTAACCAAAGAGGTGAAAAATCTATACGCTGAAAACTATAGAAAGCTTATGAAAGAAATTGAAGAAGACACAAAAAAATGTAAAACGATTCCATGCTCCTGGATAGGAAGAACAAATATTGTTAAAATGTCGATACTACCCAAAGCAATCTACATATTCAGTGCAATCCCTATCAAAATAGCACCAGCATTCTTCACAAAGCTAGAACAAATAATCCTAAAATTTGTATAGAACCAGAAAAGACCCTGAATAGCCAAAGCAATCTTGAAAAAGAAAACCAAAGCAGGAGGCATCATAATCCCAGACTTTAAGCTATACTACAAAGCTATAATCATCAAGACAGTATGATACTGGCACAAGAACAGACACTCAGATCCATGGAACAGAATAGAGAACCCAGAAATGCACCCACAAACTTATGGCCAACTAATCTTTGACAAAGCAGAAAAGAGTCTCCAATGGAATAAAGACAGTCTCTTCAGCAAGTGGTGCTGGGAAAACTGGACAGCAACATGCAGAAAAATGAACCTGGACCACTTTCTTACACCATACACAAAAATAAACTCAAAATGGATGAAAGGCCTCAATGTAAGACAGGAAGCCATAAAAATCCTTGAGGAGAAAACAGGCAAAAACCTCTTTGATCTTGGTCGCAGCAACTTCTTACTCAACATGTCTCCAGAGGCAAGGGAAACAAAAGAAAAAATGAACTACTGGGACCTCATCAAAATAAAAAGCTTCTGCACAGCCAGGGAAACAATCAGCAAAACTAAAAGGCAACTGACAGAATGGGAGAAGATATTTGCAAATGACATATCAGATAAAAGCTTAGTATCCAAAATCTATAAAGAACTTATCAAACTCAACACCCAAAAAACAAATAATCCAGTGAAGAAATGGGCAAAAGACATGAATAGACACTTCTCCAAAGAAGACATCCAGATGGCCAACTGACACATGAAAAAATGCTCCACATCACTCATCATCAGGGAAATACAAATCAAAACCACAATGAAATACCACCTTACACCTGTCAGAATGGCTAACATTAACAACTCAGGCAACAACAGATGTTGGCGAGGATGTGGAGAAAGAGGATCTCTTTTGCATTGTTGGTGGGAATGCAAGCTGATGCAGCTACTCTGGAAAACAGTATGCAGGTTCCTCAAAAAACTAAAAATAGAACTACCCTATGACCCAGCAATCGCACTACTAGGCATTTATCCACAGGATACAGGTGTGCTGTTTCAAAGGGACACATGCACCCCCATGTTTATAGCAGCACTATCAACAATAGCCAAAGTATGGAAAGAGCCATTCCATTGACAGATGAATGGATAAAGAAGATGTGGTATATATATATACAATGGAGTATTACTCGGCAATCAAAAAGAATGAAATCTTGCCATTTGCAACTATGTGGATGGAAATGGAGGGTATGATGCTAAGTGAAATTAGTCAGTCAGAAAAAGACAAAAATCATATGACTTCACTCATATGAGGACTTTAAGAGACAAAACAGATGAACATAAGGGAAGGGAAACAAAAATAATATAAAAACAGGGAGGGGGACAAAAAAGAAGAGACTCATAAATATGGAGAACAAACTGAGGGTTAATGGAGGGGTTGTGAGAGGGAGTATGGGCTAAATGGGTAAGGGGCACTAAGGAATCTACTCCTGAAATCATTGTTGTACTATATGCTAATTTGGATATAAATTTTAAAAAATAAAGTAATAAAATCAAATAAACAAAATTAGAAATTATAGAGGAGACATTACAACTAATACCACAGAAATCCATAGGATCATAAGAGACTACTATGAACAATTATATGACAATATAATTGCATAATATTATTGAATAACCTACAAGAAATGATACATTCCTAGAAACATCCAACCTACCAAGACTGACTCAGGAAGAAACATAAAATCTAACAAAACAAATACTGAGTAGGGATATTGAATACATAATAAAAAACCTCCCAACAGAGAAAAGCCCAGGACCAGATGGCTTCACTGGTAAATTCTACCCAACATTTAAAGAGGAATTAACACCAATCCTTCTCAAATTCTTCGAAAAATTTTGAAGAGGTGGGAACACTGCCAAACTCATTTTACAAGGCCAGCACTACTATGACACCAAAGCCAGATAAGGACACTACAGGAAAACTATAGACCAAAATCTGTGATGAATACAGATGCAAAAATTCTAAACAAAATATGAGCAAACTGTTAGCAACATATTAAAAGGATCAAACCCCATTACCAAGTGGGATTTATGCCTCAGAAGCAAGAATAGTTCAATACACACAAATCACTACACACAATACACCACATAAAAGTATGAAGTATAAAAATCATGATCATCTCAATAGATGCAGAAAAAGCATCTGACAAAATATAACATCCTTTCAAGATAAAAACTCTTAACAAATTGGGCATAGAAGGAACACACCCCAACATAACAAAGGCTATATACCATAAACCTATTGTTAACATCATTCTCAACAGTGAAAAACTGAAAGCTTTTCCTCTAAGAGCAGAGAGAAGACAAGGGTGCCCACTCTCACCAGTTTTATTCAACATAACATTGGAGGTCCTAGCCAGAGCAATAAGGCAAGACAAAGAAATAAAAAGCATCCAAATCAGAAAGGAAGAAGTAAACTTGCCATTATTTGCAGATGACATGATCTTATATGAAGAAAATCCTAAATACTCAACCAAAAATACTGTTGGAAATATTCAATGAATTCAGTAAAGTTGCAGGATATAAAATCAACATACACGGAGGGAGGGAAGATGGCGGCTTAGGAGGACGCTGGGCTCACTGCGCATCCTGCTGATCACTTAGATTCCACCTACACCTGCCTAACTAACCCAGAAAACCACCAGAAGACTAGCAGAACGGAGTCTCCAGAGCCAAGCGCAGATGAGAGGCGCACGGAAGAGGGTAGGAAGGGTGGAGAGGCGGTGCGCGCTGCACGGACTGGAGGGAGGGAGCAGAGGTGGAGGGGCGGCCCACTGGCCAAGCACAGCCCCCAAGTCTGGCTGGCAAAAGCAGAGGGGCCAGATGGAGTGTGTTCCGACAGCAAGCGCGACTTAGCATCTGGGAGGTCATAAGTTAACAGCTCTGCTCGGAAAGCGGGAAGGCTGGAGAACAAAGGGAGGGAGACTTGCTGAGCCCCCGGACGACAGAGCTCAGTTTGTTGGGGAACAAAGGCGCTCACCAGCGCCATCTCCCTTGCCCATCCCCCAGCCAAAATCCCAAAGGGAACCAGTTCCTGCCAGGGAACTTGCTTGCTCCACGCAAACACCCAACCCTGTGCTTCTGCGGAGCCAACCCTCCGGCAGCGGGTCTGACTCCCTCCTGCTGCCACAGGGCCCCTCCTGAAGTGGATCACCAAAGGAGAAGCAAGCTAAGCCTGCCCCTCCTGCCCCCGTGCACCTTGCCTACCTACACCAGCTAATACGCCAGATCCCCAGCACCACAAGCCTGGCAGTGTGCAAGTAACCCAGACGGGCCACACCACCCCACAGTGAATCCCACCCCTAGGAGAGGGAAAGAGAATACACACACCAGTCTGACTGTGGCCCCAGCGGTGGGCTGGGGGCAGACGTCAGGTCTGACTGCGACTCCGCCCACCAACTCCAGTTATACACCACAGCACAGGGGAAGTGCCCTGCAGGTCCGCACCACTCCAGGGACTATCCAAAATGACCAAACGGAAGAATTCCCCTCAGAAGAATCTCCAGGAAATAACAACAGCCAATGAACTGATCAAAAAGGATTTAAATAATATAACAGAAAGTGAATTTAGAATAGTAGTCATAAAATTAATCGCTGGGCTTGAAAACAGTATAGAGGACAGCAGAGAATCTATTGCTACAGAGATCAAGGGACTAAGGAACAGTCACGAGGAGCTGAAAAACGCTTTAAAGGAAATGCAAAATAAAATGGAAACGACGATGGCTCGGATTGAAGAGGCAGAGGAGAGAATAGGTGAACTAGAATATAAAGTTATGGAAAAAGAGGAAGCTGAGAAAAAGAGAGATAAAAAAATCCAGGAGTATGAGGGGAAAATTAGAGAACTAAGTGATACACTAAAAAGAAATAATATACGCATAATTGGTATCCCAGAGGAGGAAGAGAGAGGGAAAGGTGCTGAAGGTGTACTTGAAGAAAGAATAGCTGAGAACTTCCCAGATCTGGGGAAGGAAAAAGGCATTGAAATTCAAGAGGCACAGAGAACTCCCTTCAGATGTAACTTGAATCGATCTTCTGCACGATATATCATAGTCAAACTGGCAAAATACAAGGATGAAGAGAAAATTCTGAAAGCAGCAAGGGATAAACGTGCCCTAACTTATAAAGGGAGACCTATAAGACTCGTGACTGACCTCTCTTTTGAAACTTGGCAGGCCAAAAAGGATTGGCACGAGATCTTCAATGTGATGAACAGAAAAAATATGCAGCCGAGAATCCTTTATCCAGCAAGTCTGTCATTTAGAATAGAAGGAGAGATAAAGGTCTTCCCAAACAAACAAAAACTGAAGGAATTTGTCACCACTAAACCATCCCTACAAGAGATCCTAAGGGGGATCCTGTGAGACAAAGTACCAGAGACATCGCTACAAGCATAAAACATACAGACATCACAATGACTCTAAACCCGTATCTTTCTATAATAACACTGAATGTAAATGGATTAAATGTGCCAACCAAAAGACATAGGGTATCAGAATGGATAAAAAAACAAGACCCATCTATTTGCTGTCTACAAGAGACTCATTTTAGATCTGAGGACACCTTCAGATTGAGAGTGAGGGGATGGAGAACTATTTATCATGCTACTGGAAGCCAAAAGAAAGCTGGAGTAGCCATACTTATATCAGACAAACTAGACTTTAAATTAAAGGCTGTAACAAGAGATGAAGAAGGGCATTATATAATAATCACAGGGTCTATCCATCAGGAAGAGCTAACAATTATAAATGTCTATGCGCCGAATACCGGAGGCCCCAAATATATGAAACAATTACTAATAAACATAAGCAACCTTATTGATAAGAATGTGGTAATTGCAGGGGACTTTAACACTCCACTTACAGCAATGGATAGATCATCTAGACACATGGTCAATAAAGAAACAAGGGCCCTGAATGACACATTGGATCAGATGGACTTGACAGATATATTTAGAACTCTACATCCCAAAGCAACAGAATATACTTTCTTCTTGAGTGCACATGGAACATTCTCCAAGATAGATCATATACTGGGTCACAAAATAGCCCTTCATAAGTTTACAAGAATTGAAATTATACCATGCATACTTTCAGACCACAATGCTATGAAGCTTGAAATCAACCACAGGAGAAAGTCTGGAAAACCTCCAAAAGCATGGAGGTTAAAGAACACCCGACTAAAGAATGAGTGGGTCAACCAGGCAATTAGAGAAGAAATTAAAAAATACATGGAAACAAACGAAAATGAAAATACAACAATCCAGACGCTTTGGGATGCAGTGAAGGCAGTCCTGAGAGGAAAATACATTGCAATCCAGGCCTATCTCAAGAAACAAGAAAAATCCCAAATACAAAATCTAACAGCACACCTAAAGGAAATAGAAGCAGAACAGCAAAGGCAGCCTAAACCCAGCAGAAGAAGAGAAATAATAAAGATCAGAGCAGAAATAAACAATATAGAATCTAAAAAAACTGTAGAGCAGATCAACGAAACCAAGAGTTGGTTTTTTGAAAAAATAAACAAAATTGACAAACCGCTAGCCAGGCTTCTCAAAAAGAAAAGGGAGATGACCCAAATAGATAAAATCATGAATGAAAATGGAATTATTACAACCAATCCCTCAGAGATACAAACAATTATCAGGGAATACTATGAAAAATTATATGCCAACAAACTGGACAACCTGGAAGAAATGGACAAATTCCTAAACACCCACACCCTTCCAAAATTCAATCAGGAGGAAATAGAAAGCTTGAACAGACCCATAACCAGCGAAGAAATTGAATTGGTTATCAAAAATCTCCCAACAAATAAGAGTCCAGGACCAGATGGCTTCCCAGGGGAGTTCTACCAGACGTTTAAAGCAGAGATAATACCTATCCTTCTCAAGCTATTCCAAGAAATAGAAAGGGAAGGAAAACTTCCAGACTCATTCTATGAAGCCAGTATTACTTTGATTCCTAAACCAGACAGAGACCCAGTAAAAAAAGAGAACTACAGGCCAATATCCCTGATGAATATGGATGCAAAAATTCTCAAGAAGATACTAGCAAATCGAATTCAACAGCATATAAAAAGAATTATTCACCATGATCAAGTGGGATTCATTCCTGGGATGCAGGGCTGGTTCAACATTTGCAAATCAATCAATGTGATACATCACATTAATAAAAGAAAAGAACCATATGATCCTGTCAATCGATGCAGAAAAGGCCTTTGACAAAATCCAGCACCCTTTCTTAATAAAAACCCTTGAGAAAGTCAGGATAGAAGGAACATACTTAAACATCATAAAAGCCATTTATGAAAAGCCCACAGCTAACATCATCCTCAATGGGGAAAAACTGAGAGCTTTTTCCCTGAGATCAGGAACACGACAGGGATGCCCACTCTCACTGCTGTTGTTTAACATAGTGTTGGAAGTTCTAGCATCAGCAATCAGACAACAAAAGGAAATCAAAGGCATCAAAATTGGCAAAGATGAGGTCAAGCTTTCACTTTTTGCAGATGACATGATATGCAGATGACTTTTTGCAGATGACATGATATTATACATGGAAAATCCGATAGACTCCACCAGAAGTCTGCTAGAACTGATACATGAATTCAGCAAAGTTGCAGGATACAAAATCAATGTACAGAAATCAGTTGCATTCTTATACACTAATAATGAAGCAACAGAAAGACAAATAAAGAAACTGATCCCATTCATAATTGCACCAAGAAGCATAAAATACCTAGAGATAAATCTAACCAAAGATGTAAAAGATCTGTATGCTGAACACTATAGAAAGCTTATGAAGGAAATTGAAGAAGTATAAAGAAATGGAAAAACATTCCGTGCTCATGGATTGGAAGAATAAATATTGTCAAAATGTCAATACTACCCAAAGCTGTCTACACATTCAATGCAATCCCAATCAAAATTGCACCAGCATTCTTCTCGAAACTAGAACAAGCAATTCTAAAATTCATATGGAAACACAAAAGGCCCCGAATAGCCAAAGGAATTTTGAAGAAGACCAAAGCAGGAGGCATCACAATCCCAGACTTTAGCCTCTACTACAAGCTGTCATCATCAAGACAGCATGGTATTGGCACAAAAACAGATACATAGACCAATGGAATAGAATAGAAACCCCAGAACTAGACCCACAAACGTATGGCCAACTAATCTTTAACAAAGCAGGAAAGAACATCCAATGGAAAAAAGACAGTCTCTGTAACAAATTGTGCTGGGAGAACTGGACAGCAACATGCAGAAGGTTGAAACTAGACCACTTTCTCACACCATTCGCAAAAATAAACTCAAAATGGATAAAGGACCTGAATGTGAGACAGGAAACCATCAAAACCCTAGAGGAGAAAGCAGGAAAAGACCTCTCTGACCTCAGCCGTAGCAATCTCTTACTCGACACATCCCCAAAGGCAAGGGAATTAAAAGCAAAAATGAATTACTGGGACCTTATGAAGATAAAAATCTTCTGCACAGCAAAGGAAACAACCAACAAAACTAAAAGGCAACCAACAGAATGGGAAAAGATATTTGCAAATGACATATCAGACAAAGGGCTAGTATCCAAAATCTATAAAGAGCTCACCAAACTCCACACCCAAAAAACAAATAACCCAGTGAAGAAATGGGCAGAAAACATGAATAGACACTTCTCTAAAGAAGACATCCGGATGGCCAACAGGCACATGAAAAGATGCTCAACGTCGCTCCTCATCAGGGAAATACAAATCAAAACCACACTCAGATATCACCTCATGCCAGTCAGAGTGGCCAAAATGAACAAATCAGGAGACTATAGATGCTGGAGAGGATGTGGAGAAACGGGAACCCTCTTGCACTGTGGGTGGGAATGCAAACTGGTGCAGCCACTCTGGAAAACAGTGTGGAGGCTCCTCAGAAAATTAAAAATAGACCTACCCTAGGACCCAGCAATAGCACTGCTAGGAATTTACCCAAGGGATACAGGAGTACTGATGCATAGGGGCACTTGTACCCCAATGTTTATAGCAGCCCTCTCAACAATAGCCAAATTATGGAAAGAGCCTAAATGTCCATCAACTGATGAATGGATAAAGAAATTGTGGTTTATATACACAATGGAGTACTACGTGGCAATGAGAAAGAACGAAATATGGCCCTTTGTAGCAACGTGGATGGAACTGGAGAGTGTTATGCTAAGTGAAATAAGCCATACAGAGAAAGACAGATACCATATATTTTCACTCTTATGTGGATCCTGAGAAACTTAACAGAAACCCATGGGGGAGGGGAAGGAAAAAAAAAAGAGGTTAGAGTGGGAGAGAGCCAAAGCATAAGAGACTCTTAAAAACTGAGAACAAACTGAGGGTTGATGGGGGGTGGGAGGGAGGGGAGGGTGGGTGATGGGTATTGAGGAGGGCACCTTTTGGATGAGCACTGGGTGTTGTATGGAAACCAATTTGACAATAAATTTCATATATTGAAAAAAAAACAAAAACCAAAAAAAATAAAATAAAATCAACATGCAGAAATCAGTTATATTTCTATAAACTAACAACAAAGTATCTGAAAGAGAAATAATGAAAACTATCCATTCACAATAGCATCAAAACCAATAAAATATTTACAAATAAATTTAACCAAAGAAGTGAAAGAGCTATATGATGAATAATGCATGACTTTGATGAAAGAAATTAAAGAAGATACAAACAATGGAAAGACCTCTTGTTCATGGGTAAGAATTAATATTATTAAAATGTCCATGCTACCCAAAGCCATCTATAGATTCAATGAAATCTTTAACAAAATTCAAATGGCATTTTTCATAGAAATGGAAAAAACAAACCTAAAATTTCTGTGGAACCACATAAGACCCCAAATAGTCAAAGCAATACTGAGAAAGAACAAAACTGAAGACATCATACTTCCTGATTTCAAACTATACCACAAAGATGCAATAACCAAAACAATATGGTACTGGCTTAAAATAGACACACAGACTGATGGGACAGAATAAGAGAGCCCAGAAATAAGTCACTACATATATGGTCAACTAATATTTGACAAGGGAGCCAAGAACACTCAATGAGGAAAGGGTAGTCTCTTCAACAAATGGTGTTGCAAAAACTAGATAATCACATGCAGAAAAATGAAATTGGACCTTCATTTTACACCACTTACAAAAATTAACTTGAAATGGGTTAAAGACTTAACCATAAAACCTGATACCATAAAACTCCTAGAAGGAAACATAGGGAAGAAGCTTCCTGACGTTGGTCTTGGCAATGAATTTTTGGATTTGACATCAAAAGATTAGGCAATAAAAGCAAAAACTGACAAGTGAGACTGTATCAAACTAAAAAGCTTCTGCACTAAAAAATCAACAATCAACAAAATGAAAAGGTGACTTACTGAATGGAAGAAAATATTTGGAAAGCATATATCAAATAAGGTACCAATATCCAAAATATATAAAGAACTCATACAACTCAAAAAAACAAAACAAAACAAGCAATCTGATTAAAAATGGGCAGAGGACCTGAATAGACATTTTTCCAAAGAAGACATGCAAATGGCCAACAGGTACACAAAAGGATGCTCAAAGCCACTAATCATGAGGGAAATACAAATCAAAACCACAGTGAGATATCACCTCATTCCTGTTAAAACAGCTTTACCAAGAAATCAAGAGATAATAAGTGTTGGCATAGATGTAGAGAAAAAGGAACCCTTGTGTACTGTTGGTGGAAGTTTCCCACTATAGGAAACAATATGGAGATTCCTCAAAAAATTAAAAATAGATCTACCATATGATCCAGAAATTCCATTTCTGGGTATATAGCCAAAGGAAATGAAAGCAAGTTATTGAAAAGATATCTGCACTTCTATGTTTATTGCAGCATTATTCATAATAGCCAAGATAAGCAAACAATCTAAGTGTTCACCAACAGATGAATGGATAAAGAAGATGTACACACACACGTACACACACACACACACACACACACACACACACATGCACAGGAATATTATTCAGCCATAAGAAAAAAGGAAATCTTCTCCACTATGGACCTTAAGGGTATTAACGCCAAGTGAGGTAAGTCAGACAGAGAAACACAAATACTGTATGATATCACTTATATGTGGAAACTAAGAAATGCTGAACTTATAAAAACAGAGTAGAATGGTAGTTATCAGGGTCTCAGGGTGGGGGAACCGGGAAGATGTTGTTCAATGGTACAAGCTTGCAACTGGTAGATAAATAAGTTCTAATAATAATAAGTAGATAAATAGGGTCTAATACACAGGCAACAATGATTACAGGCAACAATATTATATTATAAACTTCACAGTTGCTAAGAGAATGGATCTCACCACAAAAAAAGTTGTTTTCACCACAAAAAAAGAAATTATAATTATGTGAGGTGATAGAGGTGTTAACTAATTCTATGGTAATACTCACATTGTAATATATACTGTATCAAATCAACAAGTTGTATACCTTAAGCCTATACAGTGTTATATGTCAATTATATCATCTCAATTTAAAAAATAAAGTTCCTATAATTTAACAAACTTGTTTGGTATCATGTAAGAGAATGATTATAACCAGATGTTTCACAGCTAAAATATCATCCAGGCACTTCTAAGTCTAGTGAAGAAGGTTGACCTGCTTACTTGATGATGTTCCGCTCTTATCTGCTATCATTTCAGCTGTCCTGTCAAGCCAATAACAGTAGAAAAAAAGTGTTATAAACCAAAAGCAACACACAAAAGAACAAAAAGGCATGTTCATAAACAAGAAGTGCGGGCAAAACGAATTATTTCATTTTAAGCCCTTGTGATTTCTGTGGTTCTCACAATAAATACGACCAATAAAAAGACTAAAAATTAAAAATGTAAGCAGAGTATTTTAAGATGTGGCTTAAGAGTTGCCCCCGCCTGGGTTTGAATTCTGATTCTACCACTAAGCAACTGTGACCTTGGGGAAGTTGCTTAACTCCCTTAGCTGTTTGCTCAGCTCTCAGTTGGAGGTAATAGCTTTCTTGTATTGCTACTGTGAGGAGGAAATGCAAAATATGTGCTTAGTAAGTGGTAGCTGTTTTATTGTAATTATTGTCACAGAAATTTTCTAGGTTGCACTTTGCCATCCTAAATTAAGCTTTGCATTTGTGTTTCTCTTCGAGCTTCTTCAAAACACTTTTTAAAAAAATATTTATTTATTTTTGAGAGAGAAAGCGTGCAAGCAGAGGAGGGGCAGAGAATCCAAAGCAGGCTCTGTGCTGACAGCAGAGAGCCCGATGAGGGGCTAGAACTCACAAACTGCAAGATCACAACCTGAGCTAAAGTCAAACGCTCCACTGACTGAGCTACCCAGACGCCCCGAAAATACTTTTATACGCATCATTTTATTTGAATCTCATAACAACTTGTGAAATAGAAGAGACACAATTAACCTCATTAGAAAACCAAGATCAATGTTTGCCTCAGTCATCCAACATCTGATACAGTTGGGACAAGAATCTACATCTTATCCTTATCTTCAAGAGCAATCCTCCAATCTGGTCTCACAGCAGTTGGAGGGAGCTCTTAACAGCACCACTTGATCATCTGACCCTCTGCCTTCCTGTCCCCTTCCCCTCTCCTTCGTTTCTCCTCCCTTTTTCTCTCCCTCTCCTTTGAAGTTGCTAGTTTGGATGGAGCACCTGGCCGACTCAGGCGGTGAAGCTGAAGCGTCTGACTCTTGATTTCAGCTCAGGTCATGATGATCTCACAGCACATGAGACTGAGTCCTGCATGTCAGGCTCTGCATCTCTCTCTCAAAATAAATAAATAAACATTAAAAAAAATAAAACAGTAAAAAATGACGTTTCTAGTTTGGGACTGGTCCAGAAAAAGAAATCCCTGACTTTAGCTCAACTGGGTCAATCTTCACATAGGGAAGAAAACCTAATGTCCTGTGACCTCAGGCCAGAGAAACACCAGAAAGAAGGAAAGAGCAGGTGACTAGCAACCTAACTAAACTAGAAGAGAATACTTAGCAGCTTTCTCTGGCCTACTTCCTTCTACTTAACTCTCATTCTGCATTCTGAAAAGGTCAGAGGGCCCTCCACTTAAATGCCTCTGCTAGGAAACAGAAAGCAAAATAGCAGGAGAAAATTCTTTGGGCAAAAACATTTGTTCTCATTTTCTTCTCAAAAATGTCGTGGCTGAAAGTATAAGAAGAAAATACAGAAATACATGAGGCACTGCAAATATGCATCTAATATCCTGACATAAATTTGCTGGAGATCAATGACTTCTCAACATTTTCAGAGTTGGAACATTATCCTGTAAGAGTTTCATACTGTTTTAAAAATTAAATTCAATTAAATCAATTTGAATAACTCTGACTCCTCTTTAACTGATGTTATAAGACCATCACTGCTTTATACTGAAATGTAAAACCTTGGAGGTTTCAAAGATGACCATAACTGTGATTAAGGTATTATGAGGATAGCATTTAGCAGGTTACTTTTATCCACAGAGGAAGCAGGTAGACATCTGTACAATGTGACACAGTGCATGTTGAAGGAGGAAGTTTCCCCTCAAAACCATTTCTCCCTCTCCTCCTAACACTGTCACTAACATGTTAACTTTCATTATTAAAGGTCGTTTTTTTTTTTTTAGGTAAGCAATACTGTTCAGTACCACGTTTATCAAAACAAAGATATAAACAACTATAAGATGTACCACTATTTTATGTGCCACTAAGAAACAAAAACCAATTCCAATTACGATAAAATACTATCAACTGTAAGAGGCATCACAATTTCAGAAACACTAGCATATGAAAAATGTGTGTGTAGGGGTGTCTGAGGGGCTCAGTCGGTTAAGTGCCCAACTTTGGCTCAGGTCATGATCTCACAGTTTGTGAGTTTGAGCCCCATCAGGCTCTTGGCTGAAGCTCAGAGCCTGGGGCCTGCTTCAGATTCTGTCTCCCTCTCTCTACCCTTCCCCCCCAAAAAAAGTAAAAAACACATTTAAAATTTTTTCTAAAAGGAATACACTCATACCCGCCCCCCAAAAGAATACACTCATACCCTTATAAACAACATGTTAAGTGAAAGGATCCAGTCATAACTACATGTCATACGATTCTATTTTTTTTTAAGTTTATTTATTTATTTTGAGAGAGAGAGAGAGAGAGAGTACAAGCAGGAGAGGGACAGAGAGAGAGGGAGAGAGAGAATCCCAAGCAGGCTCCGCACTGTCAGTGCAGAGCCTGATGCGGGGCTCAATCCCACGAACCATGAGATCATTACCTGAGCCAAAACCCAGAGTTGGAGGCTTAACCAACTGAGCCCCCAGGGCACTCCTATATGATTCCATTTATATTAAATGTCTAAAACAGATAAATCCATAAAGGCAGAAAGTAAAATAGTGGTTATCAGTGACTGAGGGGAGGGGGAATAGGACATGGCAGCTAAAGAGTATAGGTTTTTTTTAGGATAATAAAATTAGAATGTAATAATGGTTTTATAATTCAGTGAATATACTAAAAACCATTGAATTGTACACTTTAAATGAATGGATTTTATGGTACATAACCTATACTTCAATAAAGATTAAAAAAAAAAGAATACATTCCCTTGTTGAAGTCTAGAACTAAACTTTTAAAAAATTCACTTTACTGGGGCGCCTGGGTGGCACAGTCGGTTAAGCATCCGACTTCAGCCACGTCATGATCTCACGGTCCGTGAGTTCGAGCCCCGCGTCGGGCTCTGGGCTGAAGGCTCAGAGCCTGGAGCCTGTTTCCGATTCTGTGTCTCCCTCTCTCTCTGCCCCTCCCCTGTTCATGCTCTGTCTCTCTCTGTCCCAAAAAATAAATTAAAAAACGTTGAAAAAAAAATTAAAAAAAAATTCACTTTACTTTTTAAAACAATAAAAACTGAACACATTTAGAAAAATGAATGTATCAACTTACCTTAAATTATGCTTAAGTCACTAAAACTCACAAAGTTCACTTAAGGTTTTCACTTTATTTTCATCCACTACATATAAAAATGGCCAATTCAAACATGGTCTTCAATTTTGTGAACCTCAGAAGATTTAGCCACAGGGATAATGATTTAGCCTCTGTCGTGAGCCAACATGCATTGTGTAGTGGCGATGCAGATGAACTTATATCCTGGATGAAGTCAGGCACTGAATAAACAGAATGGATGCCAGCTAGAGGCCCCCTTCCCTTAGCTGCTGGAATCTGGGGGAGTTTGAGGACCCAGGAGGAAGGGCCAGGTAAATTGAAAGGTGTGGGATTAGGGAATGAGCATACCTGGAAGCTCTAGTGGGGGTGTTTTTAATAAGAGAAACAGAAGATTTCAATACTTTACCAACTGGTTACGGCTGTTCAGGGTGTATCTGTTTACCTTATCTCTGGCATGCCATCAGAATCCTCACCTGGCTCTCCAAATATGGCCTTAAAGTGTAGAGATGATGTTTTCTATTCTTGACATTTGATAGATAACAAAACCAAGGTTTAGGAAAGGCAAGTGGCTTGCCCACCATGCATGAACAGTAACAGAGTCAGAATAAAAATCCATGTCTCCAAAGTCTCAATCCAGGTTAGATGCGGTAGGGAAAAATGGGCCAAACATCCTCACACTAAATTAACTTGTCCATTCATAATTTTTTAACCATTTCCAAAGCAGAGTTGCAATTTGTTTTCTAGCTGTGTGTGCAGAAAAAGCATATATATTCATTAGGAAAGTAAAAGGCCTTGAACATGGAAGACAAAGGAGCAGTGGGTCCAGACTTCTGGGTAATTATTTTTAAATTATGTTAATGGAGAGCGTCATGATATACATGTAGCATCTCTCAACAGAGTCCATGCATCGTTGCCAGAGCAAATTTGAAGAGAATAAATCAAAGGCATTTAAAATAAAATGCACAACTTTTGTCTTCCTAGGTATTAGAAAGAAAAGACCAGAAAAGAAATAAGAACTGATAGACAAAAATGATCCTATTCACCTTAAGTCTGAGTTAGAGAATTGCCAATAGAACGCTACAGGATGACTTTTTGGATGCTTAGGTTTTGTGTTTATTGAAGGAGAGATGAGTGTATTCATTCATTCATTCATTCATTCATTCATATTTTAATAATAATTACTGACCTTTGAATGGCCCTTTACAGTTTTAAAAGTGCTTTCCATAAACAAACAAACAAATAAGCTTTCCTAAACCTGTAACAGAAGACTATTGATGTGGGAAATATTTTGCAATATATAGCTAAGTGGAAATGCAGGCTACAAAAAAGTCTGCACAGTTAAAATGCTATTTTTGAGTAAAAGAAAGTATGTGTTGTGTGTATGTGTGTAGGTGCATGCATAGAAAAAAGATTGAATATATATTGTAATATGCTCTGTTCTCCCCAGTTGGTATAGGTACTTGTTTGGTGTTTTCCTTTGTCTTTCTTTTCTCCATCTCAGTTCTCCCCATTTTGGACATGTATACTTTTGTAATTAAGAAAAAATTTTAGGGGCGCCTGGGTGGCTCAGTTGGTTAAGCGTCCGACTTCAGCTCAGGTCATGACCTCGCGGTTTGTGGGTTTGTGCCCATAACAGGCTCTGTGCTGACAGCTCAGAGCCTAGAGCCTGTTTCAGATTCTGTGTTTCCTTCTCTCCCTCTGCACCTCCCTGCTCATTCAGTGTCTCTCTCTCTCTCCTTTTCCCTCAAAAATAAATAAACATTACCAAAAAAAATTTTTTTAAAGAAAAAAATTTAAAAGTACTTCTAGGTATATTTTATTTTTATTTATTTTTAAGTTTATTTATTTATTTTGAGAGAAAGAAAGAGTGCATGAGTGGGGCTGGGGCAGAGAGAGAGGGAGAGAGAGAAGTCCAAGCAGGTTCTGTGCTGTCAGCACAGAGCTGGACATGGGGCTCCATCTCACAAACCATGAGATCACAACCTGAGCCAAAATCAAGAGATGCTTAACTGACTGAACCACCTAGGTGCCCCTCCCATGTGTATTTTATAGTCATTGATCTCCTCACAGTCATGTGATGTATAATACCTCATTTTATATAAGAGGATACTGAGTCTTGGAAGAACCCAGTGACCTACCCGTAGACAGGTAGCAAGTACCAGAGCTTGGGTTTTCATCTTGGCCACTTGACTCTAAATCTTATGCTCTTTCCTCTACATTATAATGCTCCATTTTTAGAGTTGGCTTATGTGATGACTCACTGTGGTGCATTCCGGGCTATCTTTATGTTATCCCTGCAGTAGAGCACCATCCACTCATTTGTACCTGTTAGTCATCCTACAGAAAGCAGTTCTCCCATTAAAATAGTAGCTGTTCTCGAAGTGGCACCAAAGGCTTGAAGCAATTAATTTCCCACAACAAATTCCTGCAGCTTTATTCATTTGAGTGGCCATTACTTCAAAGCAGTACACTACATGCAGCTCTCAGATCTTAAAAGCTTCCTGGAGTCTCTCCTAGACCCTGTCCTCTTTATCTATATCCAGTTTCCACTCCTATCAGTTTTTCAAGGTATGTTTGCTTCTGTGATCTTTTCCTGAAAAGCCACGTCTTGCTTCCTAATAGGCCCCGTTGCGCTGTGAAAAAGCAAGGACGACTGTGGGAAAAGTAGACCCGTAGAGCGAAATGTGACCACAAGCTCTGCGGCAGTCCTGACGATCCCGCCCATTATGCCATCGCCACCGTGAGCTCAGAAGGCTGCTGCTGGTTTTCTGGGCAGGGAAAGAGTTCCCAATCAATTGAAAGTCTCGGCCCTAGGATTTCCTGAACACTCTTTTACTTTTCACACAAATTTTGCTGCATCAGGTAAATGTTCTGAACAAGGAAGATTTGGATTGGAAGTTCTATAACCCTTGGCGAGATGCATAGGGAAGTTATGGATGAAGCCGAAATATTTTGCATTTTGTGTACCTTGCCAGATGAAACTCTACTTTCATCCTGCAGAGCTGAGCTGTGTTGTTCTGGGCCCAATGATGATGGTTTGCAGGTGTTTGTTTCTTTATTCTGCTTTTTAAAAACAATGCATATCTTCAGCCAGAAGAGAAGTTGCTGACATCTAAGTAATATGACCCACCCATGCCTGGGCCTAAGAGGCAGCCCTGTCCTGGGCTCACAGACTCAGCACTTCTAGATTCAACAAGAACAAATTTAACTTCCTAAAACATTAACAAGAAACATGGATTTTACTGTAGATTTCATGGAATGATACACGAAATGGTTATAATCAAGTCCCACATGACAAACTTCAATAGAAATCCTATTAAACATCTCAGTTGTCCCCATAAAGTCCCTCTTGGCTACCACTTCACACTTTAATCTTGTCCTGACATAGGCTCTAAGTTTTCCCTGGTTCTGGATTTCACAGCATTGTCCCTTGTCCCTGCCCTTCCCCTCTACTTCCTGCAAAAAATAATAAAAAATTTCTAATGCAGATAAATTTCTAATGCAGATACAATCTTGTATCCTCACATCCATCATTTTGTTCAGCAAACAAAGAACTTCCTTTGGAATTAGCTGGGTATTTATACTTACAATTTATACTTGTGATTATTTGTGACCGAGAATTCGACAACTTTCCCTTGTCACAATAGTGTTGGTCTTCACTACTTAGTAAGAAATGCAACTCAAAACCACAATATTACCTCACACTCATAAGGCCATCATCAAAAAAGACAAGAAATAACAGATGCTGGTGAGGATGTGGAGAAAAGAGAAGCTTTGTGCCCTGTTAGTGGGAATATAAATTGGTACAGCCATTATGGAAAACAGTATGGAGGTTCCACAAAAAATTAAAAATCGGGGGTGGAGGGAGTTGGTGAGGACGATGAGTGAAATAAGTGAAGTGGATTAAGAGGTGCAAATTTCAAGTTATAAAATAAATAAGTTATATAGACGAAAAGCACAACATAGGGAATATAGTCAATAATACTATAATAATGTTGTATGGTGACAGATGGTAACTACACTTACCATGGTGAGCACAGCTTAATGTGTACAGAACTGTTGAATCACTATAGTGTGCACCTGAAATTAATATAACGTGGTATAATCAAATTTTTTCTTAAAAATAAAAATGGGACAGGGGGGCGCCTGGGTGGCTCAAAGAGTTAAGCATCCAATTGCTGCTCAGGTCATAATCTCACAGTTTGTGATTTCGAGCCCGTGTCAGGCTCCACGCTGACAACTCAGAGCTTGAAGCCTGCTTCAGATTCTGTGACTTCCTCTCTCTCTCTCTACCCCTTCCCCACTAGAGCTTGCTCTCTCTCTCTCTCTCTCTCCCCCAAAAATAAACATTTAAAAAAGAAATAAAGGGGCACCAGGGTGGCTCAGTCGGTTAAGCATCCAACTTCAGCTCAGGTCATGATCTCATGGATCTCACAGGCCCATGTGGGGCTCTGTGCTAACAGCTCAGAGGCGGGAGCCTGCTTCGGATTCTGTGTCTCCCTCTCTCCCTGTCCCTTCCCTGCTTACACTCTGTCTCTCTCTCTCAGGAAATGAATAAACATTTTTTAAAAAAGTTTTTTTTTTAATTAAAAATGGAACCAACAAATGGCCCAGCAATTCTGAGTATATATCCAAAGGAAATGAAGTCAGTATCTCAAAAAAATATCATGTTCACTGCAGCATTATTGACAATAGCTAAGATACGGAAACAACCTAAGTGTCCATCAACACATGAATGATTTAAAAAATTGCAGTATATATACACAATAGAATAAATACTATTACACTATTTAAAAAGAGAAGAAAATCTCATCATTTGCAACAATATGGATGAACCTTGAGGGCACTATGCTTAGTGAAATGTTAGAAAAAGGCAAATACTATGTGGAATACCCCCTAAGTTCCCTGTCTCTATGAATAGCTCCACTATCCACTCAGTTGCCTGAGCCAGAAAACTGAATAGCATCCTTGACTGCACTCCCTCTTCCATACCCAACACCTAACCCATCAACCACCAGGCCCAACAGAAACTAACCCTGCATTATCTCTGGAATCTGGCCACATCTCGCTACTAGCACTTTGGCTCGCTTAACCCGGGGGACCCCCATCTCTGACTTGGAACAGTCTAATAGCCTTCTCCTCTGGTTCCCCACTCTGCTCTTCTTCATTCCATTCTCCACCCAACAGCCAGAATGGGCTTTTAAAAATGGAACTAGAGTGTTTTCTGCTAAGCAAAAGAAGTCAGTCATAGAAAGACAAATATATGATTTCACTCATATGTGGAATTTAAGATACAAAACAGATGAACATAGGGGAAAGGAAGCAAAAATAAGATAAAAACAGAAAGGGAGGAAAACCATAAGAGACTCTTAAATACAGAGAATAAAACTGAGGGTTGCTGGAGGGAGTGTGGGGGGTGGGGAGGCTGGGCTAAATGGGTGATGGGCATTAAGGAGGGCACTTAATTGTTGGAATGAGCACTGGATGTTATATGTCAGTGATGAATCACTAAATTCTACTCCTGAAATCATTATTACACTATATGTTAACTAACTTGGATTTAAATTTTTAAAAAAAGATTTAAATTAAAAAAGAAAAGAAAAGAAAAACTGACTGGTTTGCCCTGTGTTTCCCATAGCTGTTAAGTTAAAGACTATATTTCTTAAGATAGCTTACAAGGTTTCTCTAACTTGCACTCCACACTATAGAGTTAATACATTTTTTTTCCCAATTCTTCAAGAGAGCCATGGTCTCTTTGACTCACAGGCTTTTCCATATTCAAGTACCATTTCCTGAACACTCCTACTTCCTTGCTTTTGCTTTGCTAACACTCAGAAGCCTTTCTTGACTCCCTTTCCCCAACACACACACACCTAGTTATCACAATGCATGCTGATTAATTGTTGCCCATCTTTCTACTAGACTACACAGTCCATGAGACAGGTACATGCCTATTTTTACAGTTGTTTCCTGCACCTAGCACAATGCTTTGCACACAAGAGGACTTCCACCGATATTTGTAGTATAATGAATAAAAACATAAAGGTGTCACCTCTTTGCATTAGCAGCAATATCAGTATCCTAAGCCTATTTTATTTGCATGCAGTGTAAACTACTGAATCCAGATAGTATTCTAGTTCCGTTTTCTTTTTGTAAACCTACCTTTAGGCAGTGGAACTCTTTTTTCAAATAAAATGTGTGTTAGAGCTCAACTTATATAAAATGGACAAAAACAGAGATGCTCATATTGAAAGTGGGGTGGGAAGACCCATCTACTTAGCACTCTTGATCCTGAGGGATATCCAAGAAACCCATTAGGACACTCAGAACTTAGTTTGAGAACCACCCATCCCACCAGTAGCACTGCAACTAGGCAGAAACATTCATATCACCTGAGACTTTGCTTCTAAAATCTTCTGAGAAGTATCCATTAGCAGGAGGAGGGGCTTATCTAAAGAAATAAGGAACCTAACAAGAGACCCTCAAGTAACTCTATTTCAGCTTTCCTGATAATGCTTTTCTAACCTGGAATGAAAGAGTAAAATACTCTTTCAAAGATTTAGAAGCTCAAAGTACTTCAGGGCACAGATTGAACACATTTTACCATGAACCTTGACATCGGGGGCTGGTTCAGAGTGAGTTAAAGCATAAGAGGATTTACCCTGATGCCGTCTTTGCTTTGGTTGGAGCCTGAAGTCAATGACACATATAGAGGTCTAATCCTTGTGCACTTGTGCTTTTCCTTATGTTGCTGATACTCAGCACTGAAATCTAGGGTTCTTTTCATTAGAATTTCTTTCTTGTGAATAGTGTTTTCTGCCAAAGGGAACAAACTTGCTCCAGACAGAGCAGCATTTAGAAAAGCACAAGAAAGACATTTGTCAATGGGAAATCACACAATGAATGTCTCTTGAGCAGATAAGCCACAGTTTGAAGAAGCTGAGAGGAAAGTCTAGTCAAGGTCCACACAATACACTGGGTAAGGCCATGGCACACACTACTATCAAAGGGCCACAAACACTTAATGTACCAGTAGAAGCCTTGGTCTCAAAACCATAGAGAATTTCCTCTAGATTTCTTGGGGGGAACAAATGGAAACACTTTCATGCTTATAAATACTATTTATTTTGACTGTAGGCAAAACATCAAGTATGAATAAAATTCTCAGTATTCTAATGAGTATATGATTGGGAAGCATATGATTAGAAAACATGGAACAACCTCTGTTAGACAAAAGTATGATTAAAAATTTATTACTTTCTTTCACTGACTATAATGTTAAGAAGGAATCAAGAAAAATAATCTATGTAACAGTGATTAAATTTAAGAGCTAGTGCCATTGTAAAGAGGCTACATCTAATTTTGCTTATGTTTAGCACATTGTTTGCAATAAACTCAACATAACAGTACTATAAAAATTTATTCTTTGCTGAGGCAGATGAGGCAAATAGGTCATTTTCTTAATAGTACAGTCAAAGCATAAATACTTAAGGGATGTTCAATTCAGTTCCTACCTCAAAACTTGCAATCTAGCTCTAGTCTCAGAAACAGGCAACTAAATGAAGAATTGTAGAGTGTATGGTGGGTGTTGCAATAGCAGTAAGGACAGCACAGGAGAAGAACACCTAACCCAGGAAGGGCCTCAGGGGAGGCTTTCTAGAGGAGGTGACACCTAGGTTGAATCTTGAAGGATAAGTAAGATAGAAGGGAGAGGAAAGGAGAAAGGACAGTGGGAATGGAATGGGGTAGGAGTTCTAGATGAAGAAACCAGCATGTTCCAAGAAAAGAAAGCATTGCTTGTTTAGTAGTGTTGCGTGGTTAGAACACAGAGTGTTTGTGGGGGGTGGCAAGAGATTGTCTAGAAAAGTAGGCAGGACCAAGGCCATGAAGGACAAGAAAGTATCAAGCTAAGGAGTGTGAATATCAGTCCTTAAGGTTACAGGGAGCCATTAAGGGAAATAAGCAGACAAATAACATGATCAGATAAGCCAATTTGGAAATAATTTATCAGTAGCAGCATGGTGTCAAAGCATAATTTTTTAAAAAGTTAAAAACATGAGTCTCACATTAATATAGAGTGGACATTGGTCAAAGATTTGAACTCATTAAATAATAAGGGAACCAGTAATTTAGTTAAGCTGGTTCCAAGACACTTGGGGAATGGAAGTTTATATAGGCCATCAGGAGAGAAGTCAAAATTAGCTTTTTATTCTTTTAAGTTAAAGATATATCTGCTTAGCATTAGAGCAATAAAATCTTGGGATTATCTCTTCTATGGGACAGAAATTTTTGCATCACTACCAGGCAAAAATCTGCAAGTTAACATGTAACTGCACAGAGTGTGAACCCTTAATTTATAAATTCCAATAATAATAAAAAACTACAATGGTGGTACACTTCCCCGATGAAATCATTACTGAGTAGACCTATTGAACAACCTTCACATCAAAAGGACCTACTGCACTGTCTTGAGTCTGGGGAGTGTTCATATGAAGGGATAATCAACCTATAAAGGCATCTCCAGCATGTGGGCCTTGTCGCAGAAGACCACAACGGAGACTCAGGTAAGAGTTATTTGCATACAGGTAGTAGAGTGCACGTGACCATTTCACTTAACACAAATCCTACTATTCACCTTGGGAAAACAAAAAGGATAAAGAAAATCAATAATTAAAATGACAGAAGGACTCTTCTCACCATTCCTTTCATAGAGCATATGTCCCAAAACAAACATGATAAGAGAGACAGTACTCTTAGCAGTTTTCACGTTCTCTGGGCTGAACATTCTTCCATGCTGAGTGTTGGTCTCTTATTTAAGGATATACTATCCCTATTTTTAAAAAGTAATCTTGGGGCTCCTGCGTGGCACAGTCAGTAGAGGGTCCAATTTCGACTCAGGTCATGATCTCACGGCTTGTGAGTTCAGGCCTCGTGTCAGGCTCTGTGCTGATAGCTTGGAGCCTGGAGCCTGGAGCCTGCTTTGGATCCTATGTCTCCCTCTTTCTCACTCTGCCCTTCCCCACTTGTGCTCTCTCTCAAAAAAAAAAAAAAATTTTAAAAATTAAAAAAAAAGTAATCTCTATACCCAACATAGGGCTCAAACTCATGATCAAAAGTCGGATGCTTTACCAGCTGAGCTAGCCAGGTGCGCCATACCAATTTTTTTAACAGCTATGGTGCTAAACCCAAGTCAAGTACTCACCTAAAATTCAATAATCTCTTCCAATGCTGAAGGAAAAACTCTGGATTTACAGGCGATGGTGTTGTATTGTGCTCATGGGCTATTCAAAGGATTTTAATTATATTATACCTTGGCTTGACTTTAGAATCTTCCCTCCCTGAAACTTGCTGTATCAAAATGTGACCCCACCATAGGTAAAGCCAAGCATTTCAAATGCCACCCAAATAAACTGGAAAAGGTGAGGGGAAGGAGATTCTAGGATGTAACCCCAGAGAACACTGACATCTAAGCAGAGTCCAGGGGACTTGAAGTTCTTGAAGGAATCTGAGAAGTACTGGCCAGCAAATTAAGAAGAAGGTAAGTCAGAAGAGGATGAAAGTTAAAAAAGGAGTTCCAAGAATGGAATGATCTATAACTTCAAATAACCATTGATTAGACAAAGGCAAAAAAAAGTCCATTTGATTTGGCAATAAGAAACCATTGACTTGGGGTACCTGGGTAGCTCAGTTGGTTAAGTGTCTAACTCTTGATTTTGGCTCAAGTCATGATCTCATGTTTGGTCATGGGATTGATCCCTGCATTGGGCTCTTTGCTAAGCCTGGAGCCTGCTTCAGATTCTCACTCTCTCCCCTGTCCCTCTCCTGCTCGCGCGTGCTCTCTCTCTCTCTCTCTCTCAAAAAAAAAATAAAATAAAATAAAACAAAAATTTTTAATGTCAAAAAACAAAACAAAATACTGTCCTTAGCACCAAACGTTACAAAGAGGTAGTAAGGGCAGAAGCCAAATTGCAGACAGTTAGAAGGTGAATAGAAAACAAAGAAGAAACAGCAAATGTAGCTTTTCTCTTTTTTCCAGGAAGAGTGATCATAAGGGAAGGAGAGAATTTGAAGAGAGCCATTCCATGTGGTTGCTCAGGCTGTGTAGTCCTCAATCCTAGGAGACCTTTTCCACTTTGTTGATTCTGTGAATGGTGCCAGGGACATGCAATTCACAGTAGGATAAGATAGCCTGGTTTTGAGAGGGATACTGGGTTTGAGGAAGTGTTGTTTGCGTGTTCATTTGTTTAGCGTTAACAATTCTTAACTTATTTTTTGGGAGGAAAGAGTATTCAGAGAGGAGGAATTGTAGAAGGGTGTTGGTGTCAGAGAGAGAAAGAGAGGAGGGAGGATGATTGAGAGCATGAGGTTTCTGATGAGGCAGGAGGAGGTTTAATCGGAACACATTAGAGTATTTAAACACAGACAGGTGAAGAACACTACTTGAGGTGAAATGGAATGAAAGGGTAGGAAAAGATAATTTGAAGATGGTAAGAATCGGGGGTTTATCAGGAAGTTGGGGTGTGTGTGCGAGGAAGGAGAAAAATTCATTTATTGTAAATAGGAGAAGGGAATAACTTTTAGCAAAAAGATGAGGAAAGGAGTTTGAAGTTTGAAATAGCTACTGAAGATAATGAGAGAGGGGGGATTACTCAGGACCCAAAAAGATAAAGCAGTTTTGAGGGTCCAGCTGATATAGAAGACCATGACTTTGTGGTGTACATAACCCTTGACAGTTTGAAAACAAATCCTGAACTAGTAACAAGGAGTAAATGATGGAAAGTTTCCATTTAAGCCTTTTTAGTGTGTGTGTGTGTGTGTGTGTGTGTGTGTGAGAGAGAGAGAGAGAGAGAGAGAGAAATGAGTGGGATTTATAATCTACTGAGAGATGAAATAGTATAGAAAAAATACTACAGTCATTCATTATGTCCATAAGCAGACTATTTAACAGTCAACCATAAAAGTGAAAGAGGCAATGTTACATAGACATCAAGTACCCAGGGCTACCCCTAGAGTATGTGGGGCTACAGTAAAAAAAATTTTTTTTAGCCAGGTCCTGCCTATATACAAAACCTGATTTTAAAATTGCATTACAGGGGTGCCTGGGTGGCTCAGTCAGTTGAGCAACTGACTTTGGCTCAGGTCATGATCTCATGGTTTGTGGGTTCGAGCCCCGCATCGGGCTCTGTGCTGACAGCTCAGAGGCTGGAGCCTGCTTCACATTCTGTGTCTCCCTCTCTCTCTGCCCCTCCCCACTCATGCTCTGTCTCTCTCTGTCTCAGAAATAAATAAACATTTAAAAAATAAAATAAAATTGCATTACAAAATTTATGGGTCAATCTGAGGAATAGTCCTTTATAGATAAAGATTTAAAATAATTGACAGAAAAGGCATAAAGTATTTGTGTATTGTCCAATCAGTACAGATGAAGATTCCTCATAGAGTTCAGATACCATTTCTCCATGTTCTTTATTGTCAAATGAGTTGTTCCTGGTTAACTTCATATGTCCCACAGGGAAAAAGGAAGCAACAGTATTATTACTCACAACGCCATGGCTCTTTGGAACCTGCTAGTATTTTTTTTTCTATTTTTTTATTTATTGAGAGAGAGCGAGAGTACACACAAGCAGAGGAGGGGCAGAGAGGGGAGAGAATCCCAAGCAGGCTCTGTGCTGATAGCACAGAGCCCAGTAGGGCTCAGTCTCACAGACTGTGAGATCATGACCTGACCTGAAATCAAGAGTAGGTCACTTAACCGACTGAGCCACCCAGGCGCCCCTGGAACCTGCTAGCATTTAAACAATATGGATTTCTTGCCTCTGCAGTTCCCTAGTGCCATTTACTGTATTTAATACTGGTTATATAATTACTCATGAGGCTGCGTCTTCTATCATGTCACTTGTGAATACTGGCTGCTAGCTATTCTCTCAAAAGCTGTTTCTGGTGCTTTGTTGATGATGACTACAAATGTGAGTCCAGAGTATGCAGAAAGATGTGAACAGTAATTTGTTTTCTATAATTTGTTTACCGAAAGGAATTTTGCAGCAAGAACATAGAACATCTGATCTTGTCTTCTCTTAAATCCATTAGGATTTAATGACCACATGTGGCCCAGAGTCTGTGGTAGAGGTGGGGTGACAGTGATGAGGGGAGGAGGGTGGGCCATAAGGTACAAGATGCCCACCACCACCCCACTGCCCTCAGGTGCTATATACTGGGTGGAAACACACATGGGTGAGAGCCAGTGCAGGGATGAAACATGCAGCTCAAGTCCAAGTCAGTGGTGGACCATGGGTACCCCAAAGTTCCAACCTTGTCCTTAGTCCAACATGAATAAGAATCTCCCAAACCAGCATGTCCACACCATTCTGGTGGCCCTGTCGTCCACGAAATGGCTTATCTCCTCATTTAAGTCTCTTTTAATGTTTCTTTAATAAAACTTTACACTTTTCTCCATAAAGGTTTTATACTTATTTTGCTAGATGTATTCCCAGGTACTTGATATTGTTGATACTTAAGTGATGTATTTCAATTTTATATTTTTAAATCATGTTGTTGCTAGTGGATAAAAATGTAACTAATTTTTGTCTTTTGATTTTATAATCAACAATTTGGCTAAAATTTCTCATTAATTTTCATCATTTGTATGTTTGTGGGATTTCTGCATGTAGATGGTCACATATCATTTGCAAATGTTATATTTTGTTCCTTTTAGCTATGCACATATTTTTCTTGCTTTTATTTTTTTTAATTTATTTTTTAACTTTTGATAGAGAATGTAGACAATGATACTTTCATTTCTTTTATTCTTGCTTTATTGAGCTAGCTAGGTTTTCCAGTACAATGTTTAAATAGAAGCAGTAATAGTATTGTCTCTTTCCTAAGCTTATAGGGAATATTCTCAGTGTTTCACCATTAAGCATGCTGTTTGCTGTATATTATGGTAGATATCCTTTATTACAATAAGAATTTCCTTCTATTCTTAGTTTAAGACTTATTATTACCTAATATATGGAAACAACCTAAGTGTCCACCAATGGATGAATAAATAAAATGAAAATGTGGTATATGTGTGTGTGTGTGTATAGGTATATGTATATATATGTAATGTAATATTGTTCAGTCATAAAAAAAATCTTGCCATTGCAACAACATGGATGGACCTTGAAGGCTTTATATTAAGTGAAATAAGTCAGACAAAGATAAATACCTTATGATCTCACTTATACATGAAATCTGAAAATAAAAACCAAAACCAAGCTCTCAGATCTAGAGAACTGATTGGTGGTTGCTAGAGGCAGGGAGTGGTGGATGGGCAAATTGGGTGAAGAGAGTCAAAAGGCACAGACTCCTAGTTATAAAATAAATAAGTCATAGAGTGTAATATACAACATGGTAACCACAGTTAATAAAAAATTTTTGTCCTATTATTTTCTATTTCCTCTTGAAAAAATTTTGGTAAGTTAAATTAAATAATACTCTATTGCATATTTGAAAGTTGCTAAGAGAGTTAAGCAAAAGTCCTCATCACAAGAAAAAATAAATTCTTTAACTATGTATGGTGGCGGATGTTAACCAGACTTACCGTGCTTATCATATTGCAATATATACAAATATAGAATCATTCTATTGTAAACACATGAAATTAATATAATGATGTATGTCAGTTATACCTTAATTTATTTTTTTAATTTTTTTTAATGTTTATTTATTTTTGAGACAGAGAGAGACAGGGCATGAATGGGGGAGGGTCAGAGAGAGGGAGACACAGAATCTGAAGCAGGCTTCAGGCTCTGAGCTGTCAGCACAGAGCCCGATGTGGGGCTCAAACCCATGAACCATGAGATCATGACCTGAGCCGAAGTCGGACACTCAACCGACTGAGCCACCCAAGCCACCCTATACCTCAATTTAAAAAGAACTGTTATCAAGAATGTATGCTGAATTTTATAATTTTATTTACCTATTGAGATTCTCATATTATTTTCTATCTTTAATATATTAATTTATTTCATTAGTTGGTTATCTAATGTTAACTTTAGATAACAACTCTGCATTCTTGGAGTAAATCCACTCTGGTCATGATTAATTTTTCCATATACTTGAGGGTTTGATTTGCTAATATTTTATCTATATTTTTGCATCAATGTTCGTGAGATTGACTGCAGGCATCAACGTTATGCTAACTTCATAAAATGAACTAGGGAGTATTTCCTCTTTTTTGTCTTTGGAATAATTTGTGAAGGATTTGAATTATTTGTCTCTTGAGTATTTGTTAGAACTCACCAGGAAAACTACCTGGTCTTGAGGAACTACTGCAGACTGCAGGAGACTCTGGTTGGCTCTTGGATAAGAAAAAGAATATGGGGTGTGCCTGGGTGCCTCAGTCAGTTAAGCATCTGACTCATGATCTCGGCTCAGGTCATGATCTCACAGTTCATGGGGTTGAGCCCTGCATTGAGCTCTGTGCTAATGGTGCAGAGGCTGCATGGGATTCTCTCTGTCCCTATGTCTGTGTCCTGCCCCCCCGACTCACTTACTCTCTCTTAAAATAAATAAGCTTTAAAAAAAAATAAAAAGAACATTAATGGGAAAACTTGAGAGATTCAAATATAGCCTGAAGATTAGTTAATGCTATTGTATAAAAATTTACATTTTAGTTTTGATTAATTGTATTATGGTTATGTAAAATATTAATAATAGGGGAAGTTGGGTAAATGGTATGTATGTGTGTATCATAGAATGTAATGGAATGTTGTGCAGCTATAAAAAAGATGAGGTCAGGCCATTTGAGACAACATGAATGGACCCAGAGGGTATCATGCTAAGTGAAATAAGTCAGACTGAGAAAGACAACTACCTTATGTATGATTTCACTTATATGGGAAATCTAAAAAAAAAACAAGTGAGTAACAAACACAAAAGCAGAAACAGATCCATAAAAACAGAGAACTGACGGTTACCAGAGGGGAGGCTAATGGGAGGATAAGAAAAATGGGTGAAGGGGAGTGAGAGATACAGGCTTCCAGTTATGGAATGAATATGTCACGGGGATGAAAGGTACAACACAGAAAACATAGTCAAGGGGATTGTAATAGTATTGTATCATGATAGATGGTAGCTACACGTGGTGAGCACAGCATACCAGATAGACTTATTGAATCACTGTATTATACACCTGAAACTAATTTATCAATGTGTCAGCTATACTTCAATAAAAATAAAAATTAAAAATTAAAAATAATTTTCTTTAAAGGTGGGAGGGGAGAGGAGGTTGAATGAAAAGAAAATGTTGATAACCACTGAAGCTGAATAGTGAGTATATATGAACCCATTTTATGATTATCTCTACTTTTTTTGCATGATTGAAATTTTTTACAAAAAAAATCTAAAAAAGAAAATAACTCCAAAAACTCTTGTGGTCTTGGTTTTTATTTTGGGGGGCAATTTTAAATAACTGATTTATTTTCTTTAAAAATTTTTTGTACTATTCTTTTTTATTTCCTCTTGAAAAAGTTTTGGTAAGTTAAATTTTTCTAGGCACTTATCCATTTCTCTACATTTTGAAATTCATAGCCTTAAAGTTGTTCAGAATCCTTCTTTTTAACCATTTACTTGTCTGTATCAACTACAGTTATGATCTCTTTTGTTTTAATATTTATCTGTAAAAGGATTTCAAAGAAAGAATTTGTGGCCTTGTTAATCATTTCTTCGTATTTTTTCTATTTAATTGATTTCTGCTGTCATCTTTATCATTTCTACTCTTTTATTTATTTTTACTTCATTATTGTTTTTCTAACTTCTTACTCATTGTTAGCCTTTCATCTTTCCTAATACATCTTTTTCTAAAGTTTTTTTAATGTTTGTTAATTTTTGAGAGAGAGACAGAACGTGAACAGGGGAAGGACAGAGAGAGACGGAGACACAGAATCCACAGAAGCAGGCTCCAGGCTCTGAGCTATCAGCACAGAGGCCAACATGGGACTTGAACTCATGGACCATGAGATCATAACCTGAGCCGAAGTAGGACACTTAACTGACTGAGCCACCCAGGTGCCCCTCCTGATACATCTTAATTTATAGTATTTTTGTTGTCACACATTCTTTTCATTTTAAGGTTATTTATTTACCTACTTTGAGAGAGAGAGAGAGCCCAGGAGGGGCAGAGAGAGAGGGAGAGAGACAGCATCCCAAGCAGACTCTGCACTGTTGGCACAGAGCCTGACGTGGAGCTCAAATTCACCAACCGTGAGATCATGACCTAAGCCAAAGTCAGATGCTTAAACAACTGGGCCACCCAAGTGCCCCTGTTTTCACACATTCTAAATATTTTCTAATTTCCATAATTTCTTCTTTGACCTCAAGTTAGTTAGAAGAAGATATCTTAATTTTCCACATATAAGCTTTTTCTAGTTACCTATTATTGATTTCTAATTTAATTGCATTATGGTCATAAACTAGGCTGTATGATTTCAACTTTTGAAAATCGTTGATGTTTGCTTTACAACTCAGCATGTAGTCAATTTTCAAAAATTGCTTGAAAAGAATGTGTATTTTGTAGTTGTTAAGTGCAATATCCTAAGTATTTATTTAGTTAGAGCCAGCTTATTGTGTTGTACTCATCTTTTACCTCCTCTCTGATTTTGCCAGTTTGATCTAAGTTCTCACAAGTTTAGAGAACTCCTTACATTTTCTTTTAGAACTGAACCTTTTATCCTTATGAAATGATTCTCTTTAAACTTCTTTTTTTTTAATGTTTATTTTTGAGAGAGAGAGAGAGACAGAGACAGAGCACAATTTGGGGAGGGGCAGAGAGAGAGGGAGACACAGAATCCTAAGCAGACTACAGGCTCCAAGGTGTCAGCACAGAGCCTGACATGGGTCTCAAACCCACAAACTGTGAGATCATGACCTGAGCTGAAGTCGGTCACTTAACCGACTGAGTCACCCAGGCGCCCCTAAACCTTTCTGTCTCAAGGACTATTTTGTCTGATACTAATATACCAACACCAACCTTTTTGTGGTTAGCGTCTGTATGATATTTTTTTCACATACTTATTCTCAATTTTTCTGAATCCGTATGCTTTCTTTTCCTTCCTTCCTTCTTTCCTTCCTTCTTTTCCTTTTTAAAAAAATTTAATCCTTATATTTTATTTATTTTCGTAACATTTATTTATTTTTGAGACAGAGAGAGACAGAATATGAATGGGGGAGGGACAGAGAGAGAGGGAGACACAGAATGGGAAGCAGGCTCCAGGCTCTGAGCCATCAGCCCAGAGCCCGACGTGGGGCTCGAACTCACGGACCGCGAGATCGTGACCTGAGCTGAAGTCGGACGCTTAACCGACTGAGCCACCCAGGCGCCCCAATCCTTATATTTTAGATGTGACTTAAATAAACAGAATATAGCTGGGGTGTCTGGGTGGCTCAGTCAGCTAAGTGTACAACTCTTGGTTTCAGCTCAGGTGGTGATGTCATGGTTCGTGAGTTTCAGCCCTGTATCGGGCTCTGTGCTGACAGCGGAGTCTGCTTGGGATTCTCTCTCTGCCCCTCCTCTGCTTGCACTCTCTCCCTCTCTCGAAATAAATAAACTTAAAAAAAAATAAACAGAATATAGCTGAATTCTTTAAAACAGAATGTACATGTATACAACACACACATACATACACACACCATCTGTAAATCTTAGGTCTTATAAGTTGGGCAGGTAGTCTATTTTTGTTTCTTTTAATTCCTGATATATTTGAATTTATTTCTCCATCTTATTTTTTCCTGAACATTCAGTATATTTTTTTCTGTTCTCATCTACTTTTGTATGGATTATTTTTTACTTTTTTAGTTATGGTGGTTTTATGCTAGAAATTTTAACTTGGATATTTAATATCTTTACCATTTTCCCAAACAATGAAAAGAACATAACACTTTAACTCTGATCATTTCCCTCCAAACTTACATGCTATAGATGGTTGTGTACTTTAAAAAAATGTTATTTATTTATTTTGAGAGAGAGACAGAGAGAGTGTGAGCGGGGAAGAGGCATAGAGAAAGGGAGAATCCCAAGCAGGCTCCACTCTGTCAGCACAGAGCCCGACACGGGGCTCAATCTCACAAACTGTGAGATCATGACCTGAGCTGAAATCAAGAGTTGGACACTTAACTGATGAGTCACCCAGATGCCCCACATATTTCATTTCTAGCTATTTTTTTTAACCTCTTAACAGATTATTGTTGTTCTTTTTAGCCAATATTTACAGTTAACCACATATATTGCATTTTTCTTAATCCTCATTTCTTTTTTTTTTTTTTTTGGATGTTTACCTTTTTAAAAACTTTTTTTTAATGTTTATTTACTTTTGAGAGAGAGAGAGACAGAGCGCCAGCAGGGAAGGTGAAGACAGAAAGGGAGACACAGAATCCAAAGCAGGCTCTAGGCTCTGAGCTGTCAGCACAGAGCCCAACGCCCTGCTAAACTTCCTGAAATGCAAGACCTGAGGTGAAGTTGGACACTTAACTAACTGAGCCACCCAGGTACCTCTCTTTTTTTTTTTCTAAGTTTTTTTTTTACTTATTTTGAGAGAGACAGAGACAGTGCCAGTGGGGGAGGGACAGAGAGAATGTCAAGCAGTCTCTGTGCTGTCAGCACGGAGCCTGATGGGGCTCGAAATCATAAGCCGTGAGATCACGACCTCAGCCAAAACCAAGAGTCAGATGCTTAACCTACTGAGCCACCCAGGTGCCCCTTGATCCTCATTACTTGATTCATCTCTGACCCTCCCTCTGAGCTCACTTTCTTTCTGCCTTTAGAATTGCCTTAGGTCTTGTGGTGGCAAACAGCTTTTGTTTGCTTATTTGAGAATGCCTCCTTTTTCCATTGTTCTTGAAAGATAATATACAAATTAGGTTGACAGTAATTTTCTTAGAGCACACTGAAAATTTGTAACCTTTTTCTGGCTTCCATAGTTGTTAAGAAGGCTGACTCCGGGGCGCCTGGGTGGCGCAGTCGGTTAAGCGTCCGACTTCAGCCAGGTCACAATCTCACGGAGAAGGCTGACTCCTGTCCTGTTGAAAATAATCTTTTCCTCTGTTGCTTTTAAAGTTTTTCTCTTTGTTTATGGTATTCTGAAATTCTGCTAGAGTGTGTCTAAGTGTAAATTTTGTTTTATTTATCCTTATTAGGATTGCCTGGCTTTTTGAATCTATGGTTTGTCATTTCTTCGAAATTCGCAACTATTATCCCTTCAGTTGTTGTTTTTATCCCTTCCATCATCAACTGCTCGCCTGGAATTCCACTTAAATGATTGTTTTATTTCTTATATGTGTCTCCACGATTTATAATTTCTTTCATATTTTCCATCTCTTTTGAGTACATTATGTAAAACTTTTTGATCTCTTTTTCCTAACCCATTCTCCAGCTATAGTTATTCTGATATTAAATCCATCCACTGTGTTTTTTATCCCAAATATTATAGGAAAAAAATATTGTTTTATTGCACTTTATTGGCTTTGCAGATATTGTGCTTTTTAACGAATTAAAGGTGTGTGGCAAACCTCTGTTGAGCAAATCTATTGGCGCCATTTTTTCCAACAGCATTTGCTCACTTCGTGTATCTGTGTCACATTTTTGCAATTCTCAGAATATTTCAATCTTTTTTATTATTATTGTATTTGTCATGGTGATCTGTGATGTTACTTTGTAATTGCTTTGGGGCACCATGAACCACTGTGTGTGTTCTGACTGCTCTACTGAACAGCCAGCCATTCCCCCATCTCTCTCCCTCTCCTTGGGCCTCCCTATTCCCTGTGACAATACACTACTGAAATTAGGCCAGTTAATAACCCTACAATGGTCTCTAAGTGGTCAAGTGGAATACTTATATGTCTCTCTTTAAATCAAAAGCTAGAAATGACTAAACTTAGTGAGGAAGGCATGTCAAGGGCTGAGGTAGGCCAGAAGCTAGGCCTCTTGTGTCAGTTAGCCAGGTTGTGCATGGCAAGGAAAAGTTCTTAAAGGAAATGAAAAGTACTACTCTGCTGAACACACAAATGATAAGAAAGCAAAACTGCCTTATTGCTGCTGTGGAGAAAGTCTCAGGGGTCTGGATAATAGATCAAATTAGTCACGGCATTCTCTTAAGCCCAAACCTAATCCAGAGCAAGGCCCTAACCTCTTGGATTCCATGAAGGCTCAGAGAGGTGAGGAAGCTGCAGAAGAAAAGTTGGAAGCTAGCAGAGGTTGGTTCATGAGGTTTAAGAAGCCATCTCCACAACATCAAAGTGCAAGGTGATGCAGCAAGTACTGATGGAGAAGCTGCAGCAGGTTCTCCAGAAGATCTAGCTAAGCTCATTAATGAAGGTGGCTAGATTAACAACAAATTGTCAATGGAGACAACACAGCCTTCTGTTGGAAGAAGATGCCATCCAGGATTTTCATAGCTAGAGAGAAATCAATGCCTGGCTTCCAAGCTCCAAAGCACAGGCTGACTCTCTTGTTAGGGTCTAATGCAGCTGGTGACTTTAAGCTGAAGTAATACTCATTTGTTAACCCAAAAATCCTCGGGACCTTAAGAGTTTTGCTAAATCTCCTCTACCTGTGTTCTATAAACAGAACAACACAGCCTGTTTGACAGGTTTACAACGTGGTTTACTGAATATTTTAAGTCCACTGTTGAGACTTACTGCTCAGAAAAAAAGATTCTTTTCAAAATATTACTGCTCATTGACAATATACCTCGTCACCCAAGAACTCTGATTGAGGGAGGCCTGGCTGGCTCAGTGAGTAGAGCGTGTGACTTGATCCCAGGGTTGTGAGTTCAAGCCCCACATTAGGTATGGAGGTTACTTAAAAATAAAACAAAAACAAAACAAAACAAAAAAACCCTCTGTTTGAGATGTACAATGAGATATACGTGTTGTTTTCACGCCTGCTAATACAACATCTATTCTGCAGCCCATAGATCAAGAAGTAGCTTCAGCTTTCAAGTCTTATTATGAAAGAAATACATTTTGAAAGGCTACAGCTGCCATAGATAGTGATTCCTATGATGGATCTGAGCAAAACAAATTGAAACCTTCTGGAACGCATTCACCATTCTAGATGCCATTAAGAACATTCATGATTCATGTGAAGAGGTCAAAATATCAACATGAACAGAAGTTTGGAAGAAGTTGATTCGAACCCTCATGGATGACTTTGAGAGATTCAAGACTTCAGTGGAGGAAGTAACTGCAGATGTGGTGCAAACATCAAGAGAACTAGAACAAGTAGGGGAGCCTGAAGATGGGACAGAATTTTTGCAATCTCATGATAAAATTGGAATGTTTCTTACGGATGAGTGAAGGAAGTGGCTTCTTGAGATGAAAACTACTCCTGGTGAAGATGCTGTAGAGATTGTTGAAATGAAAATGAAGGATTTAGAACACTACATAAACTTAGTCAATAAAGCAGTGTCAGGGTTTGAGAAGATCGACTCCGATTTTTAAAGAAGTTCTACTGTGGGTAAAATGCTATCCAACAGAATTGCATGGTAGAGAGAAATTATGAAAGGAAGAGTCCATTTATGTGGCAAATTTCATTGTTGTCTTATTTTAAGAAATTGCCACAGACACCCCAACCTTCAGTGACCACCACCCTGATCAGTGAGGCGCCATCAACATCAAGGGAAGACCCTCCACCAGCAAAAAATATTACAACTCACTGAAAGTTCAGATGATGATTAGCATTTTTTAGTAATAAAGTATTTTTAAATTAAGGAATGTACACTAATTTTTTAGACAATGCTACTGTGAATGTAATAGACTATAGTATAGTGTAAACATAACTTTTATATGCACTGGGAAAGCAAAATATTCATTTGACTTGCTTTATTGCAATATTGGCTGCTTGAGGTAGTCTGGAACAAAACCACCATATCTCTAAGGTATGTCTGTATTTTAAACTTCTAGAAGGTCTTTTCAATCTTTTTCAGATCTGCTGGGTCATGTATATTTTCAATCCCTTCTCTTATTTCTTTAAATATATATAACATATTTTATATTCTGTGCCTGGTAATTCCAATAGGTAATGCTTTGTAGTCTGTTGTTTCTGCTGGACTTTGCTCATGGTATATTATTTCCTTTTGTATTTTGTAATTTTGACCATGAACACATAGTTCTTTAGGATTTACTGATGGGAAATCTTTGAAGGCTTTTTTGAAGTTGGGTACCTTTAGAACAGATTTGCATCTGTTTCTGCTAGGTGTCTAGGAACTACACATTAAGGTTTACTTTAACTCTAATTCTTGTCTTGGGTTTTTTGGACTCCCAAGTATAGTGTGAATTTGGGCTTCAAGCCTGTGTGAGTTCTGGCTATGTTACAAATTCTCAGTTTTTTCTCTCCCTTCATTTAGAGTCAACTCTCAAGGCAGGTAATTTTCCTTGCAATTTGCTGCGGACTGTGGGGAGATGGAGAAGGTTTCTTTGTAGTTCATCCTTACACAAAAAGAGTAGTCTTTTGGGGACCTAGCTTTAAGCAGAGGTGGAGGGATCTATGCTCAGACTTCTTACTTTGTGTACACCTTAACCTTTGCATTCACTTGTTTGGCAAATGCCCTCAAAGCAAAAGCCTCTCCAGGTTTTTTGCTTATTTCCTGGGTCCTCATTTGCATTTAGTTCTTGGCCTCTAAGTACTCCTTACTTTGCTGCCAGCATAAAATGTATTTCAAAAGATTAAAAAATACTTTGTCAACTATTTTTAGTTGCCTTCAGCAAGAAGATTACTCAGGATATCGAGTCTGTCCATATTGCAGAATGGGAATATTGGGAAGTCTCCCTGCCTCTGTCTGAGTCTCAGAGTTGATCTCCAGGGTCCCTTCTTGGGTCCTCCTATCTCCTTATCCTACATGCTCTGTCTCTAGACAATTTTATTCATTCCTACTACTTTGATGCTTCCTGCCAATTATTCCCTGAACTCTACCTCTGTATTAGTTTCCTATAACTGCTGAGACCACTTTACCAAAAATTTGATGGTTTGAAACAACACACATCTGGGGCACCTGGGTGGCTCAGTGCTGACAGCTCAGAGCCTGGAGCCTGCTTCTGATTCTGTGTCTCCCTCTCTCTCTGCCCCTCCCCTGCTGGTTCTCTCTCTCTCTCTCAAATATAAATAAACAACACACATTTATTTTCTTACACTTCTGGAGCAAAAGTCTGAAGTCAGTTTCACTGAGATACAGTCAAGGTATCAGCAGAGCTAGATTTCTCCTGGAGGCTGTAGGGAAGAAGTCCTTCCTTGCTTCTTCCAGCTTATGGAAGCTTCTTGCACTCGTTGGATTATGACCTATTCCTTGCATTCCAACCTCTTGCTTCTGTCATTGCTTCCTGTTCCCTCTTCTGTAGTCAAATCTTGTCTGCCTCGCTTTTATAAAGATACTTGGGATTACATTTAAGGTCCACCTGGATCTCAAGATCCCTAACCTAATGGCATCTGCAAAGTCCCTTTTGCCATACAAGGTAACATTCACAGATTCCAGAGTTTAAAATCTAGATATCTTTGGGGGCCATTATTTAGCTACCCACGACTTCCAATCCTGATCTCCAGACTCAAACCACCAGTTTCCTTCCCTTCTCCTACTGGTTGCCTCCCAGGCATTTTAAACTCATTTTATCTAAAACTGAACTATATTTGCCAGCTCAGTTAGTGACATCCTTCTCCTCCCTAGCATCCAATTTCAAAGTAGGTATATGCTGCTTCTCCTTCACTCTACATCCAATTGGTCACTGAATTCCTGTCCAGTCTACTTGTAACAGGTCTCTCAAATCCAGTCCTTTTCTTTGTCCCAACTGCTACTTCCAGACCTTGTTACCTACTGTAATTGTGACCTAAGTGAACCCCTTACTTCTGTTTTTCTCCCACCTAAAATTACCCTGTTGTCACTAATTATCTTTCTAAAACCCAAAGGAGTACACTACTCTCCTGATAAAATCTCCCCAATGGTTCCACCTTTTCCTACTCATTAAAACCCAAAATCATTCAAGGCCCTTTGCAATCTTGCCACAATGGGTGAGAACACCCTCATTATTGCCATGCCCGACCAAGTATCACGTGTGTTAACCACTCAAACCATACCATTTCCTGAACAAGCCATGCTGCTCCAGTCTCAGGACCTTTACACATTCTATTCCCTCTGCCTTGTGAAAGGATTTAAATCTAAAATGGAACCAGAGAATATGATATGGAGAACCTCACTCATGCATCCTCAGGAAAACAAAACTTAAGGACTGAGAGACTGATTTCCCATAAATGTCTGATATATACAAAACTGAAACTTATCCCTTGGCTAATGAACATCCACCAAGAACCCCTCCCCATCCTCAAGCCAATGACCTTGCTAATTGGACTCTAGCTAAACTCCCGCTTCTTTGCACTCTTTTCCCATAAATATGGCCTGCCCTAAACCTGCAAAAGACTCACCTGTAGATTGCTAGTTTGAGTGTCCCAAGTTGCAATTCCTGAATAAACTCAAGTTTCAGTAATTTGAGCTTGCCTCAGTTTACCTCTTTTATATAAATTGACAGTTTGGAAAAATCTTTCCTTATCACCAACCTAGAAAAGTCTTTCAACCCTTCAAGAACCAGCTGAATTCTTAATTTTTCTGAGAAGTATTGTAGGACTCTATCACACAGGATTAAGGCTCTGTTAACACTTCAGACATTGATTTGATATTTATTGAGAGTCAAATATGTCAAGGATACTATGGAAAGCATTGTGTATAAAATGGTGAATAAGGTGTAAATAGATTGTTCTCGGGGCGCCTGGGTGGCTCAGTCGGTTAAACGGCCGACTTTGGCTCAGGTCATGATCTCGCAGTCCGTGGGTTCGAGCCCCGCGTCGGGCTCTGTGCTGACAGCTCAGAGCCTGGAGCCTGTTTCAGATTCTGTGTCTCCTTCTCTCTGACCCTCCCCCGTTCATGCTCTGTCTCTCTCTGTCTCAAAAATAAATAAACGTTAAAAAAAAAATTAAAAAAAAATAGATTGTTCTCTCACAGGACTCATAGTCTGTAGGGGAATACAGATGAGTAAACCGGCAGTTACAATATCACATAAGGACTCTCAGAGGAAAAGCATCAGATGATGTAGGAAAAGACAGAAGGAGAAACAATATCTGTATATTGAGGAGCATCAAGAGGTGACAGCTAATCTGAAACCAAGTTATGAGTAAGAATTAATGAGGAAAAGGTGTTGGAGAGAGAATTCCTCCAGAAAGACATGCACTGTGGTCTAAATGTTTGTGCCCCACTTTCATTCATATGTTGAAATCCTAAACCCTACAGGTGATGGTTTTAGTAGGCAGGGCCTTTCAGAAATGATTCAGTCGTGAGGGTAGAGCCCTCATGAATAGCATTGGTCCTTTTATAAAAGAGATCCCACAAACTCCCTAGTCTCTTCCACCATGTGAGGATAAAGGGAGAAGTCTGCAACCCAGAAGAGGGCCCCTGCCCAATCATGCTGGCACACAGATCTTGGACTCCTGCCTCCAGAACTGTGGGCAATAAATTTCTGTTATTTACAAGCCACTGAGTGCATGGTATTTTCAAATAGCAGCCCAACAGACTAAGACACAGCATGTAGAAAAACCTAGATATAAAAGAAAACATGGTACACTCACAGAACTGAAGAAAAGGTCTATAAGGCTGGAGTGTAGACAACGGGGTAAGGAATGTCAAAAGATGAGGATGGGTATGAGCAGGAGTCAAATCATGCAGGGCCCTGAAGGCCATATTCAGAAGTTGGGTCTTTGTTCTAATAGTAAAGGAAAGCCACTGAAGAGCTTTAAGCATGCGAGTAACATAATCCAATGAATGTCTTAAAAGATTATTCTGTATGCAGCAAGGGTGATAATGTAACTAGGACAAGAATATCAATTAGGAGGTTACTGCAGAAAGCCAATTAAAAGCTCTCCTCTCAGACAGGGGTGCCTGGGTGACTCAGTTGGTTAAGCATCTGACTCTGGATCTCAGCTCAGGCCATGATCTCATCGTTCATGAGATCATGCCCCACATCAGGCTCTGTACTGACAGTGCTGAGGCTGCTTGGGATTCTTTCTCTCCTCTCTTTGCCCCTTCCCTGCACACACATGCATGCTCTTGCTCTCGCTCTCTGTCTCTCTCTCCCCCTCTCTCTCAAAATATTTTTTTAAAGAGCTTACAGATAGCTAAGCAAGGCAGTGCTAGTGTAGATGAACAAAAAGATGGATTTGAAAAACGTATAGGACATTATGAAGAAGACAGAGTCAAAGATGCTGCTCACGTGACTGGTTTGGGCAGCTGAGGGGATGGCGGAGCTAGTTCCTGAGAAGGGGAAACAGAAAGAGGGTGAGCCTCGGGTAGTCAGTTCAGTTTTAGCATCTTGTTGAGCAATGCTTTTTGTGCCCTGCTCTCCATCTCCTTGTCTCACCTCTGATTTCCATGCAGCTGTGGTCAACAGGTGCCTGCACTCTGACAAAATCCCACCTCTTCTGCTTCACAGCTTTCTCTGGAGCTGGGGAAGTCCATTCAATGGCAAAGGTAGAGCCCCAAAGTACCTCAAGTTACCATTTCCTGGGAGTAATCTTCAACAAATGGGTGCTGGGAGCTGGTGGATAATGCCCCAGCCTCCCTTCCTTGAGAGTGACCATTCTGAGTCACAGAGACAGTGATTACTAGTCTATGTTCACAATGATTACCAGTCAGTAATGTCCTTTTGTCAGCTTTTTCTCCTTCTCTTACTATTCCTGCTCCCTCACTCCTTCTTCCTGGAATTGTCTTTCCAAATAAACTTCATTCATCTAAGCCCTTGTCTTAGGCCGTACTTGAGGGAAGGGGAGCCAAACTGAGCTAAGCATCTACAGGACTTCAAAGTGAAGATGCAAGTTAGACCTTCAGGAGAAAAGATACAGGGTAGAAGCATAAATGTGTGTTTTCTTCCCAATGGAGGCTGCAAACACAGCAGTAGATGAAATCATCCAGTGAAAAGAGAAACAGGTCTGTGAAAGAAACTTGAGGAACAGTAATGTTTCATGCTCAGGCAGAAGAGACCAGGAGACTGCCAGAGAGAAAGAAGAACCAAGAAGGTTTATAGACGTGGAAGCCCAGGGAAGAGAAAGATTCAAGAGAAAGGGAGTGGTCAGTTATGTTAAATGCTATTGAGAAGTAAGAAGAACAGAAGTACAGAGAAGGAGTCATCAGATTTATCAAATAGAGGTCATTTGTAACTTGGTGAGAAGGCAACTCTAAAACATGATGAGGCTTAAGCAAGGTTACAACGTGCTGAGTGTTTGTGGGGAAGCAAGAATACGAAGAAAGTGAATATGGGGAACTCTTTCAGGAAGTTTGGCTTTAAGAGGGAGGAGAAAGTCTAGGAGATAGCTGGTTGAATGAGGTAGGGGTGCATGTGTGTTAAGACGGGAGAAACTTGAGCCTGTTCCCACTATTTAAGCTCATAAGAAGCTAGGCAGAAAAAAGCAGCAGCAGCTAGGCAGAGAAAAAGAGTGAAGGTAGGGGAGAATGAGGAACAATGAAGGTAATGAGTTTCTGAAAAAGAAAGTCTGGGATGAATTCCAGGTAGATAGATTAGATTCCATCTGAAGGAAGGACCTGCCTTCCATTGAAATGGTATTGTGGTTACTTGCCTATTTCGGAGATGATACAGAGAATTCTAAAGCCTGGCTACATACTCCTTTTGCACTACATTATCCTTATCTAATGAACTTCAATTTATTTTAACCTTTGATAATATTTGATAACAAATACATATACATATATATGCCCATCAGCTAATTTACTGGATGCTGCTATGAAGTGAAGACTGAAGTCCCTCAGGATGTTACATAGGTATTTGCTTGACATCTGTGAAAACGGTGTTTCTCAGGCAAGGGAGAGAAAGGGAAGCATTAAATTTCAGTCTAGCAATTTGGCATCATAGGATTTCATCTGCCTTTTTTTATAGGAAGTCAGCAAGTCATTTACTGCTTTGTGGTCAGTTCCTCATAAATTCACACTAGCATAATAGGTATTATGATACAAATTATTCCTGGATATTGGTTACAAGTTGAGCTGCCTTAAGTTAAACCTTTATTACCTATAATATTATAAATGAAGATACTATTCCTGAAGACCCAGTTTATACTATAAAATACCAAAATCAATCATGAAAAGACAACTATAGCGACAATGATTTTTTTAAGTTTGTAAAGAAAAGGTCTGTAAGTTATAAACCACTGGGTTCTACTCCCGAAATCAATACCACACTGTATGTTAACTAACTTGAATTTAAATAATTTACTCTAAAAAAAAAAAAACTCGCAAAATTTTTTTTTAAGTCAAAGTTTTAAATGATCCTCTTGGAGGATTCTTCTTTATCAACCGGCTGAGGCTTCTTAAAATACAAATCCAAAAAAAAATCTAACTAAAGGTATTTTATTTTTCTGATAAATCTCCCTGAAGCAAGTAAATGCTTCAGTGCTCTGAAGACCTTCAAACTGTGATCAAAATTAGAGCCATCTGTCTAAAAACTATCACGGCAGATTCAGTGGGTAGAAATTTCTTTGAACGTTAACATTACTTCTATTGCGGTGGTCTCTTCCTTTTTTCCTCTTCCTACACCTCCTCATTCTCTTCCCATCTCTGCTCCTGATTTTATCATCATTAAATACTCATAGCACACAGCAGCCTTCATCTTTGGCGGACTTTGTGGGCAAATTACGTGATGCTACTCTACTGTTTCTTGTGGCTTCTTCTCTGAACAATTAACGTTTTGCCAACTATCCTCTGAAAGTGATCCAAACCGCTTTTACTTGCGATAAAAACTTCTTCCTTTGAGGAAGGTCTCGATGTAGCTCTTTTTCAATATAAATGAACAATGCCTCTGCAAGAGCATTGGCTAATTCAGATGTGCATGGATTTGCTTCACCTACACTTGCATCCATAAAATCAAAAGTTTTTGTACGTCTAGCATCAATCGACATAAAAGCAGCTTCAGCTTTCTTATTACCTGTAGGGAGGGTCACAGTCACATGGCAAGATTTGGCCAATACTGGCAGAGTGATGTTTATAATAATAAAGGTCATAGAAGCAAAGGTCAGAGTGAAGCAATTTTGAGTCAGGAGCCATCTGTACCCTTCATCCATGTTGATGGTGAGGATTAAGAGCATAAAGTGCTTTAAAAATTGCAAAACCTTATACAAATGGGAGGAATTATTGTAATCCAAACCTGTGTAATATACACAAAAACACACAAACCAAACAGCACTAATGCATGGCTCATACAGGTCTGTGTAGTTAGAATTTGAAGCATTTCTTTTCTGTAAAAATCACAGGCTGCTTCTCGTTGCGTTAAAGAAGCGTTTTGGTCACCACAGAAGAGTAACCCAAGTGAACAATGTACCTATGACTAGGAAAGGGGGCCCTCCTCCTCCAACCTCCTCCCTTGTCTCCCTCCATCCCTATGAATCAACCACTGTCTATCTCCCTGGCCTTTTGCAGAGCTCACTGCCTGCAACTTGGGAATGACATCTCTCGCCTCAGAGTTTTGGGGCTTGAAAAATTCTGACAGACACCCATGAAAGCACAAATAGCACTGTACCATTCAAATCTGAACCAGTCTTCTACCTCAGTGACAGACTGTTAAATAAAAAAGTTTGCCCCCCCCAAAAGCTTTTAAAGGATCAGTGTTCCTTTTATTTAAGTACAAAAGAAGGAAAGAAAAACCGAACTAACTTGCTATAAACAAAGCAATTTGAAATTCTAGTCACATTCTGAAAAAAGTCAAGAGATCACTTTTCCACAGGAACCCCCTATTAATGCCTTGTGTGACTTTCGGGAAGGCTTCAGGCAGTAGAAGGCATCAGAAATTCAATCTGGGTTTTGCCGTCCCACCTACTCCTGTAGTGCTGAAGTGCCAAACTGGCTCTGAGAAAGGAGGCCTCAAAGCAAGTGCCAAGCCACTTCTGCCTTCAATTTCCAAAACTTAACATAACGTGGGGATGTTGGACCCATTCATATGCATTAATTCAGTAATGCTTATTAAGTCCCAACCACACCTACGCATATATCGTCCCCTTGTCTTAGCTGCTTCTGATTGGCTTCTCGTGTTTCTTACATCACCAGAACAACAGCTACAATAACAACCACAGGAATTTTCATTAGAATAAACATGATCAGTAGACTTTAAAATGCTCCATGGAAGCTTGAGAAAAAACAGAGAAACATGAGCTATGTCTCCCTTGAGTCCTACCGTGATTCATTTCCATGCTTATTTCCATCATTAGTTAACTTAAAAGATAGTTTATATATTTTTTGAGTTCCCATCAAAGACAAACTATAAGATAGACTCTTGGACCTGACTTTGGTAGGATACTTCCTAGTTTACAGAGCACCTTTGTGCTCTTGATATCCTCTCATCTACACAATAACAGCTGTTGGGGAGGTATTCTTGTAGATGAAGAAATTGAATCTCAGAGAATTCAACAGTCACAGTTAGGAAATAACAACACTCAAAACCAGACCATCTGATGCTTTCCATCACTCCATGTCTCCTTAGGTAGATGAATATAAAGATAATAAGACATAAGGAATGATAATACGTGAAATGTTCAACTGTAAAGAAAATAGATCAAAAAGTGAGAGGATAAGAAAAAACACATTAAAAAGACAATCCTGATTTTTATATACACACACATCACTGTTCATAATTTTTTAAATTATATTCTAGTTTTCTTCTAACAGCTCTGATGGTGTTAATGCATTGAAAAAAAAACTAAACAAAAACCACTTTAACTAATGTGTGTTTCTATTGATTTATTTGTGGTGGTGTTAACAGTGGAGCTGCTTGTAGGCTATCTTCTCACACATAGTAATTATTATTTACTGATGGCAAAGCTCTGTGGATGCAACCGAAGTGTCAATGACATAAAGAAAAGCCTGTTTAAATGATCTGCAGAGCAGGGCCACAGCTGTATCTTTGCCCTGGCAGAGCCTGTCAAGTAAATAGCATGATCTTTTCAAACACAGCCATATTATTTTCTTCCTGGCATTTGTAATTTGCTAAAACTCTCAGTGTGCATGCCTTTCTTCCTAATAACAATGGCAAATGGCCAATCTCTTTACTTATCTCTTGCACACACATTACTTCTATGTATATTTGATCTAGTTTCTATGTTTGAAGGAGATACACACACACACACACACACACACACACACACACACACATATATACATATATGAATGTACCTAGCTGTAAGTTTTATATAGCATTCTGTGAATGGTATGATATAACCTATAACTCAGTGATGTAACACTCAAAATTTCCAAATAAAACTATTTCATATGAGATGCTATAAAAGTAGCCCAAGATCAACTGCTGGATCTGCTTAGAAGGAAAAAAAAAAACCCATGATGTTTCAAAACTGCTGATATTTGATTTTGTAAGACATACTCCATCTGATATTTATAGGCTTAATTTTATTGCCAGAGCCCCAAGAGCGTCTGTCTGGGATCCCAGCCATTGTCTACCAACTTATTTGTACCTTGGTAGATATGTGAATATCCAACAGCTTTCTAATTTAGAAATGATGGGTGGATTTTCAGTAACTTTTATTTTATTTATAACTTAGAGATTAGATACTAAAACAGGAGCCACCTAACATTACTGCCAAAAAAAAATTGATCTTTAATATAAATCCCTTTAAGCGTGACTTTTTTCCACGTAAAATTATACAATCTCAGAATTTGACAAAATCTTAAAGGTTATTGAAGCCAACCATTCTTTCCAGCCAATTCAGTACATTGGTTAAGAGTTCGTGTTCTGGAAACAGATTGCCCAGGCCTGTTACACTTACCATCTATGTGATACCAGGCAAGTCTTCAGACTCTCCAAGCTTCTGTTTCATTTGTTAAATGGGGTTAAAATAGAACGTCCCTCCTTGTGTTGCCGTAATTAAACGAGATAGCACGTGACTTAGTACATGCACACAGTGGGTGTTCAAGAAATGTGGGCTTTGGGGTGCCTGGGTGGCTCAGTTGGTTAAGCGTCCGACTTCAGCTCAGGTCTGATCTCACAGTTTGTGAGTTCAAGCCCCACATCGGGCTCTGTGCTGACAGCTCAGGGCCTGGATCCTGCTTCGGATTCTGTGCCTCCCTCTCTCTGCCCTTCCCCCATTCACGCTCTCTCTGTGTCTCTCAAAAATGAATAAACGTTAAAAAAATTTTTTTAAAGAATTTAAAACATTAGATTTAAAAAAAAAGAAATATGGGCTTTTAGTTCTTATGATACGAGGGAATCCTACAGTTATCTTAACCACACGATCACTCAGCCTTTGGTTAAAAACCTCAGTGACAAAGAATGTTCCACCTCCTAAGGCATAATTCTCCCAGTTTTGAAACACTTGGACACTCAAAAGTTCTGCCAGAGCTTATATCTCTCTTTTTCTTCCCTCTTACTGACCTTGATTATACTTACTTGGGCATTTCAGGAAAAAATAATAATTTTTGTTCTGCATAACAATTTTTCCTTTAAGTAGCTCAAGACAAGGTAATTTGGCTCTTTTCTTCCTGTGAGTCTTTTCCCCAGTGGAAATAGTCCCAAAAGTTCCCGCCTTATCACTATTCTGATTATTCCCATGTAAATCTCCTTTAGCTTATGTCCATACAATATTCTTAGAAGGTGATACACACAGTTAATGAAATAGCCCAGGTAAGGACTAAGTTAAAAGCATATGAAATTCTGATCCCGAATAGTGACAGTTTTATTTCTTCATTTCGAATCCTTATAACTTTCTTTTTACTTCCTTGACTGGTTCAGTACTGCATAAAACTGGGGGTGGGGGTGTGGTTTGCGGGCAGTAGTAAGTATCCTTGTCTTTTTAAGTTACTTACTTACTTATTGATTTATTTAAAGTAAGCTCTACACCCAGCCTGGGGCTCAAAGTCACAACCGTGAGATCAGGAGTCACATGTTCTACCAACTAAGTGAGTCAGATGGCCCTGTTATTTTTATTTTAAAAGGAATGCTTGTATCAGTAAGTCCTACTATGTCAAGCACATGTTGGCAAAACTTGTGCTAGGCCTATTGGAAATGGAGGTGGAAATACAGGAGGCAGAGAGATTTTCTGAAAAATATATAATGCCTTTGATGTTTTTATCAGACAACCTCAAAGAAAACCAAACTGTTGAAGCTGTATTTTGTATACTTCATTTCACTATGAAAATTATCTGTCTTCCATTGAAGATGAGGATGTATTTTTGATTACAGATTCCTCAACAACTGTTAAAATATTAGCCAGTAAAATAAACAATCTCAAGCACATCTAAATCAAACATACACTGACGCTTGATTCCTTTGACAGTGTTGTGGCACTATAGCTTTCCTGGTTCTACACCCGAAGCTTTAGTAACAAAGCCTAAGATCCCAATAGGTTTTTTTGGCAGCCTTAGCCACACTGATGCTAGCAACCTCTAAGCTCCTTCATCCAGAAACTATGTAACTGTTATTCAGAACCCAAGAGCTTGTCTGTAATCTATTCATGTTAAATATTATATGATGGAAGATACAGGTAAATAGTTATATAATTGGAGGATATCTTTGTAAGTAGGACATGAAAGGCAAAAACAATAAAATGATTGATGGACTTAACTTAAAAATTAAAATCTTTGTGTCAAAAAAATAAAGTTCATAAAATACAAATGGCAAACTTGGAAGAAATATTTGCAACGCATACTTCAAAAAATTGGTTAATGTACTTAATATATAAAAGCTCTTCAGGGGTGCATTAAGTAGCTCCGTTGGTTAAGCATGTGACTCATAATCTCAGCTCAGGTCATGATCTGATGATTCGTGAGATTGAGCCCCTCATCTGGCTCTGTGCTGAAAGTGCAGAGTCTGCTTGGGATTCTCTCTCTCCCTGTTCTCTCTCTCTCTCTCTCTCTCTTTCTCTCAAAATAAGTAAATAAACTTTAAAATAAAGCTCTTAAGAAACATTAAGATATACACTCTAGTTGAAAAATTAACAAAAGACATGAATATAAATGCCCCAAAATGATAAATATAAATGGTCAATATACGTATGAAAAAATGTTCAGCTTTACCATTATTCAAAGAAAATAATAATAAAGCAAGACTCTAATTTGTGCTTATAAAATTTGCAGGAACTTTGAAAATCATAATATCTGATGGTGAAGCAACAGGGAAATGGGCCAAGATTCTTACACACTGCTAGGGGGCTATCAAAAGTAATAACTATGATATTTTTCCAAAAATAATGCCATAAGAATACTTATGGTAATCTTAGAGAATATGGTGGTGGGGGAAGTGTTCTAATTGCCTAATAGCATATTGATTAAATAATAATGGGATACTCATCCAATTGAGAGAATAATAGTTAATGATTTGGAAAAATGCTTATAATTTTTAAGCAAAAAAAAAAAAAAAAAGTTTAGAAAGTAGTATTAAAGCATTATCCTGAGAGGAGATTGGGTAAATAAATGATGGTATATTAAAACAATATTGCAAAATAATATTTAAGGATTTGGAAATGTTTATGATATCTAAGTGATACTGCTTAAAAAATAGTATTATTATCCTAATTGTAGTTTTCACAAAAAAATAGTCTGTAAAAAAGAGCATAATTTTCTCAATATTTGGCAATGAGCGTGTATTATTTTTGTAATAAAGTTTTTTTAATGTTATCTTGTTAGACTTAACCATTGTTCCAATTTGTAGGATCCTGCTAAACAATGTGTTTTTCCTCAGTGAATGTGATAAGCATGTTTTCAACAAAGATGGTGATAAAAATGTTAAATAGAATAAGGTGAAGGGGAGAACTTTGTATTAAAAACAAAAGCAAAAGTAAAAATAAAAACAAAATCAATCACCCTCAAGGCTGGAGCAATTCATTAATTAGTATCCTTTGGGTATACTCACTTAATAAATTTCTAACTCACTAATTTACACTGCCATTTAGTGAGAATATCTCAGTCTTGGCCAAAGGTACTACATGTCTTAATGAAATACTTTGCTAGAAGGAAACGCTGGGTATGATAGGCACTGTAACTAATGTGTCTGATAATACAGATTTGCTAGTTCCAGCAAAGAAGAAAATGAGGTTACAATGACATGATTTGTTCATATTAAACACACTCTGCCTAATAAGCACTAATTTTGCTTTTAAATAAGCTCATAGACGAAAGCACAGAGAAGAAAAAAGACAGAAAAGACATCTTTCATCTTTCTTTCTTCTTTCTTCTTTCTTTCTTTCTTTTTTTCTTTCTTTCTTTCTTTCAGAGACAGAATCTCAAGCAGGTTCTATGCTCTGCATGGGGCCCAATGTGGGGCTAGATCCCATGAACATGGGATCATGACCTGAGCTGAAATCAAGAGTTGAACACTCAACAGACTGAGACACCCAGGCACCCAGAAAAAAACATTTTAAAAGCATAAGGGATATATGGAATGTAGTGAAAAGTATAATTTTAGATGTAATTGGAATTCTAGATATGAAAGGGAGAAAGAGAAAATGGGAAGAAGTAGTATATGAATAAATAATGGCCAAGAATTTTCTAAAAATTGAAAATATATCAGCCACAAGAAGTGCTATGAACCTCAAGCGATATGAACTTTAAAAAATTAAAAATTCACATCTACACACATCACAAACCCTGGAAACCAAAGGCAAAGTAAAATCTTCAAAGTAGTCAGAGAAAAAGATACAGTATCTTCAAAGGAATAAAAATGAGACTGATAGCTGACTTCTCATCAGAAATAATGGAATGGTAGGAGAGGCAATGGCATATCATCTTTAAAGATTCTACCAACTGAGAATTCCATACCCAGTGAAATATCCTTCAAAAATGAAAGTAGAGGTTCCTGGGTGGTTCAGTTGGTTAAGTGTCTGACTCTTGATTTTGGTTCAAGTCATGATCTCATGGTCATGAGATTGAGCCTCACATCAGGCTCCTCACTGAGCATGGCACCTGCTTGGGAATCTCTCTCTCTCTGCCTCTCTCTGCTCCTCCCCTGCTCACACACATGTTCTTTCTCTTCCGCCCCCCCCACCTCTTTCTCTCCCTCTCTCCAAAATAAACATTAAAAAAAATTTTTTTTAACTTTTATTCAGTTTTGAGAGACAGAGAGACAGCATGAGTGAGGGAGGGGCAGAGAGAGAGGGAAACACAGAATCCAAAGCAGGCTCCATGCTCCAAGCTGTCAGTCAGCACAGAAGCCTAATGTGGGCTGGAACTCACAAACAGTGAGTTCATGACCTGAGCCCAAGTCGCCCACTCAACCCACTGAGCCACCCAGGCGTCCCCCCACCCCCAAAATAAACATTTTAAAAAATGAAAGCAAAATAAAGACATTCCAGACCAACAAAATCTGAAAGGATTTATTACTAGTAAACAGATACTGAAAGGAAAAGGGAACACAATCCCAGAAAGAAGCATAGAAGTGCAAGAAAGAATAAAGAGCAATAGCATAAAAACCTGGGTAAACCTAAATGAACATTAACTACATAAAACAGTAATAGTAACAACAATAACAACAACATATTGTGGGATTTCAATTGTATATATAAAGTATGTGACAATATAATATATGTGACAAAAGGCAGGAAAGGAGCAAGTATAGTGCTCTGAAGTCCTTACATTGTCTGGAAAGTGATAAAGTTTTCATGTATATTACATTCAAGGATATTTTTTTATCTCCAGAGTAACTACAAAAGGAATAATAAAAATGTATACCCAACAAGCTAATAGGAGGAGGTATAAAATAATTTAAAATAAATCCAAAGAAAGCAAGAAAAGAGAAGAAAGGGAACATAGGAAAGTGGGAAAAATAGAAAACAAATAAGATGATAGATTTAAACCCAGGTATTTTAGTAATTATTTAAAATGTAAATGGACTAGGGGCACCTGGGTGGCTCAGTCAGGCAAACTTCTGACTTTGGCTTGGGTCATGATCTCACGATTGGTGGGTTCGAGCTGGTGTCAGACTCTGTGCTGATAGCTCGGAGCCTGGCGCCTGCTTCGGATTCTGTGTCTCCCTGTCTCTCTGCCCCTCCCCTGCTCATGCTCTGTCTCTCTCTTCTCAAAATAAACATTTTAAAATATGTCAATGGACTAAATATTCAATTAAAAGAGATTATCAGGTTGGATTTAAAAAAAAAAACCCTATATACTGCTTACAAGAGATACACCTTAGGAACACAAAGTGGTTGAAAGAAAAAAGATGGAAAAAAATATGCTATCAAACATTTACCAAGAAACCTAAAAGAGCACACAGTAAAGCAAAAGCATTTCTAGAGTTAAAGAGGACATTTCATACTGATAAAAGGTCAATTCACCAGGAAGGTATAACAATTCTAAATTTCTAAGTTCCTAAAACATTGAAAACGTTTTGAAAACTTTGAAAACTTGTTTTTAAAATATCATAAAGAATATTGACAGAACTAAAAGGATAAATGGACAAATTCACAGTCAGAAGGGAAGATTTTTAACACACCTTTCTCAGTGACTGACAGAACAGACAGAATATCAGATTTTGGAAGATTTGGCTAACATATTTAATAAACGTGACTTAATCGAACTGATACAAAATGTTTCTCTTAGCCAGGGTTCTCCAAAGAAAAAGAATCAATAGGACACAGAGATAGAGTTATATATGGAGATTTATTATAGGAATTGGCTCACTCAGAATTATAGAGGCAGAGAAGTCCCACAATCTGCCATTTGTAAAACAGAGAACCAGGAAAGCCAATGGTATAATTCAGTCTGTCTGAAGTAATTCCGGGAAGCCAATGTAAACTTGAGTCCAAGGTCAAAGGCTTAAGAAAAGGGCCACTGATACAAACCCCAGAGTCCCAAGACCTGAGAACCAGGAGTTCTGATGTTCAAGGACAAGAGAAGACGGATGCCCCAGCTCAAGAATAGGGAGAGAAAAGTCACCTCTCTGTCCCCCTTTTTGTTTTATTCAGGCCCTAAAACTGGTGAAGGTGGATCTCTTCTTTCAGTCTACTGAATCAAGTACTAATCTCTTCCAGAAACACCCTCACAGACACACCTAAAAATAATGTTTTACCAGCCATCTGGGCATCCCTTAGGACAGTGAAATTGACACATAAAATTAACCATCAAAATACTGCATCCAGTCACTGAAGTAAACGCATTCTTTTCAAGTATACCTGAACATCTCTTAAAATTGACCATATGCTGGGCCATAAAGCAAGTCTCAACAAATAGCAAAGGATTGGAATAAGGAAATTGAGTATGCTTTCTGACCATAATGGAATTAAGCTAGAAATCAATTACAAAATGATAACTACACGTTTTCTAATGTTTGGAGATAAAAACAATATACTTTTTAAAAATTTTTTTAACGTTTATTCATTTTCGAGAGACAGAGACAGAGCACGAGTGGGGGAGGGGCAGAGAGAGAGGGAGACACAGAATCTGAAGCAGGCTCCAGGCTCTGAGCTGTCAGCACAGAGCCCGATGTGGGGCTCAAACCCACAAACCATGAGGTCATGACCCAAGCCGAAGTTGGATGCTTAACTGACTGAGCCACCCAGGCGTCCCCCCAAAACAATATACTTCTAAATAATCCATGGGTCAAACAAGACAGCTCGATGGAAATTAGAAAAAAAAAATTTTTTTTAAGTAGGGTTCATGCCCAGCGTGGAGCCCAATGCAGGGCTTGAAATCATTACCCTGAGATCAAGATCTGAGCTGAGATCAACTCCGACGCTCAACTGACTGAGCCACCCAGGTGTCCCCAAATTAGAAAACATTTTCAACAAAATTGTAACAAAAATACTACATAGTCAAAATTTGTAGAGTGCAGTAAAAGGAAAACTTATAACTTTTAATGCATGTATTAAAAAATAAGAAGGTTTGAAAAACAATGATTTATATATTCATCTAAAAAATCATATCCAAAGGAAAAAAGGAAAATTAAACCCACAGAAAGTAGAAATAAGGAAATAATAAACATAAAATACATATACAATAGAGAAAACCATCATGACAAATGTTGGTTCTTTGAAAAGACAAATATAGTTTTAGACCTCTGTCAAAACTGATGAATAAAAGAAACAAAGAAGGAACAAAAAACCAGTATCAAGAACAGGAGAGAAATCAGTATAGATCCTACCAGCATTAAGAATATATACCTCACACCTATCAGAATAGCTATTCTCAAAAAGACAAGAAATCACTAATGTTAGCAAGGATGTGAAGAAAAGGGAACTCTGGTGTGCTGTTGGTGGAAATGTAAATTGGTGCAGCCACTATGAAAAACAATACAGAGGTTCCTCAAAACACTAAAAATACAACTACCATATGATCCAGCAATTCCACGTCTAGGTATTTATTTGAAGAAATCGAAAACACTAAGTTGAAAAGATATATGAACCCTCATGTTCATTGCAGCATTATTTACAATAGCCAAGACATGAAAGCAACCTAAATCTCCACTGATAGATGAATGGATAAAGACAATGTGATACACACACACACACACACACACACACACACACACGAATATTATTCAGCCATAAAAAAGAATGAAATCTTGCTATTTGCAACAATAAGGATGGAATTTGAGGGCACTATGTTAAGTAAAATAAGTCAGACAGAAAAAGATAAATACCTTATGATTTTACTTGTATATGGAATCTAAACAAACATACCAACAAACCCAAGCTCATGGATATAGAGAACAGATTGGTGGTTGCCTGATGCAAGAGTGGGGGATAGGCAGTATGAGTAAAAGGGGTCAAAATGTACAAATTTCCAGTTATAAAATGAATAAATCACAAGGATGTAATGTACAACATGGTGACTATAGTTAATAACACTGTATTGCATATTTGAAAGTAGGTAGGAGAGTAGCTTGAAAGCTTTCATCACAAGGAAAAACACTTTAACTGCGCATGGTGATGAATGTTAAGTTGTGACCTGGAGTTATTGTGGTGATCAATTTGCAATATATACAAATATTGAATCATTACACTGTACAGCTAAAACTAATATAATGTTATATCAATTATACCTCAATTAAAAAAATAATAATAATTATAGGGGCACCTGGGTGGCTCAGTCTGTTGCGCTTTCGACTTTGGCTCAGGTCATGATCTCACAGTTTGTGGAGCTGCATCGGGCTCTGTGTAGACAGCTCAGAGCCTGGAGCCTACTTCCAATTCTGTGTCTCCCTCTCTGTCCCTCCCCAGCTGGTGCTCTGTCTCTGTCTCTCAAAAATAAAAGTTGAAAATAAATAAATAAATAAAAAGGATAAGGACATTATAAGTAAGAGGACATTATAAACAACTATATGTCAATGAAACGAACAAATTCCTAGAAATATACAATTTACCAGAGTGGAAAAAGAGGGGGAAAAATCTGAGTAGTTCTGTATCTATAAACAAAAATCAAATTCATAATTTTAAGCTTTCCCACAAATAAAACACCAGACACAGAAGGCTTCTCTGGTGAATTCTTCCAAACACAACAGGAAAAACACGGGTGTTACACAAAATCTTCCAGAGAACAGGAAAGGAATACTTCTATTTCGGGAGGTCAGTATAACTGTGGTTTCAAAAGTTGGCAAGAACATCATAAGACAGGAAAATTACTCTCTCGTAAACATAGATGTGAAAGTCCTAGATAGAGTATTAGTAATTAAGTCCAGCAGCACTCTTTGTAATAGCCCTCAACTGGAAAAAAAGCCAAATGTCCAACACCATTTGTATAAATAAAATTCATGGTATATTAAAACAGCAAAATATTATGCTGCAATGAAAAGGAATGGTTTTTATTTACTTCTACACACAACAACATGGATGCATCTCACAAATGTAATGTTACTTGAAAGAAGTAAACACAAGATATATGATGTAGAACTTCATTTACATAAAAATAAAATCAGGCAAAATTGACCTACAGATACAGAAATCTGATAGATACAGAGATAATAGAAACTTTAGGAGGAAGAGGGAGATAGTGACTGACAGGTGACTTAAGTGGTTATTTCTGGGGTGGTGCTCTATTTCTTAATCTTGGTGTTAATTTCATAGGTAGGTTCACTTTGTCAAAATCAAGGCGAAACACGGTATGCTTTTTTTGTATGCATGTTACAATTCAACTAAAAGAAAAAATAAAACCATTCTAGTCTCTTACTTGAATTGGTATCAATCTCACCAGTCTGTGTTATTCGGAATCAACCATCCCACTCTCATAAAAATCAGAACTCTATTTTCTTTTGTAACTACTGCTTTTTTAAAAAAATTTTTTTAAATGTTTATTTTTTTTAAGAGAGAACAAGACAGAGCACAAATGGGGGAGGGACAGAGAGGGAGACACAGAATCCAAAGCAGGCTCCAGGCTCTGAGCTGTCAGCACAGAGCCTGATGAGGGACATGAACCCACAAACCACAAGATCATGTCTTGAGCCAAACCCACAAACTGCAAGATCATGTCCTGAGCTGAAATCAGACGCTTAACCAACTGAGCCACCCAGGCACCCCTTCTGTAACCACTTCGTTAAGGACTCTGAATTCGTCGGGGTATAAATATGAAATGGCTTTATTTTTCTGATAATCCCCACCCCCCACTAATTGTGCTATGGCCCTACCATTTTCTTACTGGGTGTAAACTTTCTTAATATCACACTTTGGCTTGATTCCATTCATCAGCTTCTTCAAGTTATTAGGATCATCTCATTCTGGCAAGTAAGGTTCAGTTCTGTTCATTTTCAATTAAGCTTCAAACTGAATTAAAAATTATTTTTCCTCCCTTCCAAGTTTGTCATTAGTGGCTTGGAGTATGTGTGAGGGGCGGGGGAGGAAGTGACTTTGAGAAAAGGAGTGCTCATATCTTTACACCTTTCCCTCTCCTTCTTTCTGGTACTTCCCTTCTGATGTGAGGGCAAGAGTTGGAACGGGGAAGTAGATCTCTTATATGGCTCCTATATAGGAAGGTTGCAATTCCCTCTCTATAGGATGCTGCTGCTTCCCTAATTAACCGTGTCAGACTTCTGACACTCTCTATACTGGAGAGGATCCAAGTTCTGGCCCCTTCACTGGCAAGGATCCCTGGGGCGACTCCCCGCTGCCCGGTCCCTTGAAGCATACCTACTTGCCCTCTTCCACAAGGGGTCCAACCAGCAGCCTATCTTAGAGAGGGCTGAGGGTACTGCTATGTCCCTTCCCTCCTCTAGGCCATCTCTTTGCTGCTCCCTCTCCTCGTCCCAGAACGTTAAGTTGTGTGGTCCAGGAGAGGTAAAAAGTGAAATATCACCCGTCTCCAACCTAGTAAAGTGGGAAGGTTGAGCATCTCTAAACTTTATAAGCAATTCTCTTTAAGGTCTCTTCTCTAGACTTTGAGAGGAGGAAATACCTCTATCTCTTCCCTTACAGTGAGAACGGGATGAAGGAAGGGAATAGGGTAATACTCTACTTCAAATATTCTACTTCACAAAAGGCTTCTCTGCTGATTTTTTTTTAATGCTTATTTATTTATTTTGAAAGAGAGAGAGAGAGAGAGAGGCAGAGAGAGGGAGAAATAGAATCCCAACCAGGGTCCATGCTGTCAGCACAGGGCCCAGCATGGGGTTTGATCTCACTAACCATGTGATCATGACCTGAGAATTTCAAGAGTTGGCCACTTGACCAACTGAACCGCCCAGGTGCCCCAACTCACTCTTGTACTTCAGGGATTAGGAACGAGGTGGTTTGGGGAATGTTTGATGGTAGGCTGCTTCACTGTACTAACATTTCTTAGTAGGCTGGCCTAACCACGGGTGGTTGCTGAATTTAGAATATGTGAACTTACCACCTTCTGTGCACAGTTTTGGGACTTAGCCAGGGCCCAGGACATCCTATTACATTTGTCTCCAACCACCTGGAACTTCTGTTAACTTTCACAGCATGCATTGGGAAAAAAAAAAAAAAAGAACAATTCTGTATTAACTAAAAATACAGTAGGAAAGGGAATAGGATACAGGAATAATTGCAATGATTTTCTATTTTTCTTTTTTTTTAATTTTTTTAATGTTTGTTTGTTTGTTTATTTATTTATTTTGACAGAGAGAGAGAGACAGAGCATGAACGGGGGAGGGGCAGAGAGAGAGGGAGACACAGAATCCGAAGCAGGCTCCAGGCTCTGAGCTGTCAGCACAGAGCCCGATGCAGGGCTTGAACTCACAGACTGTGAGATCATGACCTGAGACGAAGTCAGACACTCAACCAACTGAGCCACCCAGGCACCCCTATTTTCTATTTTTCAAATAAAATTTACCTTCAAGAAAATTTGGAGAGTTGTGTTATTCATCTACATAAATACAATAAATAATTCAAATTTATTTGAACTCTTTACCTATGCGTACACTTTTTGTTTTAATACTTAATTGTCCATTTACAGGATTTCTACTCTTACCTTGATGTGATTGGGGGTCATAATTGAACGTGACTAAGCAATGTGTAGCATGCTCTTGTAGACAAAGTGTGCTGTGTTAAAAGCACAGAAACATAATTTGTAAGAAGTTACAATATATCAATATTTAGTGCAGGGGGCAATAATATAGTCAACAAAAGGTACAGATTAATTTTATTCTAGAAGGGGGAACATAATGTACATTTTACAGTGTAATATAAAAATATTAGTACAGTAATACTATCATTACTAAAAATAGAACTTATTACTTATTCAATAAAATGGCCACTTGCTTCTAATCAGTATCACAATTCACTTGACAGATCTGAGGTTTCCCCAAGCAGGTATTGCTTTGCTGATCTTCCCAGGTTTGTCATTCCCATCTCCCACATAGTTTGATGTATGGAACAACTATTTGCCGAAACAGATGAGCAGTGTGCTTATCTAACACAAAGAAATGCCACAGAATCCAAAAACTGTAACATAATCAGCACTTTAAAAGGGAAAGAATTTTCTAATAAAAATGTTCAATGGGGATGTCTTCAAAGACAAAATATTAATGTCAGCCTCCAAATATCACTTAATATGGTAAGAAAAATTCCTTTCACGAGGTTTCAATTTCTATGTAATTCATAGCCTGATTCTTTCTTACAAATTTTTGAAAAATGTTGCAAATGGAATATGTTGTATGTGGGATTCAAAAAGCTTTTGCCCATCCATTAACAACTTCAAGATTATAAGAATACATTTCAGGTAATTTATGGTAAGATTTTTAAAATGTGGATGCTGATGTGGAATCATATTTGAGTATGTAATACCTAAATATAAAATTTATCTTTTAGATTTATATAAATTCTTAGAAATGTCTCACAATTCATTTCAATGCAATAAATTGAGTAACATATTCACTGTAAAATACTGTTTCTAAAGTCTTTATTAGCATGAAATGGTAAGAATTTATATCTTTATTATGCCAAGGAGTGATTTAAATAACTCCCCAAATCAGTTTCCTTGTAACATAGAACACATTATTACCAAACAACTTTGCTTCTTGTTAAAGGGAAAGAAACTATTCCACTAGGCTAAAAATTGTTGTGAAAATAAATATTTAGGAAAGTAAGCCATACCTGTAAATAACTCCAAAAGAAAAACATGAAACAATTATTGGAGAAGCAGCTATTACTCTGACCATCAACATTGGTATAAACAGTAAACAGTTTAACTTTATACGTTAATTTATTTATCTTGCTGAGAATGATTCTCCTGGTTTTAAGAACAAAGTCCCCATACTTCTTTCTTGATTCTGAGTAATAATAATATGGGAAACTCATATTAGTCTCTTGATTCTATGAAAGTAGATTCCCTTCTTTGTTCCTCAGCGTTTCACTAATGTGATTGCATATAAATATTGTGAACATCAAGTAACAAAATAGTATTTGGAAGGCTTTTTTTCAGCCCTTTGGACCATTTGTGACATCAATAATGACAGGATTCTTTTTAAACCGTAATTTTTTCCTCTTAAAACTCTTCTGTATATATTTTTGTGCCATCGTTGCCTCTTCCTTTCAATTTATTTTAATAAGATTTATTTCAAACTATGAAATGTGTGATTATGGGAAATTTAAATACCAAATAAAATCTAAGGGAAAAATTCCCATAATTCTATCAGTTTTTTCCTCCAGGATTTTGATGAAATAATTGCAATTGGAACAAGATGTTCCATATCTTTTTTTCAATGCTAGGCAAACTATTTAAAAGAATTCACTTGGGCTTTTGATAAATTTTGTTAACGTGCTTGTACTGTTTTATGGTTTATTGCATCCACTGTCTTTCCTAGGAAAGCAGTGGAGATATTGCCTCACAGGTACAATCGAATTCAGAAAATCAAATGCTGGCATGATTTCACTCCACTGTAGGGGTTTCCTCTTCACAAACATCATTTTAATAGATATGTCAATAATAGCTATCACTAATAGAAATCCTTTTCTATTGATATAATCTTCACATCAACCATAATAGTAAGTTACCATTATAATCACTTTATAAAACAAAAGTCTGAAATCAATTGTACAGCTCTCAGGTGGTAAAGTGAGAATTTCAGGGGATTTGAACCCTGCTCTCTCTGCCTCCAAGGGTATTTTTTCCACTATAACCCAAAACCTCACCGTGAATATCATATTCTGCTTAGCTAGGCTTGTGGCACATCAAATGTTCCCTCACCTTCTTTTTTTGTTTAACTAATATCAATAATGTTGGAAGTAACATCTTGGTATATAAAACTCTATAGTTTTTATGATTATATCTCCAAAATAGTGTCTTAAAATTTTATTGTGTTAAAGGCAGAAATATTTTTAAGACAATTTGTACGTATTGCTAAAAGCTTGTAAGAAAGAAGCTATGAATTACATAGAAATTGAAACCTCGTGAAAGGAATTTTTCTTACCATATTAAGTGATATTTGGAGGCTGACATTAATATTTTGTCTTTGAAGACATCCCCATTGAACATTTTTATTAGAAAATGAGACTGTTCAAATTATAATTCAATCAGCATAGCATTAGGCTTCCTACTTCACTTGTCCTTTATAAAACTCTTGGCTGGGTTAATAAATGAAAATGGATTCTTTGTTGCTAAATTTTAATTTTAAAGGGATGCTATAACTTTACTGTGTTTTAATTACTAATTCTTCATTCTGTAGAGTGAACCCTATATAAGGACTGGCTAAGTCCTTGGACTAGAAATGGAAAGATATGGTAGTGGTTTTTAGATCTTAGTCCCTTTTTTCATTCAGTAGTTATCTAGCTCCCACTTGAGGTCAGGCACTGTGCTAGTGTTCAGGATATAAAGGTGAATGATCACCCCTGACCTCAGCCTATGAACTAGCAAGAGAAACAGACACAGATAGACAAATTCTAGTACACCATGACTAACACCGCGACCGAAGTAACACAGAGGAGCCACTTAAGTCAGCTTCAGGGAGGTCCTGGAACCTTTTTGGAGATGATGAAGCATAAGCTCCATCTATCTTGAAGAGAAGCAAAAGTTAGTCAGCTTTTCCCTAACATCCCCAGAGTTAATTGCTTCCTCATCTTTGTTCCTTTGTTAAAATATATCCTACTTATTTGTTTCCACATCTCACCTTTTTTTCTTAATGTTTATTTTTGAGACAGTGTGAGAGACAGAGTTCAAAGAGCAGAGGGGCAGACAGAAGGAGACACAGAATCTGAAGCGGGCTCCAGGCTCTGTCTGAGCTGTCAGCCCAGAGCCTGACGCGGGGCTCAAACTCACAAACCGTGAGATCATGACCTGAGCCAAAGTCATACACTTAACCGATGGAGCCACTCAGGCACCCCTCCACATCTCACCTTCCTAACGGGCTGAATTTTGGTGTGTTTGGTTTTTGTTTCTATTTGGTTTTGTTTGGGTTTTCTTGTTTGTTTTTTTTGTTTTGTTTTGTTTTTGCTGAGCTTCTTGATGGGGAGGGTCTATATCCCTAAGTAGCTTAGTACAATGTCCCAAGAATAGCAGGAATGCAATAAACATTTGTTGAATTATTTTGAAAGTCTAGCCATGTAGCTATTTCCTCCCCTACCTTCCTAAATATACCTTGACATTTATATAAATATGTGTGATTTTCCTTTTGATTGTAAAAGTAATACTGTTCAGCATACACCACTCAGAACGACTAGGAGAAAACGATGGAAAAATAACAAGCGATGGCGACAGATTTGGAGCAACAGGAATGCTTATACATTGCTGGAAGCAGTAGAAATTGGTACAACCACTTGGGAAAACTGTTGGCACCATCCATAAAAGCTGGGTCATACTTTATAAGCCAGCAATTCCACTCCTAGGAATGAGCTCAACACAAACACATGCATATGGTCACCCAGAGGCACATTTTTACCAAAAGTGGGATTACTTAGAGCAGCTCCCAACTAGAAAATACACAGAGGCTCCTCAACAGTAGAATGGATAAACTTATCGTGGCATGTCACCCACAGCAAGGAAAAAAAAACCTACAGTCAACAACATGAAAGAATTTCTTAAAAATTATTTTGAGGGCAAAGAGGCAGATTTTACTTTTAAGAAGCACTTACCATATGATTAGTTTTACATGAAGCATACAAACAGGCAGAACTATTCTATACTAGTAAAAGTCAGGAAGGGTCTGTTAGAAGTGGAGGATTGGTGATTGTAAGGGAATAGGAAGGGGAAGCTTCCAGAGGTGCTGGTAAGGTTCTGTTCCTGGATCTGGGAGGTGGTTACATGTGTATATTCGGTTTGCATCCTTTCTGTAAGTATCTTACACTTAAATCGTTTTTTTTTTTAAATAATACATCTTATTTGAGAAAAACTTGGAAGACAGAAATATTTTTAAAAATTTTAATCACCTACACCCCATTACCCAGAAATAATTAACATTTTGGATTATTTCCTACTAGTCTTTTTTTGGTTTTGAAGCCACAGTGTTTGTGCCACCTCCTCCACCTCTGCTCCTCATATATTCTCTCTCACACACACACACACATTTTGCAAAATTGGGTTCACTTCTACTTAGGTTTTATTTTTACTTAAAAGCTAATCCATACAATCAAATATTCGTTGCAAGCATGTTTTTTAAGATGCAGCAATGTATTCCATCAAATGTGCGTGTGTGCGTATACATCTATCCACAGTTCTAGGAATGTATATTATATACTAAGAATATTTTATTAAAAATATTGTATGTATACGCATACACACTATATATTAATAATAAAACTTTTCAAATGTATAGTCCTAAGAAAGAAGCCACCGGGTCATGAACATTCTGTAAGTTCTACATTCGTTCTATATTTCCTTCCAGAAAGCTTGCATTCCACTGACGAGGTGTGACGGCTCCTTATATCACAAACCAACCTCGGCTCATTTATTATTGTTTCTATTTGTTTTTAAGAATGATGAGGCTTATAACAGGACTAAGGAATCTGCCGTTTCGCACACGAGGTTGCGGCGCTCGCCAGGACACAACTCTCAGCACACCTCTCCTTTCCAGGCGTTCGTGCTCGCGACCTGCGCTTCTGCCCCGCAGTGCGGCCGCGCGCGCCTGGGCCCCAGCATCTCGCGCTGCCCGGTTGCCGTGGGAACGGTAGAAGGAGGCAGCGTCCGCAGACCTAGCTGTAAGCCGTACCGAGGCCCGGCCATGGAGCTGCCGGATCCGGTCCGCCAGCGGCTGGGAAACTTCAGCCGGACCGTGTTCAGCGACTCCAACCGGACCGGGCCGGAGTACAGCGAGGGTCCTGGTGAGTGGCCGAGGCCCGGCGCAGCGGGTATGGGCTGCGGAGGACCTGGCGTGGGTTTAAGGAGCGGCCAGAGTTTGCCCGGACCTAAAATGGCGGCCTCGCCTTCAGCTGGTTTTCCGCAGTGCGGGAAGAGAGCCGGAGGAGGGGCCCACCCCTAGGTTGGGGTTGGGGCTGGGGCTGGGACACTTCCAGTCCCGTATCCCTAACGGTCCTGGCCGGCGAACTGTAAGCCTAGCCGCTGAAGTGGCACCGGCCTTCCTCAGAAACTAAAAATATAAACACTGCCTTCGCAGCACACGTCCGGTCCCGCATCCTCCGCGAAGGCCGGCGGTGTTTTTCCTCTGCGACTTCCGCTCTGGCGTTTGTGGCCAAGCTGGACTGAAAACAGCCCAGGCAGTCTCCCCTTCCCACTCCCCACCTTGGTTAAAATAATCTTCTCTTCTCCTTTACTCGCAAAACGACCACGTTCCACCGCAAGTCCGTTTTCTGGCGGAAGAGATGGAAAGATTTTTTTTTTTTTAATGAGTCCTGTTAAACCGCTATCCACTCCAGAATGGTAGCTGCCACAGTAGAATCGCTTTCAACAAAGCTCGCCCCCTTCCCTGCCATCTCCACATTCCCCTCACCATGTACAACTCTTTCCCTAAATCGGTAACAAAATACCACGACACAGCATTCAACTTGACGGCAAGTGGTAACTCTGTTTCCTTCAGAACAGTTTCCCTCCTTAAATCATGATGATAGACAACATACTGTCATCCAAATCCATGTGGTTTTTATCACTGAACTCGGCTGGGGAAATAGAAACCTTTTCCTCCTGCTTGGTCTAGGGACTTTTAAAAGAGCGCAGAGAAAAGTACGTTCCCATAGTTGCATTGTTTTCACCCTGAATTTAGGCCTCTTTAAGATTTAGGATGTACAGAGAAAAGTATAATGTGAAAAATTAGGTCAAGTCTCTGATTCTAAAGCGAAGCCTTAACAGGCACTAAAGTCTGGTGATGCAAGGTATCAGAGGTCAGTGGACATTTTCTGTAAAGGGCTGGTAACAAATATTTTAGACTTGCAGGCCATAGGTCTCTGTGGCAGCCATAGATAATGGTAAATGCATAGATGTGGCAGTGTTCCAATAAAACTTTATTTATGGACACTAAAATTTGAATTTCATATGATTTTCAGTGTCACAAAATATTATTCTTTGATTTTTTCCCCCAACCATTTAAAAATGTGAAAAACCATTTTTAGCTCACTTGCTATACAAAAAACAGGCAGCTGGCTGGTAGTTTGCCTACCCCTGATTTATATAATGTTTTAATTTAAATTCCGTTTACAGAACTCAACTGGTACTTTTGCAAAATTTAGTAAATTCATGTCTTGTGCTTTCAAGGTTCATTTGCATATTAACTTGATTTTCAGTTGCATGATTATAAGTTTGAAATGCCGTATAGCTATAGCGTAACGCTTAAGATGCTCATGTACACAATTTCTAACATAAAAACTCCTTAGCAAAATTTGACTAATTTCTGCTCCAAAGGTATTAAAATTTTCAGCTTAATTTATCATTTCCTTCCCACATTTTCTTCCTTGTGGATCTGAAGTAGGTTTGATTATTTGCACTGTAATTACAAGTGTATACCATTACCACGTCCACTGACCTAGAGTTGTACTGTTATGAAAAAAAGAATCCTAGGCTGGTGAGTTGCCTTCAGGTTTAACAAATTTTAAGAATTCATTCTGTTATCACTGATAATGTAAGAAATAGGTACAAGCAAAAAAAAAAAAATTAAATAGGTACAAGCAAAAAAAAATTAAATAGGTACAAGCAAAAGTAGGTCATAATATCGGAGTAAAAAAAAAGTAGATTAATAATCAGGCAAATTCTTGGAGCTATAGGAAACCTTACTCTGAGAGACCAGGATTATTTCTTATATTTTAAAATTATTGAATGGCAGATATACTCAGCTGTGGAGAGAAAAAAAGTTTTTAAGAAATTTATTTTAGGGTCTTTATAAATTGTTACATTTAGGGCAATTGATTTCAAAATGCATTATCTGTTCCTAAACTGTTAGAATTTAGTCAAATTTAGAATGTATTTGTAGGGCTTAATTTAAAAAATCAAATTCTTAATTTAGGACCTTTCTCTCTTACATAGAAGCAAAAGGTATTAGGCAATCACCCTTAGATAAATGAAGCTCATGAATCACAAATGTCTACATTGATGTCTTTATGACAGTATGTTTCCATTCTTTCTGCTTGTACATATTTGGTATGCACCATGTGTATGGCAAGATTTTAGGTTCTATGAGTATCTCAAATTAGGGATTTGTGCTTACAATGAGTCTGTGTATTAAGTAAAAGAGAAGGAAAGGGGACTAATGTTATTGAGTGCCTGCTAAGTACCAGGCATGGTGGTAGGGTAAAGTAATTAATACTATCTCTAATCCTTGCAAGCAACCTGTGAGGTGCTTTTAATGTTACCATTTTACATATGAAGAAATTGAGACTCAAAGAGGTTAAATAATTTATCCCAAGTGTGGCATTGAGGATTCCAGGGGTGTTTGAGGAGTTATGGGTTTACTTGGACTCCAAAGCTCCTGATCTCTCAGCGCACTAGACTGTCTAGCGCAGGGGGATGTTCTTTGCTAACACTTTCTTACGCACAGGTTAGAAGTAAATACCTAGAGGGGAAGAGATTTCTACCAGGGTGGGGGAATAGGATCAAGAAAGGACAAAGTGGCATTAAATTGGGTATTAGTGAATGGATGGGATTAGAGTATGCTGAAGAGAGGTGTGTGAAAGGTAAGTTTTTATGTATTTTATGTGTTAATTTTATAGGCTTTTTACATAGAACTCTGCAAAGGAGGTTATGATCATTATTGTTACCTGTTCAATAGGATTCAAATTGATATTCCACATTTAATCTACACCATTAGTGTGCAAAAAATCAGCAGACTGTAATGGCAAATTGATGAAGTAATTGAAAAATATGAAACATACCTCTACAGAGGGGTGCTGGGTGGCTCATCAGTTGAGCCTCTCTGACTTCTGCTCAAGTCATGATCTCACGGTTCTTGAGCTCGAGCCACAAGTCAGGCTCTGTGCTGACAGTGAAGAGCCTGCCTGGGATTCTCTCTCTGCCCCTCCCTGCCCCCCCCCCCCAAAATAAACAAACTTAAAAAAAAAATAAGAAAGAAACATTCCCCCATGAAGCCAGTATATGAATTAAATAGTACTATGATAGATATTTCCTTTTGCTGTCAGTGATTATAAATTGGCTTAAAATTTGGAGTTTTGTTGAACCAACACTATAGATACTAATTTTAAGAAACTAAAGGACATATAGGGCATTGACCAGAATTAGGAGCTTGGTTTTTTTTTCTGTCTGTTTCTTTTGTAGATAATGAAATGGTTTCCAGTTTGGCATTGCAGATGTCACTTTATTTTAACACTTACTTTTTCCCACTTTGGTGGGTAAGCAGCATTATGATGCTTCAGATGAAGGTAAGTCTGTGCTTTAATACTTCTGCTGAGATCTCTTCTGCCCATTCCTGGCATTGTTACATTGTCAATAAAATTAAAGTTTTTAAAATTTATTTTCTATCTCAGGTCAGTTTTACTCTATGTGAGATTTTACAAACATGTTTATTTTGTGTTCTTTTTGTTGTTTTTTAGTATTCAGTCTTGCCTGATTACTACAAATTCATTGTGGTCACTGTTATCATCATAATAACCTTAATTGAAGCTATCAGGTTGTATCTGGGCTACATGGGGAACCTACAGGAAAAGGTAGGCTCTTCTTTCCTTTCTCTCAGTGCTACACATAAAGACAATACGGTTTTCATAATGAGGAAAAGGCAGGGAGCTGTGGTAGAAGGAGCAAAGGCCTGCCTCCAACTTTACTAATTCTGTCCCTGTAGTCTGTTCAATCTCCAGAGCCTGGCTTTCTTTGTATATAAAATGGGGGAAATATTTACTTCAAGGTTTGTTGGGATTAAATGAAATAATTTATATAAAATACCTGAAGATAGTAAGCACTTAAGAATTGACAGTTTTCCCTCTTCTCCACCTGCCTTGAAAATACATGGTCAATTAAACATGTTTGGATCCTGAATACGAAAATGGGAGAGATTATAAACTCAGGAATCCTAGGCCAGACACGTTTTTCTGAATCATTGTGTTGCCTAAGCATTTACAGTCACCGCAGCTTAGGGATAATGCTTAAAGATTTCTGTGGTTTTCTCAGCTCTTCAGAATTAGGCACCTACCGGTCTCACTTGTTATTTCTAACCCAAGCATCCATTCCCCCAGACATGTTGATTCCTGGTCATGCTTTTCTTTGCTTACTTACCTTCTCGCCTCTTCTTCCTTCTACCCAACTTCAACAGCCTACATGCTTGGACTCTTTCTTTCACCTAATCACTGTTGTCTTATTTCTTACAGTATTTAGTTCATGCCTCTTTGTGATGCATTCAATTATTTATTAATGTATATCATTCTAGCATTGCCACCTAAGTTAGTTTTCACTTTTAATCTAGACTGTAAGCCTTTGAGGACACAGACCATTTTCTACTCCTTTTGAATTACAGAGCTCATAATGTAGGTACCCAGTACTGATGATCTATATAAATGAAAGACTGTACTTTACTGATCTGATTTACTCTTATTGTGTGTCGTTGCAGGTTCCTGAATTGGCTGGCTTTTGGCTTTTGAGTCTTCTGTTGCAACTGCCTTTAATTCTATTCTTGCTCTTTAATGAAGGCCTAACGAATCTGCCATTGGAAAAAGCAATACACATCATCTTCACTTTGTTCCTTACTTTCCAAGTTGTTTCAGCCTTTGTTACCCTGAGGAAAATGGTAAATCAGTTGGCAACTCGTTTCCACCTCCAAGACTTTGACCGGCTCTCTGCATACAGAGGAGGCACGAGAAGAATGAGATCCTGTGTAGAAGAGATTTGACTCAGTGCTGTTGAGTGAAAAGCTGAAAGATCCTTTAGCAAGACTGTAAGAGGGACATATCAGAGATCTAGCATGAGAGAAAGGACAAAGCAAGTGTTTTGAACTGTATATTGTCTAGCTCTGAAATTCCAAAGCTGGGGGCAATGATAAGACTGATTGTACAGTACACGAAAGCAGTAAGTCAACCCTACAGCCTAGATATTGTCCACCTGGTGGACAAATATCTTAATATTTTTGTTGTTGACTTTTTCAGGTGTATAGAAATCTGCGTTGGTAGTCACAGTTTACCAGCTTTACAGTAATATTTCTTGTTAGCACCTAAAACTAGAAACATGTATATTTCTTTGAAGCTTGTTGGCTCTTCATGTCTTGGCAGTACATCTGAAGCACATGGCAATTCTTGTCAATATCCTGATGTATTAACTGTATTTATAAACCAAGACACCAGATTTTGATGTGTCCTGGGTTAAATTTAACCCTACACTTAGCTTTTATATAGAGGTTAAAAACAGGTGGGTTATCATGGTATTTAGGAAATCATAAAATTGCAACTGTTATAAAACCATGTTAAGTATTTATAGTGGTTGTGTACAAAAATGTCTTTATAATAAATTATGAAATATTTATGTTAAAGTATCTACAACAAATCATTCCTGTCTTGTATAGCTCTTTTGGGCTGTGGGTTTATTATTTTTATTACAGAGTTGCAAGGGAAGGAGATAGATAGATAGATAGATACATAGATACATAGATACATAGATACATAGATACATAGATACACAGATACATAGATAGATAAGAGAGCCTTTTATGTAGTAGGCACTGCCCTAGGCACATTTATTAACCCTTGTGATCTCAGCTATTAAATCACTGTTCACTGAAGAATGCATAACCATTAGATTTACATGAGGCTTGATTTGAAAAGCAGCGTCCCTGTTAATACACAGTGAGAGCTGAGATGGGCAAAAGAGATTGCACTCATGATCTTAAATGAGCATGTTTCCTTGCTAATAGAGCAAACCTTTTTAAAGGAGTTGTTGGGGCGCCTGGGTGGCGCAGTCGGTTAAGCGTCCGACTTCAGCCAGGTCATGATCTCGCGTTCCGTGAGTTTGAGCCCCGCGTCGGGCTCTGGGCTGATGGCTCAGAGCCTGGAGCCTGTTTCCGATTCTGTGTCTCCCTCTCTCTCTGCCCCTCCCCCATTCATGCTCTGTCTCTCTCTGTCCCAAAAATAAATAAAAAACGTTGAAAAAAAAAATTTAAAGGAGTTGTTAAGAACAAAGCTGCTCAACATTATTTTTAGTGATGATTGAGTTGTCTTAAGGGTTATAATATTTTCTTCTTAGCTATAGGGAAATGTGCCTTTTATAAGTGATGCATTTTACTGAGAACAGTTGTAGCTACATTAAAAAGTGTTCTTTCCAATTTTCCTTTTCTGTAATTCAGGCTCATCCTAGTATCTCCCTGTTTTGCCTTATTCATTCTTACGTTGCTTAATTTTTGAAAATGTTTTCACTCGTAATTACACCTGCCCAAACTAATCATGCTAATTTCATTATTTCTGCTTCCTATTAATATATATAAAATTCAGTCAAAGATTTCTCCCCCGATGCACAGGCTGTTTAACTTCTCCCTTGTACCAGAGAAGTTACTATGTATATTCCAATACTTTGAAATCCAAAATAGAATTGTTTGGTTATTTTTTTAAAACTTACATTTGTTTGCATTTGTTTCCAGATGGGGATAAGTGATTTTTTTTTAATTGTTTTAAGTTTATTTTGAGAGAGAGAGAGAGCAAGCTCATGAAGAGAATCCCAAGCAGGCTCCACACTGCCAGTGCAGAGCCCAGTGCCGGGCTCGAACTCGTGAACTGTGAGATCATGACCTGAGCCGAAACCAAGAGTCGGACACTTAACCAACTGAGCCACTGAGGCACCCCAGGGATAGGTGTTAAAGAAAATATAAAATAAGAACATTAAGTCTATATAGCAGATAAATTAAGGGGATGATTAAGCAAGACTGTTTTATATAACAGTTTCCAGAGTTTTATCTTAAATATCAGAGCCGCTGATACATTCATACTTTAATTTATATTAAAGGATTAATAGGTAAAATATTAGAGTCATAGTCAAATTTTAAAGGCTATAAAAATTTGGGGAAAATGAATTTGATTAAAATTTTCTACAAAAAAAATTGTTTTGGTTGTACTATCTATATTGCTTAAAATGCAAATATAATAAGGGTGGGAAAAAAGGAAGTAAGAAAATCAATTGAGAACATGACCAAGTCATTTGTTTTCCATCTAGACAACAAAACCATGATTTTGTGTTGGGCCGAACCAGTATTTTCTGTCAGAGTATACCCTGTTCCCTATAAGTATATGAAAATTGAAGTAGAAGAAGATGTTTACATGTCAGCACATTTGGAGTTCCTGCAGTCCTTGTTTGTGTTTTATTTGAATAAGTTTGTCCATTCTTAATTCCTGTTACATTTATCTTTCTAGGGGTCCACAACACAGTTCTGAAAATTTCTAGTTAGGATTTTGACCTTCACAAATATTTTGTCTTTCACATATTTTTTTATTCCAGGGCTTTGGCTTATCACAGACAAAGTGGACGCAAATTTCTGTAAATCAGAATGTATTTTGAAAATTGGATTTTAATCAATGGATGCTTGAATGTCTAGTATGTACAAGGGAATGGTGGAGGTTCACAGACAACTAAGACTGCTCCCAGTTCTCAGGTGTATAATGTGGGAGGTACAATATTTGCAGGACACCCTTAAGACAAAGTAGGGAAGTCCAACTTCATCAGGGTGAGATGCACTGAACAATTTCTACCTGATAGGTACCTGATAGGATAACAGTCTTTCACTTCCAGCACGTCTCCCCAGTTTGTTCCTGGCATCTAGTGTCCAGGATTATTAGCATGTTGACCCTTCATCAGCATTACTGAGCACCCACTATTCATCTCACTGTCAGAGCACAGGCAGGGGACATGGTGAGGGGTGTGAGGAGTGTGGTTAAACACACACACGCTCGCCTGTGCACTATTAACAAGTACACTGTCTGGTGGGAAAAGCAGACAAGCAAATCAATGATCGTACAATATAATGGGCACTGTGGGATTACAGAGAAGGGGGTTACAGAAGATGAAGAATCTGTAAAGTCTTTCCAAACAAAATAACACTTGAGATTTGAAGAATGTGTATTAACTGTTCATTTCAGTATTAAGAAACCGAAATAATAGTGACTCTGAGTACTGTTTCAGGTATTATATATACTTTGGTAAAGCTGGTGGGGAGGGTACATGAGAAGAAAGGACACAGAATAAGGTAGAGAAGCTGGGGAGTCGCTAGTAAACTAAGCTAAAGATTTTAATGTTCTCAATCCCTGAGTGATTTATCAACAGGGGAATATCACAAACAGATTTAGGCTTCAGAAAAATCTCTCTGAAGACAGTGTGGAAATAGATTGAAAGGTTGGACCAGATGTTGATTTGATGAAGTAACTTTGGAGAGAACAAAGTTTTAAAAAAAATCATTTTATATTTTAAAATAGGTATTGAAAATTTTTTCCTAATTTTTTGGGGATTACGCACAGTGTTAATAACACACTCACTGTGTTATTGCCCCTTTGCCAGTCGTTAGATTGTGATTAACTTAAATAGAACTCTATTTGAAATAGTCTTTTATACATTTTACTTGGCATAACCTAAATGGTTCATAATTTGCATCAGTTAAAATTATAGCTTTTAAAAACTTTGAAAATAAATTTAATCAAGATTTTGAGAGTAAAGAAAAGTCATCTGTGAATCCACAACCCTAAAATAAGAACTATCAGCAAATGTCATGCTTCCTTGCTGTTTTCCACTTGTAAATGCTTTTTAAAAACATAGTTGTGATCATTGACACTTATAATTTTGCACCCTGGTTTTCTGAAAACATAAATATCCATCTTTCTACCTGGTCAAATAACCATCATCTTAAATGATTGCACAATATTCCCATCAAGGAGATAGATGCTAATTGTTTTTAACTTCTCTCCTATTGGATATTTGCACTGTTCTCTTCTTTTGCTTTTATACAAACATTGAATGAGCATCTCATGTAGACTGTTTTTTTTTCCCATATCTTAGATGATTCCTTTTAATTAATAAGCTAGACCCTCAGAAATGAAATGGCTGGTTCACAGGACATGAACATTTTTAAGGACTCTTGATGCATAATGCCAAGTTATCCACTTTCTGCCATTTACCACTCACACTTCTAAAGATAATACAATGAAAATTTTGAGAAGGACAGACTTATGGACCTTAGTTAGCCATTCATCTTGGTGTCTCAGTGTGGCTACCACAGGAACACTGAATCTCCTAAGGAGGAAGAAAAACCTAAAAGCTGTGAAAGAAGAAGTGCAAAGAATTGGAAAAAAAAAGACTTTTGAATTAAGGGAAAACCGATAAGGGACAGGAAAAGGATTAGGCAAGCTGGTCGCAGTCAGCAACAGACAGGGAGATGCGACACAATAAAAACTGGGTCATTGAGTTGGGACAGCCCTAGGACATAAAAAGACTGAAATGAAGTAAAGCTCTGGATTACTTTGTTCTTGAATATTGAATTTTTTCAGAAGCATAGAGCATGAAATATTATAGTGATAAGCCAAGATTGGAAACATAGCCAAGAAAAAGAGGTCTTTAAGGGATTGTTTAAAATGTGCTGAAGGAATAATTTGGTTTGGTCTTAAACAGCTCAAAGAGTAAATTGACATAAAGCTTTTGCATAGCAAAATAGGCATGAAGGCAGAAAACAATGAGGCAAGGGGAGCAGGGTACCCTATTCATAAATTTGTTCCAATGTGAAAATTAGATTTTGGTCCTAGAAAATGTTCATCAGAATACTTAAACGTATTTTGAAAGTGCTACCAGCATTAATTTATTATGGGTATATATCTTCATTCTAGTTTTAAAAGATAGCTAGTTTGAAGGTTTTAAGTCAATAAAAAATAAAACAGTTAATTGTAAGAATCATTCTAAAAATCTCCCCCCCCACTTCCCCTCCCCCCCCCCCCCCCCGTGTTGAAGCATTAAAAACATTCAGGCCCTAGAAAGATGTGTTTAAATACAGGTTTAACCACAATGTTTAAATTTATCCTGGTGCTTACATAGATTTACATCTTTCTAAAAATGAGACCAGTCAAGAAAGTATAGAACTCTTATAAAACAAGATGAAAAACTGAGGATAAATGGAACATCTATTCTATGAAAAACCAAAGACACTTGGCAATTTATCTTATCAACATGCTCAGTCTAAACAAGTTCCACAGCAACACTCTTGGCTGGAAGAAGCTTTTTAACGTAGTGAGGTATATAAAATCACAGTGTGTATATCACAGCTATATATCCTTCATGGCTCCACAGTCCCAAGTGTTTAGCACTAGGTCACATTAAAAATATAGACTTTTAGGGGTGCCTGGGTGGCACAGTCGGTTAAGCGTCCGACTTCAGCCAGGTCACGATCTCGCGGTCTGTGAGTTCGAGCCCCGCGTCAGGCTCTGGGCTGATGGCTCAGAGCCTGGAGCCTGTTTCCGATTCTGTGTCTCCCTCTCTCTCTGCCCCTCCCCCGTTCATGCTCCGTCTCTCTCTGTCCCAAAAATAAATAAACGTTGAAAAAAAAATTTAAAAAAAAATATAGACTTTTAAAAACAATCAACCAAGAAAGGCCTTCAAATTCTTTACAACTATAATAGCACTGTATTCAGCTAATAGGGAAGTGGTATTATCAATTAATTTTTAAAGGTTTTTAGTTCCTGACCTTGAGTTATTATATTCTAATCAAAAACATGATGGAGACACTCCTCACTAGTATAGCTTAAAAGAGAAAAATGTCTGATACTCAAATTCAAATTCAAAAAGTGTTTGATATGCACATTTACTAGTTGTTTTTATAAATGCTTGATTCGTTAGTGTCTAGAATTCTAGTACTAAAATGATCACTAGAGAGAGTGGAAGTTTAGAACTTTGCTTCAATAGCTTTCCTAAAAAGGAGAGATAGAGTCAAACCTTTTTGCTATTCTAAAATCTTAGAGCTTCCTATGGTCAATAAACCTTTGCTAAGGAAGGCAGCAGTGCAGTTAACTGTTGACTGTTCAGTAATTTACAAAGCAGAGCAACAAAGGATGTTCATGCCTTTTATTTTTAGCATGCTAAGATTTTGTTCTGCAAAGTAAATGTGATTTAGTTAGCTCCAACAATGTAACCATCCACTATGTTTGATATTTCAAGACAAAAAGACAAATAGGACTGAGTTCTGCCCTTCCAACCAAGGTCGGAAGGAGACAAATTTAAGGTGATTATAATGGCTTATGATATTGTCATAGAGCAATGTAAAATATGAATATAAGTGAGGAATCCTGTCTAGGGGGCAAGATGGTCTTTAGGATAAATGGAACAGCATAGGCAAAGTTACATTTGAAAACATAAGGCCTGAACAAAACCAAAAGTAGTTTGATGTGAATAAAATGTAAGGGGTGTAGAGAAGGTCTTGAGATAAGCTGGCAAGATTGCATCAAGATGTTATCAGTCTTTTATATATTATGAGAAGGAGTTTGAACTTTATCCTGTAGACAATGAATAGTGGTATATCTATATTGAAACAGAATTAGAAGACATTGTTGCCATATTTGAAAATGATAGAAAACTGAAGGAGAGCTAATTTGATAGATGATACAATCTTCGTTTCAAAAGAATCTCACAACAGGGCTGAATTCTAGGCACGAATACATTTTACACACACGCACACAAACATCCTCCAACATACACTGCTCAAAAAAACACGTCCATAATTAAGGAGCTTGTTGTGTGCTATTTTTCAAGGGAAGAAATCTGGGTGGTCTGAGGAGAGCACAAGCATGTACTGTATTAATAGGAATATAATGACCAGATCATACAGAGTAACATCTCACTGTACTCCCGCGTTGCAATAGTGTCTTGACTTTTACAGTACTTTCCCTACTGTTGTGCTTATTGAGAAATCTAAAATCAAACCTAACCATGTTGCTACTCTCCTTAAAATTCCAGGGCGCCTGGGTGGCTCAGTCGGTTAAGCGTCCGACTTCGGCTCAGGTCATGATCTCACAGTTCGTGAGTTCGAGCCCTGCGTCAGGCTCTGTGCTGACACCTCAGAGCCTGGGGCCTGCTTCACATTCTGTGTCTCCCTCTCTCTCTCTGACCCTCCCCTGCTCATGCTCTCTCTCTGTCTCAAAATAAACATTTAAAAAAAAAAAAATTCCAAAAGACTCTCCATTTCCTGCAGCATAAAACCCAAACTCCCTAGTGTGGCATGCAGAGCATCTTCACACCTGTCTGGTCTCATCTGGCCACCTCTCCAAACCAACAGCTGCAGCTCCTCAGTCACCATTCTGGATTTTTGCCTACGGACATTTTCCCTCCACACCACTCTTTTTGCCTGAAGTAATCTTACCCACATGATGAAAGTCTACTTACTGTTTAATGCCTAGCTCAACTGTCCTATCCTCTATGGAAATTTTCCATTGTCCCCTATCTACTTCTAGGTAACACCTGTACACGTTTTTTGTTTTTTGTTTTTGTTTTTTATCTTATTGCTCATATCTTATGACTGCAACTAAAACAATTTATTATATGTATGTTTATACACTCCTGCTACTTAATTGTAAGGTCTTCATGACAAGTGTTTTATTCATCCTAGTATTTCTAATGTTTAACACAGTGTAAGTGTTCAATAAATATTTGGTGAATAAGTGAATGAATGGATTTAGTTGACGGAGTCAGTGTTGCATAGTGGTTAAAAGCATGGGCTTTGGAGGCAGATAAACCTATGCTTAAGTCCTTTCTCCATTTGTCAGCTTGGCCTGATATTATTTGACTTGCCTAATCTTTAATTTATTCATCTTTAAAATGGGTGCTTGTATAGCCAAAGTACGGAAAGAGCCCAAATGTCCACCAATGGATGAATGGATAAAGAAGATGTGACACACACACACACACAATGGAGTATTACTTGGCAATGAAAAAGAATGAAATCTTGCCATTTACAACTACATGGATGGAACTAGAGGGTATTATGCTAAGTGAAATTAGAGAAAGACATATCATATGACTTCACTCATATGAGGACTTTAAGATAGAAAACAGATCAACATAAGGGAAGGGAAGCAAAAATAATATAAAAACAGGGAGGGGGACAAAACATAAGAGACTCTTAAATACAGAAAACAAACAGAGGGTTACTGGAGGGGTTGGGGGGGGGGGAGATGGGCTAAATGAGAAAGGGGCATTAAGGAATCTACTCCTGAAATCATTGTTGCACCATATGATGACTATTTTGGATGGAAATTATAAAAAAATAAAATAAATTTAAAAAATAAACAAATAAAATGGGTGCTTGTAGGAGCACCTGGGTGGCTCAGTCAGTTAAGTGCCCAACTCTTGATTTCAGCTCAGGTCATGATCTCACCGTTCATGAGATTGAGCCCCATGTTGGGCTCTGCACTGACAGTGTGGAGCCTGCTTGGGATTCTCTTCCTCTTTCTCTCTCTCTCTGCCCCCACTCCTCTGCTTGCCCTCTGTCTCTCTCAAAATAAATAAACATTAAAATAAATAAATAAATAAAATGGGTGCTTGTAGGACTTTTTGCAAGAATCAAATGAGATAAACATAAATATTCATAAATGGTAAATGTTCTTAGTATAATTTAACATTCTTAATTTCCTGGACAATTTAATTTCTTCTAAGTCATTCAAACTCACTTTGTTGCTTTTTAGGACCAGAAGCTTTATCCCCAGGTTTGATTAGGCAGAGATTTTGATTATCTTTATCTAAACTGATAAGAGACTTGCTGATATTGTTTAATAGGAACTATATCTGGTCTGAGCACCCTAAATACCAGGGCACAGGCATAAAGCTTGCCTTTCGTGTGGAGCCAGATCCATTTAGGAGATCAAATTATAATTGCAAAGGCTGCTTAGAAAGCAAAGCTTCAAAAGAAAGGAAATCAGATATTGTTACAAGCATGTTTCTAACAAGTGAATATGTATCTATTAGGGACATTCCACTAGAATAAGTCACATTCAAGTGTTTGTTTGTTTGTTTGTTTGTTTTCCTCCCTTTCTCCTGAGGCAGTGATGATCTCAGAATTGTAAAAAGATCTTGAGAAGTCATTGTTGATGTAGGGAGGTGAGATAAATACATTGTCTCAGGAGGCCAGCTAATTACTTTGATGTTGTCTACGTGGGTTTAGCAGTTTTATCCTTGGCTTTCTATCCAGAAATTAAATTTTAACTAAGAGACTCAAAAGGAGTGACCATGTGACCATAGAAACTAAACTCATAAAAGACTGATGTATAAACCGGGGTTTATCAATTTATAATGCAAACTACGACTGCCAGTATATTGTCTTCCTATAAGAAATCAATTTAAAAAGCCAAATTATAATCGAAGTTATTTATTAATCATGAAATGGAAGAAATGGATGTTCATATCATCTAGCTATGCTAACTTGAGGTGCTCACCTCTATTCTAGAGATGAGTCTGCCTAGGAATTGGCTACCTGAATCCATGCTGATCAGGGCTCCCCCTCCCTAGCACTGGGAGATGCCATGAACAAAGTTAGGGAGGCCAGAAATTTCACAATATGTGTAGAGAATTACAAGCAGGGTGTGCAATGCTCAATGTAAAGAAAGAGAAAGGGCAGGGGGTGCCTGGGTGGCTCAGTCGGTTAAGCGTCTGACTTTGGCTCAGGTCATGATCTCACAGCTCATGAGTTCAAGCCCCACGTCAGGCTCTGTGCTGAGCGCTCAGAGCCTGGAGCCTGCTTCAGATTCTGTGTCTCCCTCTCTCTCTGCCCTCCCCCACTCACATTCGGTCTCTCTCTGTCTCTTAAAAAAAAATAAACATTAAAAAAATTTTTTTTTAAAAAAGAGAGAGACAAAAGGCAAGAGACATGAGGCTGAAGAGGTAAACGAGACCAGATCATGGGATATAGAGACTGGTAAAAGGAGCGTCCAGGGCCACAAAGATTTATTAAGAGCTGAGCTGGGCTATGTGCAGCTGTTTCGACCTTTGCAATTGGATCATCTTCAACAGCTATCTGGGCCATCTTGGATAGAATTTAGATAGTTATGCTGATCCGGAGTTAGGCATATATAAAGCAAAAACACAGATATTTCTAGGTGTTGCTGTGGGTGGCAGCAGGAATGAACCGTGGCATCTCTACTAGATAGAAGGGTAGGGGCGCCTGGGTGGCGCAGTCGGTTAAGCGTCCGACTTCAGCCAGGTCACGATCTCGCGGTCCGTGAGTTCGAGCCCCGCGTCAGGCTCTGGGCTGATGGCTCAGAGCCTGGAGCCTGCTTCCGATTCTGTGTCTCCTTCTCTCTCTGCCCCTCCCCCCCTTCATGCTCTGTCTCTCTCTGTCTCAAAAATAAATAAACGTTAAAAAAAATTTTTTTTAGATAGAAGGGTAAGGGAAACCATGAAGGCTAATCATCAAACAAGGGTGCAGCAGAGGTCCTGATGAGGTAAAAGGCAAGTCTGAGTACCTGTCTCCCTACAGTCAAGGAACATCTTGAGGACAAGAATCAGGTCTTATTCACTGTATCCCCAGTGCCTAAGACCATGCCTGGCACACTGTAGGCTTTGAAAAATATTGACTGAATGCAGAGATGAATGAATAAGCCAGCCATGTTAGAACTCAGAGCTCCTGCCTCCTGGTTTTAATATACAGTCATTTCTTTAATCAGTAAACTCCCTAGAAATTAGAAATGTCACATTTACTCATGCCTATCTTGGGGGCATGAAAAATAATTCTAATTTTAAAGCCAACAACCACTCCTACACTAAGAATAAACCTACAAATTTGGCTGGATTCCCAAAACGAATACAAAGAACGATCATTTCATGGAAGGCCTGTAATTTTTCAGATGCTATGCTAGGGCTTTATCATGATCTCATTTGATTCTCATGACAAATCTGTAAAGCAGGAATTATTACTGTTTTACAGAAGCTGGAACCAGGAGTTGGGAGAGGTCTAAGGAACCTGTCCAGAGTCACACAACAAGCAAACAGAAGATAGGATTTAAACCTAAGCCTGTTGGGCTCTAAAAACCATGTGCTTCTTCACTCATCAGTGTTCCCTCTCCCCAAATACATGCTCTGGAGATGTATTCGGGTTCATTTAGACCCATTTGAACAAGAAACCAAAGCAGGAGCAATAGCACCATTTCTCAACCCTGCACCCGTAGACCTCTAGGGAACAAAGAAAGTAGTTTAAAAAAGTGGGGAGGGGAGGCACAAGTTCCTGTCATTTTTTTTTAAATTAAATAACATGTTTACCTATACAAAAGCTGAGTCGGGCAACTAAAAATCTGAGTTTTAAAATTTGCTTGGAATTGCATTCAGTACAGCCTTGGTCATTTCTGGGTCATCAAAGTTGAGTGGATATTAAAGAGATGTGTATTTGATTAATTTTTTAAGTGGGGAAAACTTTTGGTACACTAATTAAAAAGATGGTCATTTTCTGAAGTAGATCCTTATGAAAGTGAAGTACTTTCCATGCACTACCTTATTTCTCCAAGGAATTATAATAATTGTATTAGTACATTATATATTAATTATTATAATAATACCATCTTCCAAATAAGAAAAACTGAATATCAGAGAGGTCTAATAAGTGAACCAAGCTCACATAGCCTGGGATTCAAGTTGTGGAATGTCCGATTCCAAAGCTTTGTCATACAGTTCAGTTCTACAGACCAATTGAGGTCCTGTTGTTTGGCAGGCACAGAGGATTGATTCTAGGATGAGGTAGATACTGTCTAGTACAAGCTTTCAAAACATGGAGTGTAGGAGAGATTAGTAAAGAGGTGCTTGGTGGGAAACTCTGGGCCCCACTGGAGGGGATTCTGTCCCATTTTGGGGAGCCAAGGGGTACAGAGCATGAACCCACTGTTGGAGCCAGGAATCAGCAAGGCTTTCAAAGCAGCTTGTCACGCACATTTTCTTCCTCTTCCCTCTTCCCTTAGAATAAACCTGAAAGCTACATTTTATAAAGCAAGATTCCTATACAAGCAAATTAATGAAGTACAACCTGAAAGCTCACACAGAAGCTGACAAAGGAGAAAAGTGGTTATGCAGGGTGGTCAGAAATGGATTCTGAGAGAGGCAAACTGAATCATTAGTGGGTCTGTGCCAGTCAAGGTATCCACATACTTTTCTGTTTCTCTGAGTAATGGGTTCATAATTAAAATTAACTTGAGTCCTATGAAACTATTACTCAGTGTGTTCCTAAATTGTAATCTTTAAAATATGAGAAGTTACCAGATCTTACTCTGTTTGCACCTCCGCATTTATAAGTTGTTGTTGTTGTTGTTGTTTTTATATCACAGTTAAATATTTCCTGAAATCAATTTTTGGTCCTACTGAAACAAAAAGGAACTCATTGGTTCTGGATTTCATAGATGTAAACACCATGAAGCTCAAATGTACAAGCTTACCTAACAACATTTCGATGGAGGCTTTTTGTTTTCTTTTGCTTTGATTTTTAAACTTAAAAAAAAATAGAGTTAACGGTGAGGCACGTGCTCGCTTGCGGTGTTATTGTGTGCTCCATATCAAACAAAATCTTAATAACACCTACAGCTTGCCAAATTTCTTTTGAAAATGTCAGTCTCCTAGGTTATAAAAACAGTCTCCAGTAAGCTGCTGCCTTTACTGCATGAAATGGATTGAGCCAAATATTTCTTCCTTTTGCAAACAAGCCCAAATCAGCACAGGAATCCAAGAGTGAAAAAGACACAACAAAAAACACAAGAATAATCAAGCCCCTCACAAAAATGCCCACTCCGACCGCAGGGCACAGGCAATCACAAGTCAATGTGATCCTCACCAAACACAAAAACAATCTGCACACAGCAAAGGCAGCTGCAGCTAATAACATGAGGAATACCAAGAGCAGATCTGAATGCCCACATGCCAGGGAAGAGCTTTTCATGATTTCAGTAGAGAAAACCCCACCTTTTACCCCATTCAGGGCCAAGAGCAGAGTCAGGCAAATGGAAAATATGCTGGAAACTGTTGGGACTCTCCAACAAAAACATTCCTTCCCTTTTCATTTTAACTATTTGAGGCAGCCACGCTTTGGAGCCGAGAAGACGTAGAATCAAAGCCACCACTCACCCCGGGGGCAAACCCACCCTAGGAGTGTTTTACTATAATTGCTTTCTGAGATGCTGGGCCCCTCCACGATTTATTTACCATTACCAAACCTCAAGGAGTAAGTGTCCGATGTATGCTGCTAAACTCCAATCACCTGGTAAAGGTATCTGCTCGTGAAAGCACATGGTTTTCCAGTTTAATTCCTGCCTTAACAGTATAAGCCTCTGTATTATTAATAGATGGCCAAACGCCCCAATAAGGCGTCTCAATTGTGTGTGTGTGTGTGTGTGTGTGTGTGTGTGTGTGTGTGTGTGTGTGTTGGGGGGGGTGGGTATTAGTTTTAATATTTTTAAGTTTGGACCCTGAGCAGAAAAATTGTGCTAAGGCTGGGGAAAGTCTGTCATTTCGCTCCAAAATAAATAAATAAGAACAGAATAAAACGCAGAGAGTGTCAGCAAGCAGGAAGTCAGGGCAAACCTTTTAAATCCAGCCTCTTAGAGGTTAGGGACTTTGTTTCTTTTGATTTCCCTAGACTCAGGATGCAATTCCCGAGCTCCGTAGTCAAACCGCAAGAGGAATTTAGCTGTCAGGAGAACTGCATAACCGGGTCCCGTCTATCTGAATGGCAATCATGGAATGGCGGTCAGAACTCCTCCTTGCTAGTTGCTCTTAGGATTGCCCTAAATATCATAGGTTTTCTGATTCTTTTTCAAAAAGCTCATTCGTTATTTAAAAAGAAAAAAAAAGTTTGTCCATACGTTGATCGCTCGAATAGCCTATTCCTCCTTCATGGAAAATTCAACAAGGTCAGTACCAGGGCTGTGGTTTTAATTCTCCATCAGCATCTTTCTCTGACATCTACTTTAATAAATATGAATAGCTTTGCATCTGGGTCACACCTTTCTACAGTAGCTGTCTGTGTGAAAACTATCATCTTGGTCACTTAATAGGGCATCACAGAATTGGGAAGAGGAAGTGACATAGCCAGGTCAAGTTCGTGTGAGTGCAAAACGTGAATCTGGGTCTGACAGCTGGTCATATAAGGCCACAGTTTCTCTCCCCCCCCCCCCCCCACTCCTTCTCTTTACTATGTACTGTCATCTAGAGTTACAGCCTGGAAATGAACTGCATACCATGACCTGCATTTTAACTATCTCCCATCATCTATTTCAAAGTAAACTTACGGTGAGATCTGTACAAGTTTTGTTTACCTTGGTGTTTTGACAAGTCCACCTACTCACCTATCTTATAGGCATTTTCAGGATCCAAGGAGGTCTGTAAATGCCTTGGGAAAAGGTGAGGTTTCATTATTAATTAAAGTGGGCAGAACAATAGTCACCCAAAGATGTCTGTGTCCTAATCCCTGTAACATGTGAACAGGTTAGGTTACATGGCAAAGGGGAATTCAGCTTGCAAATGGAATTAAGGTTGCTAGTGGGCTGATTTTAAAAGAGGGAGGGACACCTGGGTGGCTCAGTTGGTTAAACATCCAACTTCAGCCTAGGTCATGATCTCCTTGTTCCCGAGTTTGAGCCCCCCCCCCTGCACCCCCCCCCTCCGTCCAGCTCTGTGCTGACAGCTCAGAGCCTGGAGCCTGCTTTGGATTCTGTGTGTGTGTGTGTGTGTGTGTGTGTGTGTGTGTGTGTGTGTGTGTGTGTCTCTCTCTGCCCCTCCCCCACTCATGCTCACTCTCTCTCTCTCAAAAATAAATAAAACATTAAAAAAAATCTTTTTTTTTTTTAAAGGAGACTCAGAATTTTAATTATTTTTTTTCAACGTTTATTTATTTTTGGGACAGAGAGAGACAGAGCATGAACGGGGGAGGGGCAGACAGAGAGGGAGACACAGAATCGGAAACAGGCTCCAGGCTCTGAGCCATCAGCCCAGAGCCTGACGCGGGGCTCGAACTCACGGACCGCAAGATCGTGACCTGGCTGAAGTCGGACGCTTAACCGACTGCGCCACCCAGGCGCCCCGCTAGTGGGCTGATTTTAAAAGAGGGAGGGACACCTGGGTGGCTCAGTTGGTTAAACATCCAACTTCAGCCTAGGTCATGATCTCCTTGTTCCCGAGTTTGAGCCCCCCCCCTGCACCCCCCCCTCCATCCAGCTCTGTGCTGACAGCTCAGAGCCTGGAGCCTGCTTTGGATTCTGTGTGTGTGTGTGTGTGTGTGTGTGTGTGTGTGTGTGTGTGTGTGTGTGTCTCTGCCCCTCCCCCACTCATGCTCACTCTCTCTCTCTCAAAAATAAATAAAACATTAAAAAAAAATCTTTTTAAAAAGGGAGCATTATCCTGGATTAGCCAGGTGGATCCAAAGTATTTACAAGGGTCCTTAAATGTGGGAGAGGGTAGCAGAAGGGTGTCAGAGGGGTGAGATGTGAGACTCAACCGGCCCCTGCTGGCTTTGATGATGGAAGGGGGTGTAAACCAAGGAATGTGGGCAGCCTCCAGAAGAGGCAAAAGAAAACAGATTCTCTCCTAGAGCCTCCAGAAAAGAACACAGTCCTGCCCACAATCTCAACCCAGTGAGATCCATTTGTGTTGTTTAAGCCACTAAGTGCATGGTATTGTTACGTATCCATGGGAAAGTCAGGCAGCTAACAAAATGACTGAACTTCTAAGAACTGAAACAAGCTCTAGAGGGATCATGAGAGCTGAGTGAAATACAGTGAGTTGCTGGCAGAATGTCTTCCTTGTAGGTCACCAAAACAAATCTCATAAGAGAGACAGCAAGACAACAGGGCTCACAGGAGCATACAGCCAGCCAGGGGTGGTCAAGTGCAGACCGGAGCTGCCCCAGGATAACCTGTGTGGGAGCATGTGTAAAAAATGACAGGAGGTTGCAATCTATCCCATCTGTTAGGTTAGAGACCCTCGCTGTCACCAAAGTAGGCAGATGATCCTCCCCTTGTCCACACCCCCAACCACCCAAGCTGCACCCACTTTGTCTCTTTTGGTTCCCAGCTACCCTCTTTAATCCCCTCTAGGCCACTCTCAGCTCTCATCCTGTGGCAGGATTTGGAGCACTGTGATCTGCTCTGGAGCCCCATTCCCAGGAACACCTCTGGTGGTCAGTTTCCAGATTCAGGGATGGAGCAGAGTAACTGAGCAACTTTATCCTTATTCTATTCTTGCTGGAAGATCATTCCTGCTTCACAGACATCTTATCAGAGGGCCTCCAGGGACGAAGGCAGAGCAAATGCCAGATTTTAAAATTATTTCCCTCCAGCTGTGCATTAATATTTTATTTCAATCTTGCCCCAAAGCCTGCTCAAGATGAAAAGCTTGAGGGGGTTCCAAAGGTGGATCAGAGCCAAACTGATTTTTGTCCATGTCTCCAGGCCCCAGCTCTCCCCCACCTACAGCAGCCATATCATTAAAATGAAAATCCTGCCCTGGAGAATCCTCTATTCCTGCAGATTTGCACACACCTAGCACCCAAGCCAGGCCTTTGAGGCACTTTCCTGGTCACTTTAGCTTCCATGTGAGCGTCCACTCTGACCCACATTCCTGGAACAATTTCTTGTGCAAATCAGCAGGTCTTAAGCAAACAAGGGCACATTCAGGACATTGAACTACGCAATTAGCTGAGGGTAAATTTGGCAAAGCATCTGGTCTACTCACCAAAATGGAAATACAAAAAAAAAAAAAAAGCACAGCTTTTAAAATTAAACATTAACTGTGTAAGGTTAATTCTGTGCAAGTCTACTTGGAGTGGCACAGAGAGGCACTGGCCCTGTACAAGGGATAGAGGGACTGGGACTCCTGGGGCCACTCAGGAGAATCATCCTCCAACTGGGGCAGATGCTGAACGTTGAGCCAAATGTAATTTAGCAGTGCCAGAAAATGCAAACAAACAGCCAGTGATCTTTTGTTGGCATCTCCTAAAGTCAGCTTTCAGCAGGGTTTAGCTTTAACTAACTGTGAGCATTAGAATTGTTAAAAGGATACACTAGATTAATTGAATTAAAGATACATTCCCTGATCTCTTGGAACACATATGTAAAAGCCTGTCCCACTCTTATATAACAGGAGATCAAAAACGCAGGTCAATGAAACAATAAAAGGGCAACAGAAAGAAGAAAGTGGTGGTGGCAAATGTACTCGCCATTAGGCCCTTTGAGCCACTACCGTTTCGTAATTCCATTTAAGTTCCATAATCTCCCAGCTCTGAGAATCAGAAAGACCAGTGTGACATAATATTTCCAAACACTGGAGTAAAATAATGCATAAAAATATCAGGAAGATTTGGGGCACCTGGGTGGCTCAGTCAGCTAAGTGTCCAACTTCGGCTCAGGTCATGATCTCACAGTTGGCGAGTTCGAGCCCTGCGTTGGGCTCTGTGCTGACAGCTCAGAGCCTGGATCCTGCTTCGGATTCTGTGTCTCCCTCTCTCTGCCCCTCCCCCCTCATTCACTCCCTCTCTCTCTCTCTGTCTCTCTCTCTCTCTGTCTCTGTCTCTCAAAAATGAATAAGCACTTAAAGTTCTTTTTTTAAATCAAGAGTCAGATGGGGTGCTTGGGTGGCTCAGTCGGTTAGGCGTCCAACTTCGGCTCAGGTCATGATCTCACAGTTCATGAGTTTGAGCCCGGCATCCGGCTTCGAGTCAGCACAGAGCCCAGAGCCTGCTTTGGATCCTGTGTCTCCTCTCTCTGCCCCTCTCCCACGCACACTCTGTCTCTGTCTCTCAAAAATAAATAAATGTTAAAAAAAACAAATCAAGACTCAGGTGCTTAACCACCTGAGCCACCCAGGTGCCCCTCGTCTAAGGAATTCTTATGTAATTAATTCTCCACCAACTGACTTTGCAATACAACCATCTTTTTTGGTGAAAGGCAAACTATTCTAAACAATATGAGAAAAAGGGGTAGAAAAGAGATTTCAGTAGTGATACAGACTTGGAGATGTGAAAAAATATCAAAGCACTCAAATAGAAGCTGGAAATTCTAAAGAGTAAAGTGTCTTAGTGGACCAGTGAGTGAACAAAAGTCGGCAGGTCTTTAAAGGACTAGGATAATACTTGGGAGGCCAGAAATGAGATCAGAAGATATATGTGCTATATACAATTGGGGGAGTTAGCTACATGTGACTGTTTAAATTTAAATTAATTAAAGATAAAAGTTAGAATGCAATCTGAGTCACCCTAGTCACATTTCAAATGTTCAGTGGCCACTTGTGACCGGTGGCTACTATACTGGACAGCACAGGTATGATATAGCATATCTCCATCACTGCAGAAAGTCCTACTGGATGCTGCATTCTAGAAATACAGGAGCCCTGGAAATAAGCTGGACAACTACCACCAAGTTCAATGAAACCTTTGAAAGAGGCAATAAAGACTAAATTAAGTTTTTTAAGCTTGGAAAGGAAAAAGGTAGAGTGACTTGAGGCTTTAAAACTATGATAACTGTTGAGGGGCACCTGGGTGGTTTAGTCAGTTAACTGTCCAACTCTTGATTTCAGCTTAGGTCATGATCTCACATTTTCATGAGTTTGAGTCCCACACTGTCAGCAGAGAGCCTACTTGAGACTCTCTCTCTCTCTCTCTCTCTCTCTCTCTCTCTGCCCCTCTCCTGTTCACTCTCTTTCTCAAAAATAAATAATACATTAAAAAAACTTAAAATAAAAATAAAACTATGATAGCTGTTGAGTAAAGACTAGATATTTTCCACTTGTTTGAAGAGCTAAAGCAGGAAGCTTATAAATTAATCATAAAGAACCTCATATTGTGAGGTGACTGGACACTGGAAGAGAATAGGAAGGAACACTGTCAAATTTGTATCCTGGGAAAGATTTAAAAATAGGTAGCGAGCTGGCATTCCAGATTGATTAGAGTGAATTTTGCCTTCATCATCAATTGTCTTTGATCAGTTCAAGTCCAGCACAGAGATCAATCAAATGATAGCCACAAATAAACGTTGCCACTTGAATCCCCAGAGGATTTTGTTTCGGTCTCTCATGCAAATGGGGACCATAATCCCAAATCACAACCTTAGATCTGGACCTCAAAGTCTGGCCCCTTTTTCTTCATCCTACAGTCTCCTTTGTTTCCAAAGGGAATTAGAAAACCTCACCTCAGGCTTTCCTTTGAGCGGTCCGCTCCATCTTCTTGGAGAAGCCACAGAGGCAGAGCCTGCAGTAAACTCAGATGCACTGACTAAATTGGCATTGCCATTGTAGGACCCAGTGGGTGAGAGTCCAGGCTTTGGAACCCCACAGTCCCAGATTTGAGTTCCAACACTTCCTCTTACTAGCTGGGCAACCTTGGGCCAGTCATTTAATCTTTGTAGTAGACATTCTCTCCTGGTTGCACATCACATTTTCTTTTTAAAAATTGAACATTTAAGGGCACCTGGGTGGCTCAGTTGGTTAAGCGTCTGACTTCAGCTCAGGTCATGATCTTGCAGTTCTCAAGTTCGAGCCTGTGTTGGGCTCTGTGCTGACAAGCTCAGAGTCTGGAGCCTCCTTTGGATTCTGTGTCTCCCTCTCTCTCTCTGCCCTCCCCTGTTCACGCTCTCTCTCTCTCTCTCTCAAAAATAAACATTAAAAACATTTTTTAATTGAAAATTTATTGGTTCATGTACCTTGGGAACCCAAGGGCCTGCTCCCCACATATAATAAACCTACATTTTAGGATCTCTCACTTACAATACTCCTCTTTGTTACCAGTTTTGTTTATTAGTCTCTTTTGGTGGCAACTGGCAAAACTCCAACCCAAACTAGCTAATTCCCTATAGGGAATTTATAGGTTCATGTAACCTGAGTGGTTCAAGAGTACAGCAAACTTCAGACATGGTTGAATCTAGGGGTCCAAATGATATCTTTTCATCCTCAGATAAACATGTTCTATATGGTAAAATGAATACTAGAAGCCAAGATTCTGTACCCAGAAGCCAATATTAAGTACCCAAACTTAACTTGAACAGCCACCAAATGACA